>NW_026045908.1:2424242-2727272 GCF_023898315.1 Schistocerca nitens | reverse complement strand
ATCTTGATGATATAATTATATTTTCAAAATCCATTGCTGAACATGCTGAACATCTACGCAGTGTGCTGTTGCGCTTGCAAAATGCTAATTTAAGCTTAAAATTAGAAAAATGTTCTTTTGCTCAATCACAAGTGCAGTATTTAGGTCATGTCATCAGTTCTAGCGGAGTCAAGCCAGATCCACGATTAACTGAAGCAGTAGAAACTTTTCCTATTCCAACAAATTTAAAGGAATTACAATCCTTCCTTGGCCTTGCAAATTATTACCGTCGTTTTATTAAAGATTATGCTACTATTACCAAACCACTTACTAAATTGTTGAAAAAGGATACTCCTTTTGCTTGGACGGATGAATGTTCGACCGCCTTTCAAACAGTGAAAACTATTTTAACTAGTTCACCTCTACTTGTTTACCCAGACTTCGCTGAACCTTTTATTTTATCTTGTGACGCATCTGATTTTGCTGTAGGATGTGTCCTAAGCCAAGTGCAAGATGGTGAGGAAAAATCCGTTGGGTATGCCTCTCGTCAACTGAATAAAGCAGAAACTAATTACAGTACTACAGAAAAGGAATTGCTTGCCCTTCTTTTTGGAATTAATTATTTTAGATGTTACCTTTATGGTCGCAAGTTTACAGTTCTTACCGATCACTCTGCTCTGCAGTGGTTATTGAATCTTAAAGACCCTAGTAGCAAACTTATGCGCTGGGCCATGAAACTGTCAGAATATGATTTTGAAGTTCGGCACAAGCCTGGTCGGTTGCATCAAAATGCTGATGCGTTA
The DNA here is from genome assembly GCF_023898315.1 of Schistocerca nitens. NCBI lineage: Eukaryota > Metazoa > Arthropoda > Insecta > Orthoptera > Acrididae > Schistocerca > Schistocerca nitens. The sequence continues at coordinate 2,726,490 of NW_026045908.1, read as the reverse complement.
AGTAGAAAAGTGCGTGTCATTGAATCAGATGAGGTATCAATTGAAGAGTTAAGGGAAGCACAGCAGGTGGACGTTCAATGTCAAAGATACGCCACCTTCCCAGAATTTGAAGTAATAGACGACCTTTTGTATCGAAGAACTCCCCATGGAAATCGTTTGGTAATACCCGAATGCTTGCAGCAACGTATAATACGGCAATGCCATGATACAATCCAAGCATGTCACAGCGGAAAACGCGCTACGAACGCTCGAATTGCGACACGTTATTGGTGGCAATACCGACAACGTGACGTGGACAGGTATGTAAGATCTTGCCTGCCGTGTGCAAAACGAGCACAAAATAGGCATCCGCGAGTGCCGCTGCAGACACTTCCTCAGGCATCTTCACCCTTCGAAATTCTTGCTTTAGATTTCAAGGTCCTTTTCCACAGTCGCAACAAGGTAACAAATACATTTTGTCTGTTATTGATCACTTTTCACGTTATCTAATTTTGGTTCCCCTCCCCGACATGACAGCTGAAACTGTGGCGAGAGAGTTTGTAAATCGTGTGATACTACCTTTTGGAAGTCCTGATGCCATTTTAACGGATCAAGGAACCAATTTCATGTCTGCTTTATTTGTACAAGTTTGTAAATTGTTAAGAATCAAAAAATGGCGTACAACTCCCTTCCATCCTAAAGCCAACGGTCGCGTTGAACGCGTACACCGTACAATTTGTAAAATGTTATCCTATTATGTTGCAAAAACGCACGCTGATTGGGACAGATATGTACCGTATATTTCTTCTGCATACAACACCCGAATACATGAATCCACGGGGTATACCCCTTACGAAGCTGTGTTTGGACGGCCGATGAATTCGCCGTTCGAAATAGACAAATTACCTCAAGGTGTAGAAATAAAGGAAGTAAAAGGTTTAGCCCGCCGGCTAAAAGCGATCTGGTACAAGGTAAAGAGGAATAATATCAAAGCTACTAATAAACAGTTGCACAGGCAGAATAAAAATGCTGTTTTACCGACTTATCAGACAGGTGATTTGGTGTTACTACGAAACCCGGCAATCAAAAAGGGACGAACTAAAAAGTTCTCTCCCCGCTTTGAAGGCCCGTATCGGATTGTACGGTTGACCTCACCAGTCAATGCAGAACTGCAATTAACCGATCGTACGGTGATAGTGCACTTTGACCGCCTGCAACCTTACCACGGTAGGGCTGTGTCACCACAACAGGTCGCAGCCCCCGATCCACCTGTGTCACCTCCACCTCAAGTGGAACAAAGACGAAAGAAAAAACGGAGGAGATTACCTCCACAGGGTTGTAGATACCCTTTGCGGAATCGACACCCTTATGGGTTGAGGTCGCGTGATTAATCACGCCTAATTAGAGTTTTATGTTATGTTTTATTGCAGATTAGTTTAAGTCATTTTCTCCAGGGACTTGGAAGCAAGAGGTGCCTGGCCACCACGGAGTTCCCAGCCATTCTCAATTGTCAATTTCCAGTCCTGTCATGTATTTTTGCTCATTTTTATATGTATGATTATGTTTTATGTTTTGCAAGCAATGCCACGCATTAGACGTCACGCAACTGACTTGCCTTAAATGCAACCATTACACTTGGTGTTGGCAGAACCGCGGCTGCTAACTCCGAATAATATTCTTCAATGTCCTCTATTGCCATCTATTTGACAAACCAGTACATGTGGAGTATTTTTACTCCGAGCTTTTCTTAATACTTGTTACGTTGACGTCTAGTGTATTGTACTATATGTCGTAGTTCTGTATTTGCTGCAGCTAATCGTAAGTAATCGGAACAGAAAAAGCCAGGACTTGAAATGCATACGCCTCGTACGCTTTGTTTACGGGACCAGCTGTTGGCGGGGCAACACATCAGCTGTCGCCTCCCCTCCTCTCTTCAGCGCTGTCCCTTCTCCGCGCCAAGAGCTGGCCAGCGGCCATCATTTTATCTCAGCCAGTAACAGCGCTCCGCGCGATGACGTATCTTATCTCCACGTGCGCTGCCGCCCCCAGCGTCTCAACACGCGGCGCGTCCTAGTAGTTACAAAAACAAGCCGCAAATTACTGCCCTATCCTCCGTGTATGACAGACTACAATGTATTTATCATCATTTTATATAACTAACAGCCTTTTTTTAAAAAAAAAAAACTCTTCTTCTAGATAATTAGCAATTTCTAATTCATCATTATTCCTGGTACACGCTAAGCGCGTGATATTTGTCGCTGCAGTAGCGGCCGGTCTCTCGCGGCTACACGCCGTCTCACATAACCGCTGACGTGCCGGTGCCTACTCCGCACCTACGCGTGCGCTTCGCGCTCGCTAACAGCTCCAAGCTGCTTTCTTTCATGCAGCCGGAAGACACGGCAAACAAAATTCATTCAAACATCCCAATAAATCTTAACATAAATATTAAATAGATGTGATTCATTGTTTAAATTCTTTTCCTCGTTTTGTTTCACATTAGCTGGATAAATCACACGAAGTTCTTAACGATTTACATTATTCTGCATACCTTAGTCTGCCAATCCTATAAGTGAAATTTCACTAGTGCTTTGATTCATTGTGTAAGCTACAAACTACAGCCAGATATGGGCAAACCAATGCAATGCCACGGGTTTTTCACGCTACTGACGAGGCACAAACGACCAATCGTCCGGGCTGCCGTATATCGGTGGACGATTGTTCCTTGGTTGCTACGCAGTTATTTTTGCCCTCCCCATTTATTTTACTCTACCGCCGTGGTCATTGTTCTATCCTATTTTCCTTCTTCTGTCGATGAGGAGGCCCCTACAACATGTTAGGTACCCTCTTCCGACAGCACCGGTCTTTTAATCTTACCACCTATTTACACCGAGATATTGCTCTCCCTTGTTGCAGTCTTGCCCCAAAATATCGGCCGATGATCCATTGTGAGATAGGTACTTTGCCTCTAATTAGCCGGTGATGTAAGCGCTACGGGAACTGTGCCTAGTTGTCCTTTCAGTTCAATTTGTTATCGTCAGTTTTAAAACTAACACACACGCAGCATAGCAGCCAGCCCCAGATGGTCAGTGTTACATGTTAACGTTGAGCGTTCCGACTACTTACAGCATTATTATTATACATCATTGTGTTTTTATTTTCCTGTCAATATATGTCATTGTGTTTAATTATGTCATTATGCTAGCGCTAGTGATTTATAGTTCATGATTTTCATTTTATGTAGTGTTATGTACTGCGCGCACAAAAAGTGACGCTATTTATGCATGTATGCTATTCTAGCTTCAGAGCTATTTTTATTGTTTGAACAGTCGACATTTTCCTAGTACAGCAGGTCGCTAATAACGCCGCTGATACTTTTATTCCATGTATCGCAGGAAACCCATGTGCCTACACTAATTCTTATTAAGTCAGACGGACGCCCTCAGGCCCGCTGAACCACGGTATCGCAGATAGCTCCAATGCACTGCCTACCCCTCAATTATTAGACAGGTTGCCTTAGCACTGTCCGCAGGTTGCCCCATTGCCCTGCAAATTATATAATCATCATTCCAAGTCTGCAGATTGCACTAATGCACTGCTGAACTTAATAGTCGAGTCACTCGCAGGTAGCTCATACGCACCGCGAACTTGTACTTACACGTCACCGAATCCTAGGCTCCTCGGTTGACCACAAAACAATTCATACATCAATTACCGTGAGACAATTTGCACTCACACTACGCCTTTGGCACTCAACCACAAATGAACTGAGCCCCAGACGCTCTTTTATTACATTTTATACAACGCCACTTTCTTCTAGATGGCAATTCCATTTCAAAATCATCGGATTCTGCCAAAGAATCAGATACCGTTCCCCAGATGGCAGGCTTTTCCGTTGCTGAACGGATTAGTTGCTTTTCACCATCTGACAGTGCAAACTGCACTTTTAAGAACAATGTTGTTATATACACACACTGTCGGATTCTACTGACGTAGTCCCTTATGCACTTCGTCAACCGACTAAAAAAAACAACATTCCCTGACGGATTTCGAATCCGATTCGGAAGTTTATGTTCGGGAAATATTCCCTTTATTTTATTTCTTGTCAATTATTATTACTTCAATGTCATGTTTTATTGTTATCAATTTATAGTTATGATAAATGTTAGTACACCTTATGGTTATACGTTATTTTTGTGCCATATTCGGTATTCCCTTTTAGTTTTCATTGTTTCTCGACTGGAAGTATCTCTGATAGCACTTATTGGCCTTCAATTCGTATCCGCCATCAGCTACCATTAGTCACACATTTACACAACACTTCATACGCCCAGTAACAACTTACAACACACTCACACTGTTCATATCCACACTTCCTTGGTGTAACTTGTTGATGTTACCAGACGTCTATTGTCATATACTAAGTACATGAACAAGGCTTTTATGGTTTATGCCCTCCGCTCTTCGGAAGGGGAAAGGGAAGTACGTACGTATGTACGTTATGTTCAGTAGCAGTTTCTTTTAATCAACAACGTAATCAATTTACCTGTTGAACACTTAAGTTGTTCTGTTAAAATGGAATCAAACGTCTTTGTGACATCAGCTATTCGATTATTATTGCTTTGCAATAAACTGTTACTTTTAAGTTGCACTTACAATGTCTTAGTCTCGGACGCAGAGCCACTAGCGCTCTCCGACGCTGTTATCTGAGTTCAGCACTCTGCCGGCTCAGCGCTGATAAAGCTGCGCTGCGCCGCCTCCACTACTTCACGCCCAGCCTCTGTATTCACGAGCAACAGACTCGCTCTCGCTAACATTCATTTCCGACTTCAGTATAGTTAATCTCTCTATTGACCACTTCTGTAAGTAAAGATCCTATGATTATTGAGTTAACTTGAGTTGTCCTACCCCCTTTCGGGTTTTCTACAGCTGAAAAACCACTCAATATTATTTCTGAAATTTATGAAGTACTTCACCTGTCTCGCCGTGTCGAGCCTTAGCGGGGTGGGTGCCCCTGCGTAGTGGCCAAAGCGTGGGAGGTGCCTAGGCTGTGCAGGTTCACACCGCGATCACAGGATTCCTTCTCATTTTATTCATTAAAAAAAAAAAAACTTTCTTCGTACAAAATCTCAAATTAATTAACGAAACTTGGCATTCGTCCCATAGCAGGTTGAAAAATTTTTTCCAGCGAGTTACGCTTAGTCTGCGCTGCGTAGTACTGCCTCCGCGTTCAGCGTGTTTTTTGCTGACGCTTGATTGATCAGCGGATACCCAGTGTTGAATTCCACCGTTGTCTTGCCGCCTAGCTACCCCCACGGCTGCCAAACTGTTGGTTGCCTGCCGTGATTCTACTTCGTGGCCTTCTTCATCAGTAAGCGTGACTGAACGGGTCCATCGTCGCTACTTGCCAGGTAATTATTGCTACAACGTTGTACCCCCTCTGTCATCTCTGAATTACTCATCAAGTAAGTCAGGAAATTTTTACTTCTAGGGTCACTAATACTTTCTCTCGCAGTCGACCGTTATCAACATTGGAAGCTGAAAGCAACCTCCCCTTTTACTATGCTGCGTTGGAGGTCCGACTTACCCGTAATTCGGACGGTATTCGGATGCGAATGAGGTTGCCAATCACGTGCGCAAATTGCGAATACGAGTGCTATCAAATATACACTTTTCCAGTCTCTTAGGCTACCCTTCATCACCATGTTGTTTGGCAGACTCAAGAATTTTTAATAGTTAGTCGGGATCGACAAACTCACGCCACTCTCTCTCGCGCTGAACTATCCAGTTGCTTCCATACAACACATTACTTATGCTCCACGCTAATTTTACACACTAACACTACTGAGTGCGAGATGTCACTGTTTTTAGCTGAAACTACTGCACCTCCATGTCCTCGTGTTCTAGTCTCACTTCGTCAACCAATAATTCAGCCTGTTGGCAACAGTTTTCTGTTCGCTGTTCCACAGACTGTCACCGCCACCCTGGTGTGCCACCGTTCAATGTCAGAGACTGAATCGTACCGGATAACACTGAATAATAGTGGCCTAGTGTATAATAGTTCAAGATGTGACGTATACGCTGCTTCTATGAGGATATCAGCTCAATTGCACTCCACCTTTCATGTCACCATTCCCACATTTACCTTATACCTTCCTGAACTCTCTTTTAAACTCCATCACCATGAGAAGCTAAAGAATTTACCGGATACCAATGATTCAGATCTACTTCAATCGATCAATCATCTCCTTACCCAGGAACACAACCAAGTTGCTCTTGACCGAGTGGCCTCACATATTGCTGATTGGCACCAAACCAAGCGATTAACCACCGTTGTATTACCCAGCGCTGGTTCGGTAATAATCATTGTAATGATTCTGATTATAGTATCCTGGATACTCTGTAAAAGAGGGTTTTGCAAATGTTTCACTTCCTTCCGAGAAATAGTACCACCCCCACAACCTGAAGGTGAATATCACACCTGAAACTACCTGCCAACCTTGGTGCATGCGATCAGGCATGACCCCCCCCCCCTTAGAATTAAGTTGTAGTCTAGGTGTCAGGTCAATGAACTAATTTTGTAATGGATTTGTATTTCTATGTAAAGTCTATGGAATCACAATTTAACAGTCGAGTTTTAACCCTCATGTAAGTCATTTTGTTTTCTCTTTAAATTTTTGTCATTTTGTAAAGTTCTCATTCACCCACTTGGGCAATTACCATTGTAATCCTAGATTTAAGAATTCAAAGTAATATTACGGGGAAAAACCCCCTTGTGACTGTTAGGCCTGGGAGCATTCTCTCACACCCACGAGGGTGGAGTGTTTCAGTGTGCTGTGCTCCGGTGCCCCTCATCATCGCCTGGGTACCCACCACCACTGATACCGCAGACACACACTCACAGCATGGCGCCGCTCCACTGTCGTCGCACCAACTTCACAAGTTTGTTATTCAAGAGCCTTCCTTCAGGCCCTTCAGGCCACTTTGTAACTTTTGCACATATTGATATCACTATGTTATGGGACCCTTCATAATGATCATATATTTTTTTAAATGGAATAATCAATTAGAATAAGCTCATTCATTTTCATCCAGAGAGCCTTCTTCGAAAGGGGAAAGGATGTGCAGGGAGGAGACCCCCAAGAGGGATCATTGCCGACAAAATTTTATTTAAATAAATTTTTCAATGCATAATGTTCGGCCTTAGCCGGCTTGGGCATACTGTGGTGGAAGGTGCTGGCCGGAAGACCACGGTCGGCACATTCCTGCCACGTGCTCCTCGGTCAGACTCAAGTCCCACGGGTTGGTTGCGCTGACGGGGGCACGCTACTAGCAAGGCACGTTGGCGGAATCAATCCTCCAATCAGAGACTAATCGTGTGATCACGTGGGGACGCGGCCGGGAGCGGCGAGGGCGGCTTGGAAACAGCTCCGCGCTCTCTTAGCTTCTGACCTCAGCCCCGAGTAGTCGCTCCTCTAGTCTCTGCCTCTCTGATGAGCAGACGGCAACCCCTCTTGGGGCTGCTCAGCCCTACGTAGGCACCACTGTACCATAATAAACTGGGTCCATTCCACTCAATTAATTGTCATTTTACAACGCCCTCCGCTCCTGACTTCTATCCTGACGAACATCGGAATTGTGCTTTTATATTCAATTCCGATGCGATTTCTGTGTTTCATCGACAATGTGAAGGTCCAAGGGATACAGTAAACGTGCACTGGTGCATCGGAATCCAATACTGGTCTCCCAGGAGCCGCTCAAAGCACAAACTCGTAGAAGATTCACTCTTCTTGTACTTAAGTCGGCACTGTGCCTTTTATATTCAATTCCGATGCGATTTCTGTGTTTCATCGTCAATGTGAAGGTCCAAGGGATACAGTAAACCTGCACTGGTGCATCGGAATCTAATACTGGTCTCCCAGGATCCGCTCAAAGCACAAACTCTTAGGAGACTCACTCTTCTTGTACTTAAGTCGGCATTGTGCCTTTGATATTCAATTCCGATGCGATTTCTGTGTTTCATCATCAATGTGAAGGTCCAAGGGATACAGTAAACCTGCACTGGTGCATCGGAATCTACTACTGGCCTCCCAGGACCCACTCAAAGCAGAACTCTTAGAAGATTCACTCTTCTTGTACTTAAGTCGGCATTGTGCCTTTGATATTCAATTCCGATGCGATTTCTGTGTTTCATCGTCAATGTGAAGGTCCAAGGGATACAGTAAACCTGTACTGGTGCATCGGAATCCAATACTGGCCTCCCAAGGTGCCGCTCAAAGCACAACCCTTAGAAGATACACTCATCTTGTACATAAGTCGGCATTGTGCCTTTTATATTCAATTCCGATGCGATTTCTGTGTTTCATTGTCAATGTGACGGTCCAAGGGATACAGTAAACCTGCACTGGTGCATCGGAATCTAATTCTGGTCTCCCAGGAGCCGCTCAAAGCACAACTCTTAGAAAATTCACTCTTCTTGTACTTAAGTCGGCATTGTGCCTTTTATATTCAATTCCGATGCGATTTCTGTGTTTCATCGTCAATGTGAAGGTCCAAGGGATACAGTAAACCTGCACTGGTGCATCGGCATCTAATACTGGTCTCCCAGGTGCCGCTCAAAGCACAACTCTTAGAAGATTCACTTTTCTTGTACTTAAGTCGGCATTGTGCCTTTGATATTCAATTCCGATGCGATTTCTGTGTTTCATCGTCAATGTGAAGGTCCAAGGGATACAGTAAACCTGCACTGGTGCATCGGAATCTACTACTGGTCTCCCAGGAGCCGCTCAAAGCGCAAACTCTTAGGAGACTCACTCTTCTTGTACTTAAGTCGGCATTGTGCCTTTTATATTCAATTCCGATGCCATTTCTGTGTTTCATCGTCAATGTGAAGTTCCATGGGATACAGTAAACCTGCACTGGTGCATCGGAATCTAATACTGGTCTCCCAGGAGCCGCTCAAAGCACAAACTCTTAGGAGACTCACTCTTCTTGTACTTAAGTCGGCATTGTGCCTTTGATATTCAATTCCGATGCGATTTCTGTGTTTCATCGACAATGTGAAGGTCCAAGGGATACAGTAAACCTGCACTGGTGCATCGGATACTACTACTGGTCTCCCAGGAGCCAATCAAAGCAGAACTCTTAGAAGATTCACTCTTCTTGTACTTAATTCGGCATTGTGCCTTTGATATTCAATTCCGATGCGATTTCTGTGTTTCATCGTCAATGTGAAGGTCCAAGGGATACAGTAAACCTGCACTGGTGCATCTGAATCCAATACTGGTCTCCCAGGAGCCGCTCAAAGCTCAAACGCTGAGAAGATTCACTCTTCTTGTACTTAAGTCGGCACAGTGCTTTTATATTCAATTCCGATGCGATTTCTGTGTTTCATCGTCAATGTGAAGGTCCAAGGGATACAGTAAACCTGCACTGGTGCATCGGAATCCAATACTGGTCTCCCAGGACCCGCTCAAAGCACAAACTCTTAGAAGATTCACTCTTCTTGTACTTAAGTCGGCGTTGTGACTTTCATATTCAATTCCGATGCGATTTCTGTGTTTCATCGTCAATGTGAAGGTCCAAGGGATACAGTAAACCTGCACTGGTGCATCGGAATCCAATACTGGTCTCCCAGGAGCCGCTCAAAGCACAAACTCTTAGAAGATTCACTCTTCTTCTACTTAAGTCGGCACTGTGGCTTTTATATTCAATTCCGATGCGATTTCTGTGTTTCATCGTCAATGTGAAGGTCCAATGGATACAGTAAACCTGCACTGGTGCATCGGAATCCAATACTGGTACCCCAGGTGCCGCTCAAAGCACAAACCCTCAGAAGATTCACTCTTCTTGTACATAAGTCGGCATTGTGCCATTCATATTCAATTCCGATGCGATTTCTGTGTTTAATTGTCAATGTGAAGGTCCAAGGGATACAGTAAACCTGGACTGGTGCATCGGAATCTAATACTGGTCTCCCAGGAGCCGCTCAAAGCACAAACTCTTAGGAGACTCTCTCTTCTTGTACTTAAGTCTTCATTGTGCCTTTGATATTCAATTCCGATGCGATTTCTGTGTTTCATCGTCAATGTGAAGGTCCAAGGGATACAGTAAACCTGCACTGGTGCATCGGAATCTACTACTGGTCTCCCAGGAGCCACTCAAAGCAGAACTCTTAGAAGATTCACTCCTCTTGTACTTAAGTTGGCATTGTGCCTTTGATATTCAATTCCGATGCGATTTCTGTGTTTCATCGTCAATGTGAAGGTCCAAGGGATACAGTAAACCTGCACTGGTGCATCGGAATCCAATACTGGCCTCCCAAGGTGCCGCTCAAAGCACAAACCCTTAGAATATTCACTCTCTTGTACATAAGTCGGCATTGTGCCATTTATATTCAATTCCGATGCAATTTCTGTGTTTCATTGTAAATGTGACGGTCCAAGGGATACAGTAAACCTGCACTGGTGCATCGGAATCTAATACTGGTCTACCAGGAGCCGCTCAAAGCACAACTCTTAGAAAATTCACTCTTCTTGTACTTAAGTCGGCATTGTGCCTTTTATATTCAATTCCGATGCGATTTCTGTGTTTCATCGTCAATGTGAAGGTCCAAGGGATACAGTGAACCTGCACTGGTGCGTCGGAATCCAATACTGGTCTCCCAGGAGCCGCTCAAAGCACAAACTCTTAGAAGATTCTTTCTTCTTGTACTTAAGTGGGCACTGTGCCTTTTATATTCAATTCCGATGCGATTTCTGTGGTTCATCGTCAATGTGAAGGTCCAAGGGATACAGTAAACCTGCACTGGTGCATCGGAATCTACTACTGGTCTCCCAGGAGCCACTCAAAGCAGATTTCTTAGTAGATTCACTCCTCTTGTACTTAAGTCGGCATTGTGCCTTTGATATTCAATTCCGATGCGATTTCTGTGTTTCATCGTCAATGTGAAGGTCCAAGGGATACAGTAAACCTGCACTGGTGCATCGGAATCCAATACTGGTCTCCCACGAGCCGCTCAAACCACAAACTCTTAGGAGACTCACTCTTTTTGTACTTAAGTCGGTATTGTGCATTTTATATTCAATTCCGATGCGATTTCTGTGTTTCATCGTCAATGTGACGGTCCAAGGGATACAGTAAACCTGCACTGGTGCATCGGAATCCAATACTGGTCTCCCAGGAGCCGCTCAAAGCACAAACGCTGAGAAGATTCACTCTTCTTGTACTTAAGTCGGCACAGTGCTTTTATATTCAATTCCGATGCGATTTCTGTGTTTCATCGTCAATGTGAAGGTCCAAGGGATACAGTAAACCTGCACTGGTGCGTCGGAATCCAATACTGGTCTCCCAGGAGCCGCTCAAAGCACAAACTCTTAGAAGATTCACTCTTCTTCTACTTAAGTCGGCACTGTGGTTTTTATATTCAATTCCGATGCGATTTCTGTGTTTCATCGTCAATGTGAAGGTCCAAGGGATACAGTAAACCTGCACTGGTGCATCGGAATCCAATACTGGTACCCCAGGTGCCGCTCAAAGCACAAACCCTCAGAAGATTCACTCTTCTTGTACATAAGTCGGCATTGTGCCATTCATATTCAATTCCGATGCGATTTCTGTGTTTAATTGTCAATGTGAAGGTCCAAGGGATACAGTAAACCTGGACTGGTGCATCGGAATCTAATACTGGTCTCCCAGGAGCCGCTCAAAGCACAAACTCTTAGGAGACTCTCTCTTCTTGTACTTAAGTCTTCATTGTGCCTTTGATATTCAATTCCGATGCGATTTCTGTGTTTCATCGTCAATGTTAAGGTCCAAGGGATACAGTAAACCTGCACTGGTGCATCGGAATCTACTACTGGTCTCCCAGGAGCCACTCAAAGAAGAACTCTTAGAAGATTCACTCTTCTTGTACTTAAGTCGGCATTGTGCCTTTGATACTCAATTCCGATGCGATTTCTGTGTTTCATCGTCAATGTGAAGTTCCAAGGGATACAGTAAACCTGCACTGGTGCATCGGAATCCAATACTGGCCTCCCAAGGTGCCGCTCAAAGCACAAACCCTTAGAAGATTCACTCTTCTTGTACATAAGTCGGCATTGTGCCATTTATATTCAATTCCGATGCAATTTCTGTGTTTCATTGTCAATGTGACGGTCCAAGGGATACAGTAAACCTGCACTGGTGCATCGGAATCTAATACTGGTCTACCAGGAGCCGCTCAAAGCACAACTCTTAGAAAATTCACTCTTCTTGTGCTTAAGTCGGCATTGTGCCTTTTATATTCAATTCCGATGCGATTTCTGTTTTTCATCGTCAATGTGAAGGTCCAAGGGATACAGTAAACCTGCACTGGTGCGTCGGAATCCAATACTGGTCTCCCAGGAGCCGCTCAAAGCACAATCTCTTAGAAGATTCACTCTTCTTGTACTTAAGTCGGCACTGTGCCTTTTATATTCAATTCCGATGCGATTTCTGTGTTTCATCGTCAATGTGAAGGTCCAAGGGATACAGTAAACCTGCACTGGTGCATCGGAATCTACTACTGGTCTCCCAGGAGCCGCTCAAAGCGCAAACTCTTAGGAGACTCACTCTTCTTGTACTTAAGTCGGCATTGTGCCTTTTATATTCAATTCCGATGCCATTTCTGTGTTTCATCGTCAATGTGAAGTTCCATGGGATACAGTAAACCTGCACTGGTGCATCGGAATCTAATACTGGTCTCCCAGGAGCCGCTCAAAGCACAAACTCTTAGGAGACTCACTCTTCTTGTACTTAAGTCGGCATTGTGCCTTTGATATTCAATTCCGATGCGATTTCTGTGTTTCATCGACAATGTGAAGGTCCAAGGGATACAGTAAACCTGCACTGGTGCATCGGATACTACTACTGGTCTCCCAGGAGCCAATCAAAGCAGAACTCTTAGAAGATTCACTCTTCTTGTACTTAATTCGGAATTGTGCCTTTGATATTCAATTCCGATGCGATTTCTGTGTTTCATCGTCAATGTGAAGGTCCAAGGGATACAGTAAACCTGCACTGGTGCATCGGAATCCAATACTGGTCTCCCAGGAGCCGCTCAAAGCTCAAACGCTGAGAAGATTCACTCTTCTTGTACTTAAGTCGGCACAGTGCTTTTATATTCAATTCCGATGCGATTTCTGTGTTTCATCGTCAATGTGAAGGTCCAAGGGATACAGTAAACCTGCACTGGTGCATCGGAATCCAATACTGGTCTCCCAGGACCCGCTCAAAGCACAAACTCTTAGAAGATTCACTCTTCTTGTACTTAAGTCGGCGTTGTGCCTTTCATATTCAATTCCGATGCGATTTCTGTGTTTCATCGTCAATGTGAAGGTCCAAGGGATACAGTAAACCTGCACTGGTGCATCGGAATCCAATACTGGTCTCCCAGGAGCCGCTCAAAGCACAAACTCTTAGAAGATTCACTCTTCTTCTACTTAAGTCGGCACTGTGGCTTTTATATTCAATTCCGATGAGATTTCTGTGTTTCATCGTCAATGTGAAGGTCCAAGGGATACAGTAAACCTGGACTGGTGCATCGGAATCTAATACTGGTCTCCCAGGAGCCGCTCAAAGCACAAACTCTTAGGAGACTCTCTCTTCTTGTACTTAAGTCTTCATTTTGCCTTTGATATTCAATTCCGATGCGATTTCTGTGTTTCATCGTCAATGTGAAGGTCCAAGGGATACAGTAAACCTGCACTGGTGCATCGGAATCTACTACTGGTCTCCCAGGAGCCACTCAAAGCAGAACTCTTAGAAGATTCACTCCTCTTGTACTTAAGTCGGCATTGTGCCTTTGATATTCAATTCCGATGCGATTTCTGTGTTTCATCGTCAATGTGAAGGTCCAAGGGATACAGTAAACCTGCACTGGTGCATCGGAATCCAATACTGGCCTCCCAAGGTGCCGCTCAAAGCACAAACCCTTAGAATATTCACTCTCTTGTACATAAGTCGGCATTGTGCCATTTATATTCAATTCCGATGCAATTTCTGTGTTTCATTGTAAATGTGACGGTCCAAGGGATACAGTAAACCTGCACTGGTGCATCGGAATCTAATACTGGTCTACCAGGAGCCGCTCAAAGCACAACTCTTAGAAAATTCACTCTTCTTGTACTTAAGTCGGCATTGTGCCTTTTATATTCAATTCCGATGCGATTTCTGTGTTTCATCGTCAATGTGAAGGTCCAAGGGATACAGTAAACCTGCACTGGTGCGTCGGAATCCAATACTGGTCTCCCAGGAGCCGCTCAAAGCACAAACTCTTAGAAGATTCTTTCTTCTTGTACTTAAGTCGGCACTGTGCCTTTTATATTCAATTCCGATGCGATTTCTGTGGTTCATCGTCAATGTGAAGGTCCAAGGGATACAGTAAACCTGCACTGGTGCATCGGAATCTACTACTGGTCTCCCAGGAGCCACTCAAAGCAGAACTCTTAGAAGATTCACTCCTCTTGTACTTAAGTCGGCATTGTGCCTTTATATTCAATTCCGATGGGATTTCTGTGTTTCATCGTCAATGTGAAGGTCCAAGGGATACAGTAAACCTGCACTGGTGCATCGGAATCCAATACTGGTCTCCCACGAGCCGCTCAAACCACAAACTCTTAGGAGACTCACTCTTCTTGTACTTAAGTCGGTATTGTGCCTTTTATATTCAATTCCGATGCGATTTCTGTGTTTCATCGTCAATGTGACGGTCCAAGGGATACAGTAAACCTGCACTGGTGCATCGGAATCCAATACTGGTCTCCCAGGAGCCGCTCAAAGCACAAACGCTGAGAAGATTCACTCTTCTTGTACTTAAGTCGGCACTGTGTCTTTTATATTCAATTCCGATGCGATTTCTGTGTTTCATCGTAAATGTGAAGGTCCAAGGGATACAGTAAACCTGCACTGGTGCGTCGGAATCCAATACTGGTCTCCCAGGAGCCGCTCAAAGCACAAACTCTTAGAAGATTCACTCTTCTTCTACTTAAGTCGGCACTGTGGTTTTTATATTCAATTCCGATGCGATTTCTGTGTTTCATCGTCAATGTGAAGGTCCAAGGGATACAGTAAACCTGCACTGGTGCATCGGAATCCAATACTGGTACCCCAGGTGCCGCTCAAAGCACAAACCCTCAGAAGATTCACTCTTCTTGTACATAAGTCGGCATTGTGCCATTCATATTCAATTCCGATGCGATTTCTGTGTTTAATTGTCAATGTGAAGGTCCAAGGGATACAGTAAACCTGGACTGGTGCATCGGAATCTAATACTGGTCTCCCAGGAGCCGCTCAAAGCACAAACTCTTAGGAGACTCTCTCTTCTTGTACTTAAGTCTTCATTGTGCCTTTGATATTCAATTCCGATGCGATTTCTGTGTTTCATCGTCAATGTGAAGGTCCAAGGGATACAGTAAACCTGCACTGGTGCATCGGAATCTACTACTGGTCTCCCAGGAGCCACTCAAAGCAGAACTCTTAGAAGATTCACTCTTCTTGTACTTAAGTCGGCATTGTGCCTTTGATACTCAATTCCGATGCGATTTCTGTGTTTCATCGTCAATGTGAAGTTCCAAGGGATACAGTAAACCTGCACTGGTGCATCGGAATCCAATACTGGCCTCCCAAGGTGCCGCTCAAAGCACAAACCCTTAGAAGATTCACTCTTCTTGTACATAAGTCGGCATTGTGCCATTTATATTCAATTCCGATGCAATTTCTGTGTTTCATTGTCAATGTGACGGTCCAAGGGATACAGTAAACCTGCACTGGTGCATCGGAATCTAATACTGGTCTACCAGGAGCCGCTCAAAGCACAACTCTTAGAAAATTCACTCTTCTTGTACATAAGTCGGCATTGTGCCTTTCATATTCAATTCCGATGCGATTTCTGTGTTTCATTGTCAATGTGACGGTCCACGGGATGCAGTAAACCTGCACTGGTGCATCGGAATCTAATACTGGTCTCCCAGGAGCCGCTCAAAGCACAAACTCTTAGGAGACTCACTCTTCTTGTACTTAAGTCGGCATTGTGCCTTTGATAATCAATTCCGATGCGATTTCTGTGTTTCATCGTCAATGTGAAGGTCCAAGGGATACAGTAAACCTGCACTGGTGCATCGGAATCTACTACTGGCCTCCCAGGACCCACTCAAAGCAGAACTCTTAGAAGATTCACTCTTCTTGTACTTAAGTCGGCATTGTGCCTTTGATATTCAATTCCGATGCGATTTCTGTGTTTCATCGTCAATGTGAAGGTCCAAGGGATACAGTAAACCTGCACTGGTGCATCGGAATTCAATACTGGCCTCCCAAGGTGCCGCTCAAAGCACAACCCTTAGAAGATACACTCATCTTGTACATAAGTCGGCATTGTGCCTTTTATATTCAATTCCGATGCGATTTCTGTGTTTCATTGTCAATGTGATGGTCCAAGGGATACAGTAAACCTGCACTGGTGCATCGGAATCTAATTCTGGTCTCCCAGGAGCCGCTCAAAGCACAACTCTTAGAAAATTCACTCTTCTTGTACTTAAGTCGGCATTGTGCCTTTTATATTCAATTCCGATGCGATTTCTGTGTTTCATCGTCAATGTGAAGGTCCAAGGGATACAGTAAACCTGCACTGGTGCAACGGAATCTAATACTGGTACCCCAGGTGCCGCTCAAAGCACAACTCTTAGAAGATTCACCTTTCTTGTACTTAAGTCGGCATTGTGCCTTTGATATTCAATTCCGATGCGATTTCTGTGTTTCATCGTCAATGTGAAGGTCCAAGGGATACAGTAAACCTGCACTGGTGCATCGGAATCTACTACTGGTCTCCCAGGAGCCGCTCAAAGCGCAAACTCTTAGGAGACTCACTCTTCTTGTACTTAAGTCGGCATTGTGCCTTTTATATTCAATTCCGATGCGATTTCTGTGTTTCATCGTCAATGTGAAGTTCCATGGGATACAGTAAACCTGCACTGGTGCATCGGAATCTAATACTGGTCTCCCAGGAGCCGCTCAAAGCACAACCTCTTAGGAGACTCACTCTTCTTGTACTTAAGTCGGCATTGTGCCTTTGATATTCAATTCCGATGCGATTTCTGTGTTTCATCGTCAATGTGAAGGTCCAAGGGATACAGTAAACCTGCACTGGTGCATCGGATACTACTACTGGTCTCCCAGGAGCCAATCAAAGCAGAACTCTTAGAAGATTCACTCTTCTTGTACTTAAGTCGGCATTGTGCCTTTGATATTCAATTCCGATGCGATTTCTGTGTTTCATCGTCAATGTGAAGGTCCAAGGGATACAGTAAACCTGCACTGGTGCATCGGAATCCAATACTGGCCTCCCAAGGTGCCGCTCAAAGCACAAACCCTTAGAAGGTTCACTCTTCTTGTACATAAGTCGGCATTGTGCCTTTTATATTCAATTCCGATGCGATTTCTATGTTTCATTGTCAATGTGACGGTCCAAGGGATACAGTAAACCTGCACTGGTGCATCGGAATCTAATACTGGTCTCCCAGGAGCCGCTCAAAGCACAACTCTTAGAAAATTCACTCATCTTGTACTTAAGTCGGCATTGTGCCTTTTATATTCAATTCCGATGCGATTTCTGTGTTTCATCGTCAATGTGAAGGTCCAAGGGATACAGTAAACCTGCACTGGTGCGTCGGAATCCAATACTGGTCTCCCAGGAGCCGCTCAAAGCACAAACTCTTAGAAGATTCACTCTTCTTGTACTTAAGTCGGCACTGTGCCTTTTATATTGAATTCCGATGCTCTTTCTGTGTTTCATCGTCAATGTGAAGGTCCAAGGGATACAGTAAACCTGCACTGTTGCATCGGAATCCAATACTGGTCTCCCAGGAGCCACTCAAAGCAGAACTCTTAGAAGATTCACTCCTCTTGTACTTAAGTCGGCATTGTGCCTTTGATATTCAATTCCGATGCGATTTCTGTGTTTCATCGTCAATGTGAAGGTCCAAGGGATACAGTAAACCTGCACTGGTGCAACGGAATCCAATACTGGTAACCCAGGTGCCGCTCAAAGCACAAACCCTCAGAAGCTTCAATCTTCTTGTACATAAGTCGGCATTGTGCCTTTCATATTCAATTCCGATGCGATTTCTGTGTTTCATTGTCAATGTGACGGTCCAAGGGATGCAGTAAACCTGCACTGGTGCATCGGAATCTAATACTGGTCTCCCAGGAGCCGCTCAAAGCACAAACTCTTAGGAGACTCACTCGTCTTGTACTTAAGTCGGCATTGTGCCTTTGATATTCAATTCCGATGCGATTTCTGTGTTTCATCGTCAATGTGAAGGTCCAAGGGATACAGTAAACCTGCACTGTTGCATCGGAATCCAATACTGGTCTCCCAGGAGCCACTCAAAGCAGAACTCTTAGAAGATTCACTCCTCTTGTACTTAAGTCGGCACTGTGCCTTTTATATTCAATTCCGATGCGATTTCTGTGTTTCATCGTCAATGTGAAGGTCCAAGGGATACAGTAAACCTGCACTGGTGCATCGGAATTCAATACTGGTCTCCCAGGAGCCACTCAAAGCAGAACTCTTAGAAGATTCACTCTCCTTGTACTTAAGTCGGCATTGTGCCTTTTATATTCAATTCCGATGCGATTTCCGTGTTTCATTGTCAATGTGAAGGTCCAAGGGATACAGTAAACCTGCACTGGTGCATCGGAATCCCATACTGGTCTCCCAGGTGCCGCTCAAAGCACAGACCCTTAGAAGAGTCACTCTTCTTGTATTTAAGTCGGCATTGTGCCTTTTATATTCAATTCCGATGCGATTTCTGTGTTTCATCGTCAATGTGTAGGTCCAAGGGATACAGTAAACCTGCACTGGTGCATCGGAATCCAATACTGGTCTCCCAGGAGCCGCTCAAAGCACAAACTCTTAGGAGACTCACTCTTCTTGTACTTAAGTCGGCATTGTGCCTTTGATATTCAATTCCGATGCGATTTCTGTGTTTCATCGTCAATGTGAAGGTCCAAGGGATACAGTAAACCTGCACTGGTGCATCGGAATCTACTACTGCCTCCCAGGAGCCACTCAAAGCAGAACTCTTAGAAGATTCACTCTTCTTGTACTTAAGTCGGCATTGTGCCTTTGATATTCAATTCCGATGCGATTTCTGTGTTTCATCGTCAATGTGAAGGTCCAAGGGATACAGTAAACCTGCACTGGTGCATCGGAATCCAATACTGGCCTCCCAAGGTGCCGCTAAAAGCACAAACCCTTAGAAGATTCACTCTTCTTGTACATAAGTCGGCATTGTGCCTTTTATATTCAATTCCGATGCGATTTCTGTGTTTCATTGTCAATGTGAAGGTCCAAGTGATACAGTAAACCTGCACTGGTGCATCGGAATCTAATTCTGGTCTCCCAGGAGCCGCTCAAAGCAGAACTCTTAGAAGATTCACTCTTCTTGTACTTAAGTCGACATTGTGCCTTTGATATTCAATTCCGATGCGATTTCTGTGTTTCATCATCAATGTGAAGGTCCAAGGGATACAGTAAACCTGCACTGGTGCATCGGAATCTACTACTGGCCTCCCAGGAGCCACTCAAAGCAGAACTCTTAGAAGATTCACTCTTCTTGTACTTAAGTCGGCATTGTGCCTTTGATATTCAATTCCGATGCGATAACTGTGTTTCATCGTCAATGTGAAGGTCCAAGGGATACAGTAAACCTGCACTGGTGCATCGGAATCCAATACTGGCCTCCCAAGGTGCCGCTAAAAGCACAAACCCTTAGAAGATTCACTCTTCTTGTACATAATTCGGCATTGTGCCTTTTATATTCAATTCCGATGCGATTTCTGTGTTTCATTGTCAATGTGACGGTCCAAGTTATACAGTAAACCTGCACTGGTGCATCGGAATCTAATTCTGGTCTCCCAGGAGCCGCTCAAAGCAGAACTCTTAGAAGATTCACTCTTCTTGTACTTAAGTCGACATTGTGCCTTTGATATTCAATTCCGATGCGATTTCTGTGTTTCATCGTCAATGTGAAGGTCCAAGGGATACAGAAAACCTACACTGGTGCATCGGAATCCAATACTGGTCTCCCAGGAGCCGCTCAAAGCACAAACTCTTAGAAGATTCACACTTCTTGTACTTAAGTCGGAATTGTGCCTTTTATATTCAATTCCGATGCGATTACTGTGTTTCATCGTCAATGTGAAGGTCAAAGGGATACAGTAAACCTGCACTGGTGCATCGGAATCCAATACTGGTCTCCCAGGAGCCGCTCAAAACACAAACTCGTAGAAGATTCACTCTTCTTGTACTTAAGTCGGCACTGTGCCTTTTATATTCAATTCCGATGCGATTTCTGTGTTTCATCGTCAATGTGAAGGTCCAAGGGATACAGTAAACCTGCACTGGTGCATCGGAATCCAATACTGGTCTCCCAGGAGCCACTCAAAGCAGAACTCTTAGAAGAATCACTCTTCTTGTACTTAAGTCGGCATTGTGCCTTTGATATTCAATTCCGATGCGATTTCTGTGTTTCATCGTCAATGTGAAGGTCCAAGGGATACATTAAACCTGCACTGGTGCATCGGAATCTACTACTGGTCTCCCAGGAGACACTCAAAGCAGAACTCTTAGAAGATTCACTCTTCTTGTACTTAAGTCGACATTGTGCCTTTGATATTCAATTCCGATGCGATTTCTGTGTTTCATCGTCAATGTGAAGGTCCAAGGGATACAGTAAAGCTGCACTGGTGCATCGGAATCCAATACTGGTCTCCCAGGAGCCGCTCAAAGCACAAACTCTTAGAAGATTCACACATCTTGTACTTAAGTCGGAATTGTGCCTTTTATATTCAATTCCGATGCGATTTCTGTGTTTCATCGTCAATGTGAAGGTCCAAGGGATACAGTAAACCTGCACTGGTGCATCGGAAACGAATACTGGTCTCCCAGGAGCCGCTCAAAGCACAAACTCGTAGAAGACTCACTCTTCTTGTACTTAAGTCGGCACTGTGCCTTTTATATTCAATTCCGATGCGATTTCTGTGTTTCATCGTCAATGTGAAGGTCCAAGGGTTACAGTAAACCTGCACTGGTGCATCGGAATCCAATACTGGTCTCCCAGGAGCCACTCAAAGCACAAACTCTTAGAAGACTCACTCTTCTTGTACTTAAGTCGGCATTGTGCCTTTGATATTCAATTCTGATGCGATTTCTGTGTTTCTTTGTCAATGTGAAGGTCCAAGGGATACAGTAAACATGCACTGGTGCATCGGAATCCAATACTGGTCTCCCAGGAGCCGCTCAAAGCACAAACTCTTAGAAGATTCACTCTTCTTGTACTTAAGTCGGAATTGTGCCTTTTATATTCAATTCCCGATGCGATTTCTGTGTTTCATCGACAATGTGAAGGTCCAAGGGATACAGTAAACGTGCACTGTTGCATCGGAATCCAATACTGGTCTCCCAGGAGCCGCTCAAAGCACAAACTCGTAGAAGATTCACTCTTCTTGTACTTAAGTCGGCACTGTGCCTTTTATATTCAATTCCGATGCGATTTCTGTGTTTCATCGTCAATGTGAAGGTCCAAGGGATACAGTAAACCTGCACTGATGCATCGGAATCTAATACTGGTCTCCCAGGAGCCGCTCAAAGCACAAACTCTTAGGAGACTCACTCTTCTTGTACTTAAGTCGGCATTGTGCCTTTGATATTCAATTCCGATGCGATTTCTGTGTTTCATCATCAATGTGAAGGTCCAAGGGATACAGTAAACCTGCACTGGTGCATCGGAATCTACTACTTGCCTCCCAGGACCCACTCAAAGCAGAACTCTTAGAAGATTCACTCTTCTTGTACTTAAGTCGGCATTGTGCCTTTGATATTCAATTCCGATGCGATTTCTGTGTCTCATCGTCAATGTGAAGGTCCAAGGGATACAGTAAACCTGCACTGGTGCATCGGAATTCAATATTGGCCTCCCAAGGTGCCGCTCAAAGCACAACCCTTAGAAGATACACTCATCTTGTACATAAGTTGGCATTGTGCCTTTTATATTCAATTCCGATGCCATTTCTGTGTTTCATTGTCAATGTGACGGTCCAAGGGATACAGTAAACCTGCACTGGTGCATCGGAATCTCATTCTGGTCTCCCAGGAGCCGCTCAAAGCACAACTCTTAGAAAATTCACTCTTCTTGTACTTAAGTCGGCATTGTGCCTTTTATATTCAATTCCGATGCGATTTCTGTGTTTCATCGTCAATGTGAAGGTCCAAGGGATACAGTAAACCTGCACTGGTGCATCGGAATCAAATACTGGTCTCCCAGGTGCCGCTCAAAGCACAACTCTTAGAAGATTCATTTTTCTTGTACTTAAGTCGGCATTGTGCCTTTGATATTCAATTCCGATGCGATTTCTGTGTTTCATCGTCAATGTGAAGGTCCAAGGGATACAGTAAACCTGCACTGGTGCATCGGAATCCAATACTGGTCTCCCAGGAGCCGCTCAAAGCGCAAATTCTTAGGAGACTCACTCTTCTTGTACTTAAGTCGGCATTGTGCCTTTTATATTCAATTCCGATGCGATTTCTGTGTTTCATCGTCAATGTGAAGTTCCATGGGATACAGTAAGCCTGCACTGGTGCATCGGAATTTAATACTGGTCTCCCAGGAGCCGCTCAAAGCACAAACTCTTAGGAGACTCACTCTTCTTGTACTTAAGTCGGCATTGTGCCTTTGATATTCAATTCCGATGCGATTTCTGTGTTTCGTCGTCAATGTGAAGGTCCAAGGGATACAGTAAACCTGCACTGGTGCATCGGATACTACTACTGGTCTCCCAGGAGCCAATCAAAGCAGAACTCTTAGAAGATTCACTCTTCTTGTACTTAAGTCGGCATTGTGCTTTTGATATTCAATTCAGATGCGATTTCTGTGTTTCATCGTCAATGTGAAGGTCCAAGGGATACAGTAAACCTACGATGGTGCATCGGAATCCAATACTGGCCTCCCAAGGTGCCGCTCAAAGCACAAACATTTAGAAGATTCACTCTTCTGGGTACATAAGTCGGCATTGTGCCTTTTATATTCAATTCCGATGCGATTTCTGTGTTTCATTGTCAATGTGACGGTCCAAGGGATACAGTAAACCTGCACTGGTGCATCGGAATCTAATACTGGTCTCCCAGGAGCCGCTCAAAGCACAACTCTTAGAAAATTCACTCTTCTTGTACTTAAGTCGGCATTGTGCCTTTTATATTCAATTCCGATGCGATTTCTGTGTTTCATCGTCAATGTGAAGGTCCAAGGGATACAGTAAACCTGCACTGGTGCGTCGGAATCCAATACTGGTCTCCCAGGAGCCGCTCAA
The DNA here is from genome assembly GCF_023898315.1 of Schistocerca nitens. Lineage (NCBI taxonomy): Eukaryota > Metazoa > Arthropoda > Insecta > Orthoptera > Acrididae > Schistocerca > Schistocerca nitens. The sequence goes on along the minus strand of NW_026045908.1, from coordinate 2,703,132 downwards.
AGCACAAACTCTTAGAAGATTCACTCTTCTTGTACTTAAGTCGGCACTGTGCCTTTTATATTCAATTCCGATGCGATTTCTGTGTTTCATCGTCAATGTGAAGGTCCAAGGGATACAGTAAACCTGCACTGTTGCATCGGAATCCAAAACTGGTCTCCCAGGAGCCACTCAAAGCAGAACTCTTAGAAGATTCACTCCTCTTGTACTTAAGTCGGCATTGTGCCTTTGATATTCAATTCCGATGCGATTTCTGTGTTTCATCGTCAATGTGAAGGTCCAAGGGATACAGTAAACCTGCACTGGTGCATCGGAATTCAATACTGGTCTCCCAGGAGCCACTCAAAGCAGAACTCTTAGAAGATTCACTCTTCTTGAACTTAAGTCGGCATTGTGCCTTTGATATTCAATTCCGATGCGATTTCCGTGTTTCATCGTCAATGTGAAGGTCCAAGGGATACAGTAAACCTGCACTGGTGCATCGGAATCCAATACTGGTCTCCCAGGTGCCGCTCAAAGCACAGACCCTTAGAAGAGTCACTCTTCTTGTATTTAAGTCGGCATTGTGCCTTTTATATTCAATTCCGATGCGATTTCTGTGTTTCATCGTCAATGTGAAGGTCCAAGGAATACAGTAAACCTGCACTCGTGCATCGGAATCCAATACTGGTCTCCCAGGAGCCGCTCAAAGCACAAACTCTTAGGGGACTCACTCTTCTTGTACTTAAGTCGGCATTGTGCCTTTGATATTCAATTCCGATGCGATTTCTGTGTTTCATCGTCAATGTGAAGGTCCAAGGGATACAGTAAACCTGCACTGGTGCATTGGAATCTAATACTGGTCTCCCAGGTGCCGCTCAAAGCACAACTCTTAGAAGATTCACTTTTCTTGTACTTAAGTCGGCATTGTGCCTTTGATATTCAATTCCGATGCGATTTCTGTGTTTCATCGTCAATGTGAAGGTCCAAGGGATACAGTAAACCTGCACTGGTGCATCGGAATCTAATACTGGTCTCCCAGGAGCCGCTCAAAGCACAAACTCTTAGGAGACTCACTCTTCTTGTACTTAAGTCGGCATTGTGCCTTTTATATTCAATTCCGATGCGATTTCTGTGTTTCATCGTCAATGTGAAGGTCCATGGGATACAGTAAACCTGCACTCGTGCATCGGAATCTAATACTGGTCTCCCAGGAGCCGCTCAAAGCACAAACTCTTAGGAGACTCACTCTTCTTGTACTTAAGTCGGCATTGTGCCTTTGATATTCAATTCCGATGCGATTTCTGTGTTTCATCATCAATGTCAAGGTCCAAGGGATACAGTAAACCTGCACTGGTGCATCGGAATCTACTACTGCCTCCCAGGAGCCACTCAAAGCAGAACTCTTAGAAGATTCACTCTTCTTGTACTTAAGTCGGCATTGTGCCTTTGATATTCAATTCCGATGCGATTTCTGTGTTTCATCGTCAATGTGAAGGTCCAAGGGATACAGTAAACCTGCACTGGTGCATCGGAATCCAATACTGGCCTCCCAAGGTGCCGCTAAAAGCACAAACCCTTAGAAGATTCACTCTTCTTGTACATAATTCGGCATTGTGCCTTTTATATTCAATTCCGATGCGATTTCTGTGTTTCATTGTCAATGTGACGGTCCAAGTGATACAGTAAACCTGCACTGGTGCATCGGAATCTAACTCTGGTCTCCCAGGAGCCGCTCAAAGCAGAACTCTTAGAAGATTCACTCTTCTTGTACTTAAGTCGACATTGTGCCTTTGATATTCAATTCCGATGCGATTTCTGTGTTTCATCATCAATGTGAAGGTCCAAGGGATACAGTAAACCTTCACTGGTGCATCGGAATCTACTACTGGCCTCCCAGGAGCCACTCAAAGCAGAACTCTTAGAAGATTCACTCTTCTTGTACTTAAGTCGGCATTGTGAGTTTGATATTCAATTCCGATGCGATTTCTGTGTTTCATCGTCAATGTGAAGGTCCACGGGATACAGTAAACCTGCACTGGTGCATCGGAATCCAATACTGGCCTCCCAAGGTGCCGCTAAAAGCACAAACCCTTAGAAGATTCACTCTTCTTGTACATAATTCGGCATTGTGCCTTTTATATTCAATTCCGATGCGATTTCTGTGTTTCATTGTCAATGTGACGGTCCAAGTTATACAGTAAACCTGCACTGGTGCATCGGAATCTAATTCTGGTCTCCCAGGAGCCGCTCAAAGCACAAACTCTTAGAAGATTCACCCTTCTTGTACTTAAGTCGGAATTGTGCCTTTTATATTCAATTCCGATGCGATTTCTGTGTTTCATCGTCAATGTGAATGTCCAAGGGATACAGTAAACCTGCACTGGTGCATCGGAATCCAATACTGGTCTCCCAGGAGACGCTCAAAGCACAAACTTGTAGAAGATTCACTCTTCTTGTACTTAAGTCGGCACTGTGCCTTTTATATTCAATTCCGATGCGATTTCTGTGTTTCATCGTCAATGTGAAGGTCCAAGGGATACAGTAAACCTGCACTGGTGCATCGGAATTCAATACTGGTCTCCCAGGAGCCACTCAAAGCAGAACTCTTAGAAGATTCACTCTTCTTGTACTTAAGTCGGCATTGTGCCTTTGATATTCAATTCCGATGCGATTTCCGTGTTTCATCGTCAATGTGAAGGTCCAAGGGATACAGTAAACCTGCACTGGTGCATCGGAATACAATACTGGTCTCCCAGGTGCCGCTCAAAGCACAGACCCTTAGAAGAGTCACTCTTCTTGTATTTAAGTCGGCATTGTGCCTTTTATATTCAATTCCGATGCGATTTCTGTGTTTCATCGTCAATGTGAAGGTCCAAGGGATACAGTAAACCTGCACTGGTGCATCGGAATCCAATACTGGTCTCCCAGGAGCCGCTCAAAGCACAAACTCTTAGGAGACTCACTCTTCTTGTACTTAAGTCGGCATTGTGCCTTTGATATTCAATTCCGATGCGATTTCTGTGTTTCATCGTCAATGTGAAGGTCCAAGGGATACAGTAAACCTGCACTGGTGCATCGGAATCTACTACTGGTCTCCCAGGAGCCACTCAAAGCAGAACACTTAGAAGATTCACTCTTCTTGTACTTAAGTCGGCATTGTGCCTTTGATATTCAATTCCGATGCGATTTCTGTGTTTCATCGTCAATGTGAAGGTCCATGGGATACAGTAAACCTGCACTGGTGCATCGGAATCCAATACTCGTCTCCCAGGAGCCGCTCAAAGCACAAACTCTTAGAAGATTCACCCTTCTTGTACTTAAGTCGGAATTGTGCCTTTTATATTCAATTCCGATGCGATTTGTGTGATTCATCGTCAATGTGAAGGTCCAAGGGATACAGTAAACCTGCACTGGTGCATCGGAATCCAATACTGGTCTCCCAGGAGACGCTCAAAGCACAAACTCGTAGAAGATTCACTCTTCTTGTACTTAAGTCGGCACTGTGGCTTTTATATTCAATTCCGATGCGATTTCTGTGTTTCATCGTCAATGTGAAGGTCCAAGGGATACAGTAAACCTGCACTGGTGCATCGGAATTCAATACTGGTCTCCCAGGAGCCACTCAAAGCAGAACTCTTAGAAGATTCACTCTTCTTGAACTTAAGTCGGCATTGTGCCTTTGATATTCAATTCCGATGCGATTTCCGTGTTTCATCGTCAACGTGAAGGTCCAAGGGATACAGTAAACCTGCACTGGTGCATCGGAATCCAATACTGGTCTCCCAGGTGCCGCTCAAAGCACAGACCCTTAGAAGAGTCACTCTTCTTGTATTTAAGTCGGCATTGTGCCTTTTATATTCAATTCCGATGCGATTTCTGTGTTTCATCGTCAATGTGAAGGTCCAAGGGATACAGTAAACCTGCACTGGTGCATCGGAATCCAATACTGGTCTCCCAGGAGCCGCTCAAAGCACAAACTCTTAGGAGACTCACTCTTCTTGTACTTAAGTCGGCATTGTGCCTTTGATATTCAATTCCGATGCGATTTCTGTGTTTCATCGTCAATGTGAAGGTCCAAGGGATACAGTAAACCTGCACTGGTGCATCGGAATCTAATACTGGTCTCCCAGGTGCCGCTCAAAGCACAACTCTTAGAAGATTCACTTTTCTTGTACTTAAGTCGGCATTGTGCCTTTGATATTCAATTCCGATGCGATTTCTGTGTTTCATCGTCAATGTGAAGGTCCAAGGGAAACAGTAAACCTGCACTGGTGCATCGGAATCTAATACTGGTCTCCCAGGAGCCGCTCAAAGCACAAACTCTTAGGAGACTCACTCTTCTTGTACTTAAGTCGGCATTGTGCCTTTTATATTCAATTCCGATGCGATTTCTGTGTTTCATCGTCAATGTGAAGGTCCATGGGATACAGTAAACCTGCACTGGTGCATCGGAATCTAATACTGGTCTCCCAGGAGCCGCTCAAAGCACAAACTCTTAGGAGACTCACTCTTCTTGTACTTAAGTCGGCATTGTGCCTTGCATATTCAATTCCGATGCGATTTCTGTGTTTCATCATCAATGTGAAGGTCCAAGGGATACAGTAAACCTGCACTGGTGCATCGGAATCTACTACTGCCTCCCAGGAGCCACTCAAAGCAGAACTCTTAGAAGATTCACTCTTCTTGTACTTAAGTCGGCATTGTGCCTTGGATATTCAATTCCGATGCGATGTCTGTGTTTCATCGTCAATGTGAAGGTCCACGGGATACAGTAAACCTGCACTGGTGCATCGGAATCCAATACTGGCCTCCCAAGGTGCCGCTAAAAGCACAAACCCTTAGAAGATTCACTCTTCTTGTACATAATTCGGCATTGTGCCTTTTATATTCAATTCCGATGCGATTTCTGTGTTTCATTGTCAATGTGACGGTCCAAGTTATACAGTAAACCTGCACTGGTGCATCGGAATCTAATTCTGGTCTCCCAGTAGCCGCTCAAAGCAGAACTCTTAGAAGATTCACTCTTCTTGTACTTAAGTCGGCATTGTGCCTTTGATATTCAATTCCGATGCGATTTCTGTGTTTCATCGTCAATGTGAAGGTCCATGGGATACAGTAAACCTGCACTGGTGCATCGGAATCCAATACTCGTCTCCCAGGAGACGCTCAAAGCACAAACTCGTAGAAGATTCACTCTTCTTGTACTTAAGTCGGCACTGTGCCTTTTATATTCAATTCCGATGCGATTTCTGTGTTTCATCGTCAATGTGAAGGTCCAAGGGATACAGTAAACCTGCACTGGTGCATCGGAATCCAATACTGGTCTCCCAGGAGACGCTCAAAGCACAAACTCGTAGAAGATTCACTCTTCTTGTACTTAAGTCGGCACTGTGCCTTTTATATTCAATTCCGATGCGATTTCTGTGTTTCATCGTCAATGTGAAGGTCCAAGGGATACAGTAAACCTGCACTGGTGCATCGGAATTCAATACTGGTCTCCCAGGAGCCACTCAAAGCAGAACTCTTAGAAGATTCACTCTTCTTGTACTTAAGTCGGCATTGTGCGTTTGATATTCAATTCCGATGCGATTTCCGTGTTTCATCGTCAATGTGAAGGTCCAATAGATACAGTAAACCTGCACTGGTGCATCGGAATCCAATACTGGTCTCCCAGGTGCCGCTCAAAGCACAGACCCTTAGAAGAGTCACTCTTCTTGTATTTAAGTCGGCATTGTGCCTTTTATATTCAATTCCGATGCGATTTCTGTGTTTCATCGTCAATGTGAAGGTCCAAGGGATACAGTAAACCTGCACTGGTGCATCGGAATCCAATACTGGTCTCCCAGGAGCCGCTCAAAGCACAAACTCTTAGGAGACTCACTCTTCTTGTACTTAAGTCGGCATTGTGCCTTTGATATTCAATTCCGATGCGATTTCTGTGTTTCATCGTCAATGTGAAGGTCCAAGGGATACAGTAAACCTGCACTGGTGCATCGGAATCTAATACTGGTCTCCCAGGTGCCGCTCAAAGCACAACTCTTAGAAGATTCACTTTTCTTGTACTTAAGTCGGCATTGTGCCTTTTATATTCAATTCCGATGCGATTTCTGTGTTTCATCGTCAATGTGAAGGTCCATGGGATACAGTAAACCTGCACTGGTGCATCGGAATCCAATACTCGTCTCCCAGGAGACGCTCAAAGCACAAACTCGTAGAAGATTCACTCTTCTTGTACTTAAGCCGGCACTGTGCCTTTTATATTCAATTCCGATGCGATTTCTGTGTTTCATCGTCAATGTGAAGGTCCAAGGGATACAGTAAACCTGCACTGGTGCATCGGAATCCAATACTGGTCTCCCAGGAGACGCTCAAAGCACAAACTCGTGGAAGATTCACTCTTCTTGTACTTAAGTCGGCACTGTGCCTTTTATATTCAATTCCGATGCGATTTCTGTGTTTCATCGTCAATGTGAAGGTCCAAGGGATACAGTAAACCTGCACTGGTGCATCGGAATCTACTACTGGTCTCCCAGGAGCCACTCAAAGCAGAACTCTTAGAAGTTTCACTCTTCTTGTACTTAAGTCGGCATTGTGCCTTTGATATTCAATTCCGATGCGATTTCCGTGTTTCATCGTCAATGTGAAGGTCCAATAGATACAGTAAACCTGCACTGGTGCATCGGAATCCAATACTGGTCTCCCAGGTGCCGCTCAAAGCACAGACCCTTAGAAGAGTCACTCTTCTTGTATTTAAGTCGGCATTGTGCTTTTATATTCAATTCCGATGCGATTTCTGTGTTTCATCGTCAATGTGAAGGTCCAAGGGATACAGTAAACCTGCACTGGTGCATCGGAATCCAATACTGGTCTCCCAGGAGCCGCTCAAAGCACAAACTCTTAGGAGACTCACTCTTCTTGTACTTAAGTCGGCATTGTGCCTTTGATATTCAATTCCGATGCGATTTCTGTGTTTCATCGTCAATGTGAAGGTCCAAGGGATACAGTAAACCTGCACTGGTGCATCGGAATCTAATACTGGTCTCCCAGGCGCCGCTCAAAGCACAACTCTTAGAAGATTCACTTTTCTTGTACTTAAGTCGGCATTGTGCCTTTGATATTCAATTCCGATGCGATTTCTGTGTTTCATCGTCAATGTGAAGGTCCAAGGGATACAGTAAACCTGCACTGGTGCATCGGAATCTAATACTGGTCTCCCAGGAGCCGCACAAAGCACAAACTCTTAGGAGACTCACTCTTCTTGTACTTAAGTCGGCATTGTGCCTTTTATATTCAATTCCGATGCGATTTCTGTGTTTCATCGTCAATGTGAAGGTCCATGGGATACAGTAAACCTGCACTGGTGCATCGGAATCTAATACTGGTCTCCCAGGAGCCGCTCAAAGCACAAACTCTTAGGAGACTCACTCTTCTTGTACTTAAGTCGGCATTGTGCCTTTGATATTCAATTCCGATGCGATTTCTGTGTTTCATCATCAATGTGAAGGTCCAAGGGATACAGTAAACCTGCACTGGTGCATCGGAATCTACTACTGCCTCCCAGGAGCCACTCAAAGCAGAACTCTTAGAAGATTCACTCTTCTTGTACTTAACTCGGCATTGTGCCTTTGATATTCAATTCCGATGCGATTTCTGTGTTTCATCGTCAATGTGAAGGTCCAAGGGATACAGTAAACCTGCACTGGTGCATCGGAATCTACTACTGGCCTCCCAGGAGCCACTCAAAGCAGAACTCTTAGAAGATTCACTCTTCTTGTACTTAAGTCGGAATTGTGCCTTTTATATTCAATTCCGATGCGATTACTGTGTTTCATCGTCAATGTGAAGGTCCAAGGGATACAGTAAACCTGCACTGGTGCATCGGAATCCAATACTGGTCTCCCAGGAGCCGCTCAAAACACAAACTCGTAGAAGATTCACTCTTCTTGTACTTAAGTCGGCACTGTGCCTTTTATATTCAATTCCGATGCGATTTCTGTGTTTCATCGTCAATGTGAAGGTCCAAGGGATACAGTAAACCTGCACTGGTGCATCGGAATCCAATACTGGTCTCCCAGGAGCCACTCAAAGCAGAACTCTTAGAAGAATCACTCTTCTTGTACTTAAGTCGGCATTGTGCCTTTGATATTCAATTCCGATGCGATTTCTGTGTTTCATCGTCAATGTGAAGGTCCAAGGGATACATTAAACCTGCACTGGTGCATCGGAATCTACTACTGGTCTCCCAGGAGCCACTCAAAGCAGAACTCTTAGAAGATTCACTCTTCTTGTACTTAAGTCGACATTGTGCCTTTGATATTCAATTCCGATGCGATTTCTGTGTTTCATCGTCAATGTGAAGGTCCAAGGGATACAGTAAACCTGCACTGGTGCATCGGAATCCAATACTGGTCTCCCAGGAGCCGCTCAAAGCACAAACTCTTAGAAGATTCACACTTCTTGTACTTAAGTCGGAATTGTGCCTTTTATATTCAATTCCGATGCGATTTCTGTGTTTCATCGTCAATGTGAAGGTCCAAGGGATACAGTAAACCTGCACTGGTGCATCGGAAACGAATACTGGTCTCCCAGGAGCCGCTCAAAGCACAAACTCGTAGAAGACTCACTCTTCTTGTACTTAAGTCGACATTGTGCCTTTGATATTCAATTCCGATGCGATTTCTGTGTTTCATCGTCAATGTGAAGGTCCACGGGATACAGTAAACCTGCACTGGTGCATCGGAATCCAATACTGGCCTCCCAAGGTGCCGCTAAAAGCACAAACCCTTAGAAGATTCACTCTTCTTGTACACAATTCGGCATTGTGCCTTTTATATTCAATTCCGATGCGATTTCTGTGTTTCATTGTCAATGTGACGGTCCAAGTTATACAGTAAACCTGCACTGGTGCATCGGAATCTAATTCTGGTCTCCCAGGAGCCGCGCAAAGCAGAACTCTTAGAAGATTCACTCTTCTTGTACTTAAGTCGACATTGTGCCTTTGATATTCAATTCCGATGCGATTTCTGTGTTTCATCGTCAATGTGAAGGTCCAAGGGAGACATTAAACCTGCACTGGTGCATCGGAATCTACTACTGGTCTCCCAGGAGCCACTCAAAGCAGAACTCTTAGAAGATTCACACTTCTTGTACTTAAGTCGGAATTGTGCCTTTTATATTCAATTCCGATGCGATTACTGTGTTTCATCGTCAATGTGAAGGTCCAAGGGATACAGTAAACCTGCACTGGTGCATCGGAATCCAATACTGGTCTCCCAGGAGCCGCTCAAAACACAAACTCGTAGAAGATTCACTCTTCTTGTACTTAAATCGGCACTGTGCCTTTTATATTCAGTTCCGATGCGATTTCTGTGTTTCATCGTCAATGTGAAGGTCCAAGGGATACAGTAAACCTGCACTGGTGCATCGGAATCCAATACTGGTCTCCCAGGAGCCACTCAAAACAGAACTCTTAGAAGAATCACTCTTCTTGTACTTAAGTCGGCATTGTGCCTTTGATATTCAATTCCGATGCGATTTCTGTGTTTCATCGTCAATGTGAAGGTCCAAGGGATACATTAAACCTGCACTGGTGCATCGGAATCTACTACTGGTCTCCCAGGAGCCACTCAAAGCAGAACTCTTAGAAGATTCACTCTTCTTGTACTTAAGTCGGAATTGTGCCTTTTATATTCAATTCCGATGCGATTTCTGCGTTTCATCGTCAATGTGAAGGTCCAAGGGATACAGTAAACCTGCAATGGTGCATCGGAAACGAATACTGGTCTCCCAGGAGCCACTCAAAGCACAAACTCTTAGAAGACCCACTCTTCTTGTACTTAAGTCGGCATTGTGCCTTTGATATTCAATTCCGATGCGATTTCTGTGTTTCATCGTCAATGTGAAGGTCCAAGGGATACAGTAAACCTGCACTGGTGCATCGGAATCTAATACTGGTCTCCCAGGTGCCGCTCAAAGCACAACTCTTAGAAGATTCAATTTTCTTGTACTTAAGTCGGCATTGTGCCTTTGATATTCAATTCCGATGCGATTTCTGTGTTTCATCGTCAATGTGAAGGTCCAAGGGAAACAGTAAACCTGCACTGGTGCATCGGAATCTAATACTGGTCTCCCAGGAGCCGCTCAAAGCACAAACTCTTAGGAGACTCACTCTTCTTGTACTTAAGTCGGCATTGTGCCTTTTATATTCAATTCCGATGCGATTTCTGTGTTTCATCGTCAATGTGAAGGTCCATGGGATACAGTAAACCTGCACTGGTGCATCGGAATCTAATACTGGTCTCCCAGGAGCCGCTCAAAGCACAAACTCTTAGGAGACTCACTCTTCTTGTACTTAAGTCGGCATTGTGCCTTGCATATTCAATTCCGATGCGATTTCTGTGTTTCATCATCAATGTGAAGGTCCAAGGGATACAGTAAACCTGCACTGGTGCATCGGAATCTACTACTGCCTCCCAGGAGCCACTCAAAGCAGAACTCTTAGAAGATTCACTCTTCTTGTACTTAAGTCGGCATTGTGCCTTGGATATTCAATTCCGATGCGATGTCTGTGTTTCATCGTCAATGTGAAGGTCCAAGGGATACAGTAAACCTGCACTGGTGCATCGGAATCCAATACTGGCCTCCCAAGGTGCCGCTAAAAGCACAAACCCTTAGAAGATTCACGCTTCTTGTACATAAGTCGGCATTGTGCCTTTTATATTCAATTCCGATGCGATTTCTGTGTTTCATTGTCAATGTGACGGTCCAAGTGATACAGTAAACCTGCACTGGTGCATCGGAATCTAATTCTGGTCTCCCAGGAGCCGCTCAAAGCAGAACTCTTAGAAGATTCACTCTTCTTGTACTTAAGTCGACATTGTGCCTTTGATATTCAATTCCGATGCGATTTCTGTGTTTCATCATCAATGTGAAGGTCCAAGGGATACAGTAAACCTGCACTGGTGCATCGGAATCTACTACTGGCCTCCCAGGAGCCACTCAAAGCATAACTATTAGAAGATTCACTCTTCTTGTACTTAAGTCGGCATTGTGCCTTTGATATTCAATTCCGATGCGATTTCTGTGTTTCATCGTCAATGTGAAGGTCCACGGGATACAGTAAACCTGCACTGGTGCATCGGAATCCAATACTGGCCTCCCAAGGTGCCGCTAAAAGCACAAACCCTTAGAAGATTCACTCTTCTTGTACATAATTCGGCATTGTGCCTTTTATATTCAATTCCGATGCGATTTCTGTGTTTCATTGTCAATGTGACGGTCCAAGTTATACAGTAAACCTGCACTGGTGCATCGGAATCTAATTCTGGTCTCCCAGTAGCCGCTCAAAGCAGAACTCTTAGAAGATTCACTCTTCTTGTACTTAAGTCGGCATTGTGCCTTTGATATTCAATTCCGATGCGATTTCTGTGTTTCATCGTCAATGTGAAGGTCCATGGGATACAGTAAACCTGCACTGGTGCATCGGAATCCAATACTCGTCTCCCAGGAGACGCTCAAAGCACAAACTCGTAGAAGATTCACTCTTCTTGTACTTAAGTCGGCACTGTGCCTTTTATATTCAATTCCGATGCGATTTCTGTGTTTCATCGTCAATGTGAAGGTCCAAGGGATACAGTAAACCTGCACTGGTGCATCGGAATCCAATACTGGTCTCCCAGGAGACGCTCAAAGCACAAACTCGTAGAAGATTCACTCTTCTTGTACTTAAGTCGGCACTGTGCCTTTTATATTCAATTCCGATGCGATTTCTGTGTTTCATCGTCAATGTGAAGGTCCAAGGGATACAGTAAACCTGCACTGGTGCATCGGAATTCAATACTGGTCTCCCAGGAGCCACTCAAAGCAGAACTCTTAGAAGATTCACTCTTCTTGTACTTAAGTCGGCATTGTGCGTTTGATATTCAATTCCGATGCGATTTCCGTGTTTCATCGTCAATGTGAAGGTCCAATAGATACAGTAAACCTGCACTGGTGCATCGGAATCCAATACTGGTCTCCCAGGTGCCGCTCAAAGCACAGACCCTTAGAAGAGTCACTCTTCTTGTATTTAAGTCGGCATTGTGCCTTTTATATTCAATTCCGATGCGATTTCTGTGTTTCATCGTCAATGTGAAGGTCCAAGGGATACAGTAAACCTGCACTGGTGCATCGGAATCCAATACTGGTCTCCCAGGAGCCGCTCAAAGCACAAACTCTTAGGAGACTCACTCTTCTTGTACTTAAGTCGGCATTGTGCCTTTGATATTCAATTCCGATGCGATTTCTGTGTTTCATCGTCAATGTGAAGGTCCAAGGGATACAGTAAACCTGCACTGGTGCATCGGAATCTAATACTGGTCTCCCAGGTGCCGCTCAAAGCACAACTCTTAGAAGATTCACTTTTCTTGTACTTAAGTCGGCATTGTGCCTTTTATATTCAATTCCGATGCGATTTCTGTGTTTCATCGTCAATGTGAAGGTCCATGGGATACAGTAAACCTGCACTGGTGCATCGGAATCCAATACTCGTCTCCCAGGAGACGCTCAAAGCACAAACTCGTAGAAGATTCACTCTTCTTGTACTTAAGCCGGCACTGTGCCTTTTATATTCAATTCCGATGCGATTTCTGTGTTTCATCGTCAATGTGAAGGTCCAAGGGATACAGTAAACCTGCACTGGTGCATCGGAATCCAATACTGGTCTCCCAGGAGACGCTCAAAGCACAAACTCGTGGAAGATTCACTCTTCTTGTACTTAAGTCGGCACTGTGCCTTTTATATTCAATTCCGATGCGATTTCTGTGTTTCATCGTCAATGTGAAGGTCCAAGGGATACAGTAAACCTGCACTGGTGCATCGGAATCTACTACTGGTCTCCCAGGAGCCACTCAAAGCAGAACTCTTAGAAGATTCACTCTTCTTGTACTTAAGTCGGCATTGTGCCTTTGATATTCAATTCCGATGCGATTTCCGTGTTTCATCGTCAATGTGAAGGTCCAATAGATACAGTAAACCTGCACTGGTGCATCGGAATCCAATACTGGTCTCCCAGGTGCCGCTCAAAGCACAGACCCTTAGAAGAGTCACTCTTCTTGTATTTAAGTCGGCATTGTGCTTTTATATTCAATTCCGATGCGATTTCTGTGTTTCATCGTCAATGTGAAGGTCCAAGGGATACAGTAAACCTGCACTGGTGCATCGGAATCCAATACTGGTCTCCCAGGAGCCGCTCAAAGCACAAACTCTTAGGAGACTCACTCTTCTTGTACTTAAGTCGGCATTGTGCCTTTGATATTCAATTCCGATGCGATTTCTGTGTTTCATCGTCAATGTGAAGGTCCAAGGGATACAGTAAACCTGCACTGGTGCATCGGAATCTAATACTGGTCTCCCAGGCGCCGCTCAAAGCACAACTCTTAGAAGATTCACTTTTCTTGTACTTAAGTCGGCATTGTGCCTTTGATATTCAATTCCGATGCGATTTCTGTGTTTCATCGTCAATGTGAAGGTCCAAGGGATACAGTAAACCTGCACTGGTGCATCGGAATCTAATACTGGTCTCCCAGGAGCCGCACAAAGCACAAACTCTTAGGAGACTCACTCTTCTTGTACTTAAGTCGGCATTGTGCCTTTTATATTCAATTCCGATGCGATTTCTGTGTTTCATCGTCAATGTGAAGGTCCATGGGATACAGTAAACCTGCACTGGTGCATCGGAATCTAATACTGGTCTCCCAGGAGCCGCTCAAAGCACAAACTCTTAGGAGACTCACTCTTCTTGTACTTAAGTCGGCATTGTGCCTTTGATATTCAATTCCGATGCGATTTCTGTGTTTCATCATCAATGTGAAGGTCCAAGGGATACAGTAAACCTGCACTGGTGCATCGGAATCTACTACTGCCTCCCAGGAGCCACTCAAAGCAGAACTCTTAGAAGATTCACTCTTCTTGTACTTAACTCGGCATTGTGCCTTTGATATTCAATTCCGATGCGATTTCTGTGTTTCATCGTCAATGTGAAGGTCCAAGGGATACAGTAAACCTGCACTGGTGCATCGGAATCTACTACTGGCCTCCCAGGAGCCACTCAAAGCAGAACTCTTAGAAGATTCACTCTTCTTGTACTTAAGTCGGCATTGTGCCTTTGATATTCAATTCCGATGCGATTTCTGTGTTTCATCGTCAATGAGAAGGTCCAAGGGATACAGTAAACCTACACTGGTGCATCGGAATCCAATACTGGTCTCCCAGGAGCCGCTCAAAGCACAAACTCTTAGAAGATTCACACTTCTTGTACTTAAGTCGGAATTGTGCCTTTTATATTCAATTCCGATGCGATTACTGTGTTTCATCGTCAATGTGAAGGTCCAAGGGATACAGTAAACCTGCACTGGTGCATCGGAATCCAATACTGGTCTCCCAGGAGCCGCTCAAAACACAAACTCGTAGAAGATTCACTCTTCTTGTACTTAAGTCGGCACTGTGCCTTTTATATTCAATTCCGATGCGATTTCTGTGTTTCATCGTCAATGTGAAGGTCCAAGGGATACAGTAAACCTGCACTGGTGCATCGGAATCCAATACTGGTCTCCCAGGAGCCACTCAAAGCAGAACTCTTAGAAGAATCACTCTTCTTGTACTTAAGTCGGCATTGTGCCTTTGATATTCAATTCCGATGCGATTTCTGTGTTTCATCGTCAATGTGAAGGTCCAAGGGATACATTAAACCTGCACTGGTGCATCGGAATCTACTACTGGTCTCCCAGGAGCCACTCAAAGCAGAACTCTTAGAAGATTCACTCTTCTTGTACTTAAGTCGACATTGTGCCTTTGATATTCAATTCCGATGCGATTTCTGTGTTTCATCGTCAATGTGAAGGTCCAAGGGATACAGTAAACCTGCACTGGTGCATCGGAATCCAATACTGGTCTCCCAGGAGCCGCTCAAAGCACAAACTCTTAGAAGATTCACACTTCTTGTACTTAAGTCGGAATTGTGCCTTTTATATTCAATTCCGATGCGATTTCTGTGTTTCATCGTCAATGTGAAGGTCCAAGGGATACAGTAAACCTGCACTGGTGCATCGGAAACGAATACTGGTCTCCCAGGAGCCGCTCAAAGCACAAACTCGTAGAAGACTCACTCTTCTTGTACTTAAGTCGACATTGTGCCTTTGATATTCAATTCCGATGCGATTTCTGTGTTTCATCGTCAATGTGAAGGTCCACGGGATACAGTAAACCTGCACTGGTGCATCGGAATCCAATACTGGCCTCCCAAGGTGCCGCTAAAAGCACAAACCCTTAGAAGATTCACTCTTCTTGTACACAATTCGGCATTGTGCCTTTTATATTCAATTCCGATGCGATTTCTGTGTTTCATTGTCAATGTGACGGTCCAAGTTATACAGTAAACCTGCACTGGTGCATCGGAATCTAATTCTGGTCTCCCAGGAGCCGCGCAAAGCAGAACTCTTAGAAGATTCACTCTTCTTGTACTTAAGTCGACATTGTGCCTTTGATATTCAATTCCGATGCGATTTCTGTGTTTCATCGTCAATGTGAAGGTCCAAGGGAGACATTAAACCTGCACTGGTGCATCGGAATCTACTACTGGTCTCCCAGGAGCCACTCAAAGCAGAACTCTTAGAAGATTCACACTTCTTGTACTTAAGTCGGAATTGTGCCTTTTATATTCAATTCCGATGCGATTACTGTGTTTCATCGTCAATGTGAAGGTCCAAGGGATACAGTAAACCTGCACTGGTGCATCGGAATCCAATACTGGTCTCCCAGGAGCCGCTCAAAACACAAACTCGTAGAAGATTCACTCTTCTTGTACTTAAATCGGCACTGTGCCTTTTATATTCAGTTCCGATGCGATTTCTGTGTTTCATCGTCAATGTGAAGGTCCAAGGGATACAGTAAACCTGCACTGGTGCATCGGAATCCAATACTGGTCTCCCAGGAGCCACTCAAAACAGAACTCTTAGAAGAATCACTCTTCTTGTACTTAAGTCGGCATTGTGCCTTTGATATTCAATTCCGATGCGATTTCTGTGTTTCATCGTCAATGTGAAGGTCCAAGGGATACATTAAACCTGCACTGGTGCATCGGAATCTACTACTGGTCTCCCAGGAGCCACTCAAAGCAGAACTCTTAGAAGATTCACTCTTCTTGTACTTAAGTCGGAATTGTGCCTTTTATATTCAATTCCGATGCGATTTCTGCGTTTCATCGTCAATGTGAAGGTCCAAGGGATACAGTAAACCTGCACTGGTGCATCGGAAACGAATACTGGTCTCCCAGGAGCCGCTCAAAGCACAAACTCGTAGAAGACTCACTCTTCTTGTACTTAAGTCGGCACTGTGCCTTTTATATTCAATTCCGATGCGATTTCTGTGTTTCATCGTCAATGTGAAGGTCCAAGGGATACAGTAAACCTGCACTGGTGCATCGGAATCCAATACTGGTCTCCCAGGAGCCACTCAAAGCACAAACTCTTAGAAGACCCACTCTTCTTGTACTTAAGTCGGCATTGTGCCTTTGATATTCAATTCCGATGCGATTTCTGTGTTTCATCGTCAATGTGAAGGTCCAAGGGATACAGTAAACTTGCACTGGTGCATCGGAAACCAATACTGGTCTCCCAGGTGCCGCTCAAAGCATCAACCCTTAGAAGATTCACTCTTCTTGTACATAAGTCGGCATTGTGCCTTTTATATTCAATTCTGATGCGATTTCTGTGTTTCATCGTCAATGTGAAGGTCCATGGGATACAGTAAACCTGCACTGGTGCATCGGAATCTAATACTGGTCTCCCAGGAGCCGCTCAAAGCACAAACTCTTAGGAGACTCACTCTTCTTGTACTTAAGTCGGCATTGTGCCTTTGATATTCAATTCCGATGCGATTTCTGTGTTTCATCGTCAATGTGAAGGTCCAAGGGATACAGTAAACCTGCACTGGTGCATCGGAATCTACTACTGGCCTCCCAGGAGCCACTCAAAGCAGAACTCTTAGAAGATTCACTCTTCTTGTACTTAAGTCGACATTGTGCCTTTGATATTCAATTCCGATGCGATTTCTGTGTTTCATCGTCAATGTGAAGGTCCAAGGGATACAGTAAACCTGCACTGGTGCATCGGAATCCAATACTGGTCTCCCAGGAGCCGCTCAAAGCACAAACTCTTAGAAGATTCACACTTCTTGTACTTAAGTCGGAATTGTGCCTTTTATATTCAATTCCGATGCGATTTCTGTGTTTCATCGTCAATGTGAAGGTCCAAGGGATACAGTAAACCTGCACTGGTGCATCGGAAACGAATACTGGTCTCCCAGGAGCCGCTCAAAGCACAAACTCGTAGAAGACTCACTCTTCTTGTACTTAAGTCGACATTGTGCCTTTGATATTCAATTCCGATGCGATTTCTGTGTTTCATCGTCAATGTGAAGGTCCACGGGATACAGTAAACCTGCACTGGTGCATCGGAATCCAATACTGGCCTCCCAAGGTGCCGCTAAAAGCACAAACCCTTAGAAGATTCACTCTTCTTGTACACAATTCGGCATTGTGCCTTTTATATTCAATTCCGATGCGATTTCTGTGTTTCATTGTCAATGTGACGGTCCAAGTTATACAGTAAACCTGCACTGGTGCATCGGAATCTAATTCTGGTCTCCCAGGAGCCGCGCAAAGCGGAACTCTTAGAAGATTCACTCTTCTTGTACTTAAGTCGACATTGTGCCTTTGATATTCAATTCCGATGCGATTTCTGTGTTTCATCGTCAATGTGAAGGTCCAAGGGATACATTAAACCTGCACTGGTGCATCGGAATCTACTACTGGTCTCCCAGGAGCCACTCAAAGCAGAACTCTTAGAAGATTCACACTTCTTGTACTTAAGTCGGAATTGTGCCTTTTATATTCAATTCCGATGCGATTACTGTGTTTCATCGTCAATGTGAAGGTCCAAGGGATACAGTAAACCTGCACTGGTGCATCGGAATCCAATACTGGTCTCCCAGGAGCCGCTCAAAACACAAACTCGTAGAAGATTCACTCTTCTTGTACTTAAATCGGCACTGTGCCTTTTATATTCAGTTCCGATGCGATTTCTGTGTTTCATCGTCAATGTGAAGGTCCAAGGGATACAGTAAACCTGCACTGGTGCATCGGAATCCAATACTGGTCTCCCAGGAGCCACTCAAAACAGAACTCTTAGAAGAATCACTCTTCTTGTACTTAAGTCGGCATTGTGCCTTTGATATTCAATTCCGATGCGATTTCTGTGTTTCATCGTCAATGTGAAGGTCCAAGGGATACATTAAACCTGCACTGGTGCATCGGAATCTACTACTGGTCTCCCAGGAGCCACTCAAAGCAGAACTCTTAGAAGATTCACTCTTCTTGTACTTAAGTCGGAATTGTGCCTTTTATATTCAATTCCGATGCGATTTCTGCGTTTCATCGTCAATGTGAAGGTCCAAGGGATACAGTAAACCTGCACTGGTGCATCGGAAACGAATACTGGTCTCCCAGGAGCCGCTCAAAGCACAAACTCGTAGAAGACTCACTCTTCTTGTACTTAAGTCGGCACTGTGCCTTTTATATTCAATTCCGATGCGATTTCTGTGTTTCATCGTCAATGTGAAGGTCCAAGGGATACAGTAAACCTGCACTGGTGCATCGGAATCCAATACTGGTCTCCCAGGAGCCACTCAAAGCACAAACTCTTAGAAGACCCACTCTTCTTGTACTTAAGTCGGCATTGTGCCTTTGATATTCAATTCCGATGCGATTTCTGTGTTTCATCGTCAATGTGAAGGTCCAAGGGATACAGTAAACTTGCACTGGTGCATCGGAAACCAATACTGGTCTCCCAGGTGCCGCTCAAAGCACCAACCCTTAGAAGATCCACTCTTCTTGTACATAAGTCGGCATTGTGCCTTTTATATTCAATTCTGATGCGATTTCTGTGTTTCATCGTCAATGTGAAGGTCCATGGGATACAGTAAACCTGCACTGGTGCATCGGAATCTAATACTGGTCTCCCAGGAGCCGCTCAAAGCACAAACTCTTAGGAGACTCACTCTTCTTGTACTTAAGTCGGCATTGTGCCTTTGATATTCAATTCCGATGCGATTTCTGTGTTTCATCGTCAATGTGAAGGTCCAAGGGATACAGTAAACCTGCACTGGTGCATCGGAATCTACTACTGGTCTCCCAGGAGCCACTCAAAGCAGAACTCTTAGAAGATTCACTCTTCTTGTACTTAAGTCGGCATTGTGCCTTTGATATTCAATTCCGATGCGATTTCTGTGTTTCATCGTCAATGTGAAGGTCCAAGGGATACAGTAAACCTGCACTGGTGCATCGGAATCCAATACTGGTCTCCCAGGAGCCGCTCAAAACACAAACTCGTAGAAGATTCACTCTTCTTGTACTTAAATCGGCACTGTGCCTTTTATATTCAGTTCCGATGCGATTTCTGTGTTTCATCGTCAATGTGAAGGTCCAAGGGATACAGTAAACCTGCACTGGTGCATCGGAATCCAATACTGGTCTCCCAGGAGCCACTCAAAGCAGAACTCTTAGAAGAATCACTCTTCTTGTACTTAAGTCGGCATTGTGCCTTTGATATTCAATTCCGATGCGATTTCTGTGTTTCATCGTCAATGTGAAGGTCCAAGGGATACATTAAACCTGCACTGGTGCATCGGAATCTACTACTGGTCTCCCAGGAGCCACTCAAAGCAGAACTCTTAGAAGATTCACTCTTCTTGTACTTAAGTCGGAATTGTGCCTTTTATATTCAATTCCGATGCGATTTCTGCGTTTCATCGTCAATGTGAAGGTCCAAGGGATACAGTAAACCTGCACTGGTGCATCGGAAACGAATACTGGTCTCCCAGGAGCCGCTCAAAGCACAAACTCGTAGAAGACTCACTCTTCTTGTACTTAAGTCGGCACTGTGCCTTTTATATTCAATTCCGATGCGATTTCTGTGTTTCATCGTCAATGTGAAGGTCCAAGGGATACAGTAAACCTGCACTGGTGCATCGGAATCCAATACTGGTCTCCCAGGAGCCACTCAAAGCACAAACTCTTAGAAGACCCACTCTTCTTGTACTTAAGTCGGCATTGTGCCTTTGATATTCAATTCCGATGCGATTTCTGTGTTTCATCGTCAATGTGAAGGTCCAAGGGATACAGTAAACTTGCACTGGTGCATCGGAAACCAATACTGGTCTCCCAGGTGCCGCTCAAAGCACCAACCCTTAGAAGATTCACTCTTCTTGTACATAAGTCGGCATTGTGCCTTTTATATTCAATTCTGATGCGATTTCTGTGTTTCGTCGTCAATGTGAAGGTCCATGGGATACAGTAAACCTGCACTGGTGCATCGGAATCTAATACTGGTCTCCCAGGAGCCGCTCAAAGCACAAACTCTTAGGAGACTCACTCTTCTTGTACTTAAGTCGGCATTGTGCCTTTGATATTCAATTCCGATGCGATTTCTGTGTTTCATCGTCAATGTGAAGGTCCAAGGGATAGAGTAAACCTGCACTGGTGCATCGGAATCTACTACTGGTCTCCCAGGAGCCACTCAAAGCAGAACTCTTAGAAGATTCACTCTTCTTGTACTTAAGTCGGCATTGTGCCTTTGATATTCAATTCCGATGCGATTTCTGTGTTTCATCGTCAATGTGAAGGTCCAAGGGATACAGTAAACCTGCACTGGTGCATCGGAATCCAATACTGGCCTCCCAAGGTGCCGCTAAAAGCACAAACTCTTAGAAGATTCACTCTTCTTGTACATAAGTCGGCATTGTGCCTTTTATATTCAATTTCGATGCGATTTCTGTGTTTCATTGTCAATGTGATGGTCCAAGTGATACAGTAAACCTGCACTGGTGCATCGGAATCTAATTCTGGTCTCCCAGGAGCCGCTCAAAGCAGAACTCTTAGAAGATTCACTCTTCTTGTACTTAAGTCGACATTGTGCCTTTGATATTCAATTCCGATGCGATTTCTGTGTTTCATCGTCAATGTGAAGGTCCAAGGGATACAGTAAACCTACACTGGTGCATCGGAATCCAATACTGGTCTCCCAGGAGCCGCTCAAAAGCCCAAACTCTTAGAAGATTCACACTTCTTGTACTTAAGTCGGAATTGTGCCTTTGATATTCAATTCCGATGCGATTTCTGTGTTTCATCGTCAATGTGAAGGTCCAAGGGATACAGTAAACCTGCACTGGTGCATCGGAATCCAATACTGGTCTCCCAGGAGCCGCTCAAAACACAAACTCGTAGAAGATTCACTCCTCTTGTACTTAAGTCGGCACTGTGCCTTTGATATTCAATTCCGATGCGATTTCTGTGTTTCATCGTCAATGTGAAGGTCCAAGGGATACAGTAAACCTGCACTGGTGCATCGGAATCTACTACTGGTCTCCCAGGAGCCACTCAAAGCAGAACACTTAGAAGATTCACTCTTCTTGTACTTAAGTCGGCATTGTGCCTTTGATATTAAATTTCGATGCGATTTCTGTGTTTCATCCTCAATGTGAAGGTCCAAGGGATACAGTAAACCTGCACTGGTGCATCGGATTCCAATACTGGTCTCCCAAAAGCCGCTCAAAGCACAAACTCTTAGAAGATTCACCCTTCTTGTAGTTAAGTCGGAGTTGTTCCTTTTATATTCAATTCCGATGCCATTTCTGTGTTTCATCGACAATGTGAAGGTCCAAGGGATACAGTAAACCTGCACTGGTGCATCGGAATCCAATACTGGTCTCCCAGGAGCCGCTCAAAGCACAAACTCGTAGAAGATTCACTCTTCTTGTACTTAAGTCGGCACTGTGCCTTTTATATTCAATTCCGATGCGATTTCTGTGTTTCATCGTCAATGTTAAGGTCCAAGGGATACAGTAAACCTGCACTGGTGCATCGGAATCCAATACTGGTCTCCCAGGAGCCACTCAAAGCAGAACTCTTAGAAGATTCACTCTTCTTGTACTTAAGTCGGCATTGTGCCTTTGATATTCAATTCCGATGCGATTTCTGTGTTTCATCGTCAATGTGAAGGTCCAAGGGATGCAGTAAACCTGCACTGGTGCATCGGAATCCAATACTGGTCTCCCAGGTGCCGCTCAAAACATAAACCCTTAGAAGAGTCACTCTTCTTGTATTTAAGTCGGCATTGTGCCTTTTATATTCAATTCCGATGCGATTTCTGTGTTTCATCGTCAATGTGAAGGTCCAAGGGATACAGTAAACCTGCACTGGTGCATCGGAATCCAATACTGGTCTCCCAGGAGCCGCTCAAACCACAAACTCTTAGGAGACTCACTCTTCTTGTACTTAAGTCGGCATTGTGCCTTTGATATTCAATTCCGATGCGATTTCTGTGTTTCATCGTTAATGTGAAGGTCCAAGGGATATAGTAAACCTGCACTGGTGCATCGGAATCTAATACTGGTCTCCCAGGAGCCGCTCAAAGCACAACTCTTAGAAGATTCACTTTTCTTGTACTTAAGTCGGCATTTTGCCTTTGATATTCAATTCCGATGCGATTTCTGTGTTTCATCGTCAATGTGAAGGTCCAAGGGATACAGTAAACCTGCACTGGTGCATCGGAATCCAATACTGGTCTCCCAGCAGCCGCTCAAAACACAAACTCGTAGAAGATTCACTCTTCTTGTACTTAAGTCGGCACTGTGCCTTTTATATTCCATTCCGATGCGATTTCTGTGTTTCATCGCAATGTGAAGGTCCAAGGGATACAGTAAACCTGCACTGGTGCATCGGAATCCAATACTGGTCTCCCAGGAGCCACTCAAAGCAGAACTCTTAGAAGATTCACTCTTCTTGTACTTAAGTCGGCATTGTGCCTTTGATATTCAATTCCGATGCGATTTCTGTGTTTCATCGTCAATGTGAAGGTCCAAGGGATACAGTAAACCTGCACTGGTGCATCGGAATCTACTACTGGTCTCCCAGGAGCCACTCAAAGCAGAACTCTTAGAAGATTCACTCTTCTTGTACTTAAGTCGACATTGTGCCTTTGATATTCAATTCCGATGCGATTTCTGTGTTTCATCGTCAATGTGAAGGTCCAAGGGATACAGTAAACCTGCACTGGTGCATCGGAATCTAATACTGGTCTCCCAGGAGCCACACAAAGCAGTAACTCTTAGAAGATTCACTCTTCTTGTACTTAAGTCGGCATTGTGCCTTTTATATTCAATTCCGATGCGATTTCTGTGTTTCATCGTCAATGTGAAGATCCAAGGGATACAGTAAACCTGCACTGGTGCATCGGAATCTAATACTGGTCTCCCAGGAGCCGCTCAAAGCACAAACTCTTAGGAGATTCACTCTTCTTGTACTTAAGTCGGCATTGTGCCTTTTATATTCAATTCTGATGCGATTTCTGTGTTTCATTGTCAATGTGAAGGTCCATGGGATACAGTAAACCTGCACTGGTGCATCGGAATCTAATACTGGTCTCCCAGGAGCCGCTCAAAGCACAAACTCTTAGGAGACTCACTCTTCTTGTACTTAAGTCGGCATTGTGCCTTTGATATTCAATTCCGATGCGATTTCTGTGTTTCATCGTCAATGTGAAGGTCCAAGGGATACAGTAAACCTGCACTGGTGCATCGGAATCTACTACTGGTCTCCCAGGAGCCACTCAAAGCAGAACTCTTAGAAGATTCACTCTTCTTGTACTTAAGTCGGCATTGTGCCTTTGATATTCAATTCCGATGCGATTTCTGTGTTTCATCGTCAATGTGAAGGTCCAAGGGATACAGTAAACCTGTACTGGTGCATCGGAATCCAATACTGGTCTCCCAGGAGCCGCTCAAAGCACAAACTCTTAGAAGATTCACTCTTCTTGTACTTAAGTCGGCACTGGGCCTTTTATATTCGATTCCGATGCGATTTCTGTGTTTCATCGTCAATGTGAAGGTCCAAGGGATACAGTAAACCTTCACTGGTGCTTCGGGATCTCATACTGGTCTCCCAGGAGCCGCTCAAAGCACAAACTCTTAGAAGATTAACTCTTCTTGTACTTAAGTCGGCATTGTTCCTTTTATATTCAATTCCGATGCGATTTCTGTGTTTCATCGTCAATGTGAAGGTCCATGGGATACAGTAAACCTGCACTGGTGCATCGGAATTTAATACTGGTCTCCCAGGAGCCGCTCAAAGCACAAACCCTTAGGAGACTCACTCTTCTTGTACTTAAGTCGGCATTGTGCCTTTGATATTCAATTCCGATGCGATTTCTGTGTTTCATCGTCAATGTGAAGGTCCAAGGGATACAGTAAACTTGCACTGGTGCATCGGAATCCAATACTGGCCTCCGAAGGTGCCGCTAAAAGCACAAACCCTTAGAAGATTCACTCTTCTTGTACATAAGTCGGCATTGTGCCTTTTATATTCAATTCCGATGCGATTTCTGTGTTTCATTGTCAGTGTGACGGTCCAAGTGATACAGGAAACCTGCACTGGAGCATCGGAATCTAATTCTGGTCTCCCGGGAGCCGCTCAAAGCAGAACTCTTAGAACATTCACTCTTCTTGTACTTAAGTCGGCATTGTGCCTTTGATATTCAATTCCGATGCGACATCTGTGTTTCATCGTCAATGTGAAGGTCCAAGGGATACAGTAAACCTACATTGGTGCATCGGAATCCAATACTGGTCTCCCAGGAGCCGCTCAAAGCACAAACTCTGAGAAGATTCACACTTCTTGTACTTAAGTCGGAATTGTGCATTTTATATTCAATTCCGATGCGATTTCTGTGTTTCATCGTCAATGTGAAGGTCCAAGGGATACAGTAAACATGCACTGGTGCATCGGAATCCAATACTGGTCTCCCAGGAGCCGCTCAAAACACAAACTCGTAGAAGATTCACTCTTCTTGTACTTAAGTCGGCACTGTGCCTTTTATATTCAATTCCGATGCGATTTCTGTGTTTCATCGTCAATGTGAAGGTCCAAGGGATACAGTAAACCTGCACTGGTGCATCGGAATCTAATACTGGTCTCCCAGGAGCCACTCAAAGCACAAACTCTTAGAAGATTCACTCTTCTTGTACTTAAGGCGGCATTGTACCTTTTATATTCAATTCCGATGCGATTTCTGTGTTTCATCGTCAATGTGAAGGTCCAAGGGATACAGTAAACCTACACTGGTGCATCGGAATCCAATACTGGTCTCCCAGGAGCCACTAAAAGCAGAACTCTTAGAAGATTCACTCTTCTTGTACTTAAGTCGGCATTGTGCCTTTGATATTCAATTCCGATGCGATTTCTGTGTTTCATCGTCAATGTGAAGGTCCAAGGGATACAGTAAACCTGTACTGGTGCATCAGAATCCAATACTGGTCTCCCAGGAGCCGCTCAAAGCACAAACTCTTAGAAGATTCACTCTTCTTGTACTTAAGTCGGCACTGGGCCTTTTATATTCAATTCCGATGCGATTTCTGTGTTTCATCGTCAATGTGAAGGTCCAAGGGATACAGTAAACCTTCACTGGTGCTTCGGGATCTCATACTGGTCTCCCAGGAGCCGCTCAAAGCACAAACTCTTAGAAGATTAACTCTTCTTGTACTTAAGTCGGCATTGTTCCTTTTATATTCAATTCCGATGCGATTTCTGTGTTTCATCGTCAATGTGAAGGTCCATGGGATACAGTATACCTGCACTGGTGCATCGGAATTTAATACTGGTCTCCCAGGAGCCGCTCAAAGCACAAACTCTTAGGAGACTCACTCTTCTTGTACTTAAGTCGGCATTGTGCCTTTGATATTCAATTCCGCTGCGATTTCTGTGTTTCATCGTCAATGTGAAGGTCCAAGGGATACAGTAAACCTGCACTGGTGCATCGGAATCTACTACTGGTCTCCCAGGAGCCACTCAAAGCAGAACTCTTAGAAGATTCACTCTTCTTGTACTTAAGTCGGCATTGTGCCTTTGAAATTCAATTCCGATGCGATTTCTGTGTTTCATCGTCAATGTGAAGGTCCAAGGGATACAGTAAACCTGCACTGGTGCATCGGAATCCAATACTGGCCTCCCAAGGTGCCGCTAAAAGCACAAACCCTTAGAAGATTCACTCTTCTTGTACATAAGTCGGCATTGTGCCTTTTATATTCAATTCCGATGCGATTTCTGTGTTTCATTGTCAATGTGACGGTCCAAGTGATACAGGAAACCTGCACTGGAGCATCGGAATCTAATTCTGGTCTCCCGGGAGCCGCTCAAAGCAGAACTCTTAGAAGATTCACTCTTCTTGTACTTAAGTCGGCATTGTGCCTTTGATATTCAATTCCGATGCGATTTCTGTGTTTCATCGTCAATGTGAAGGTCCAAGGGATACAGTAAACATGCACTGGTGCATCGGAATCCAATACTGGTCTCCCAGGAGCCGCTCAAAACACAAACTCGTAGAAGATTCACTCTTCTTGTACTTAAGTCGGCACTGTGCCTTTTATATTCAATTCCGATGCGATTTCTGTGTTTCATCGTCAATGTGAAGGTCCAAGGGATACAGTAAACCTGCACTGGTGCATCGGAATCTAATACTGGTCTCCCAGGAGCCACTCAAAGCACAAACTCTTAGAAGATTCACTCTTCTTGTACTTAAGTCGGCATTGTGCCTTTTATATTCAATTCCGATGCGATTTCTGTGTTTCATCGTCAATGTGAAGGTCCAAGGGATACAGTAAACCTACACTGGTGCATCGGAATCCAATACTGGTCTCCCAGGAGCCACTAAAAGCAGAACTCTTAGAAGATTCACTCTTCTTGTACTTAAGTCGGCATTGTGCCTTTGATATTCAATTCCGATGCGATTTCTGTGTTTCATCGTCAATGTGAAGGTCCAAGGGATACAGTAAACCTGTACTGGTGCATCGGAATCCAATACTGGTCTCCCAGGAGCCGCTCAAAGCACAAACTCTTAGAAGATTCACTCTTCTTGTACTTAAGTCGGCACTGGACCTTTTATATTCAATTCCGATGCGATTTCTGTGTTTCATCGTCAATGTGAAGGTCCAAGGGATACAGTAAACCTTCACTGGTGCTTCGGGATCTCATACTGGTCTCCCAGGAGCCGCTCAAAGCACAAACTCTTAGAAGATTAACTCTTCTTGTACTTAAGTCGGCATTGTTCCTTTTATATTCAATTCCGATGCGATTTCTGTGTTTCATCGTCAATGTGAAGTTACAAGGGATACAGTAAACCTGCACTGGTGCATCGGAATCTAATACTGGTCTCCCAGGAGCCGCTCAAAGCACAACTCTTAGAAAATTCACTCTTCTTGTACTTAAGTCGGCATTGTGCCTTTTATATTCAATTCCGATGCGATTTCTGTGTTTCATCGTCAATGTGAAGGTCCAAGGGATACAGTAAACCTGCACTGGAGCATCGGAATCTAATACTGGTCTCCCAGGAGCCGCTGAAAGCACAAACTCTTAGGAGACTAACTCTTCTTGTACTTAAGTCGGCATTGTGCCTTTTATATTCAATTCCGATGCGATTTCTGTGTTTCATCGTCAATGTGAAGGTCCAAGGGATACAGTAAACCTGCACTGGTGCATCGGAATCTAATACTGGTCTCCCAGGAGCCGCTCAAAGCACAAACTCTTAGGAGACTCACTCTTCTTGTACTTAAGTCGGCATTGTGCCTTTGATATTCAATTCCGATGCGATTTCTGTGTTTCATCGTCAATGTGAAGGTACAAGAGATACAGTAAACCTGCACTGGTTCATCGGAATCCAATACTGGCCTCCCTAGGTGCCGCTCAAAGCACAAAACCTTAGAAGATTCACTCTTCTTGTACATAAGTCGGCATTGTGCCTTTTATATTCAATTCCGATGCGATTTCTGTGTTTCATTGTCAATGTGACGGTCCAAGGGATACAGTAAACCTGCACTGGTGCATCGGAATCTACTACTGGTCTCCCAGGAAACGCTCAATGCACAACTCTTAGAAAATTCACTCTTCTTGTACTTAAGTCGGCATTGTGCCTTTTATATTCAATTCCGATGCGATTTCTGTGTTTCATCGTCAATGTGAAGGTCCAAGGGATACAGTAAACCTGCACTGGTGCATCGGAATCTAATACTGGTCTCCCAGGAGCCGCTCAAAGCACCAACTCTTAGAAGATTCACTCTTCTTGTACTTAAGTCGGCATTGTGCATTTTATATTCAATTCCGATGCGCTTTCTGTGTGTCATCGTCAATGTGAAGGTCCAAGGGATACAGTAAACCTGCACTGGTGCATCGGAATCTAATACTGGTCTCCCAGGAGCCACTCAAAGCACAAACTCTTAGAAGATTCACTCTTCTTGTACTTAAGTCGGCATTGTGCCTTTTATATTCAATTCCGATGCGATTTCTGTGTTTCATCGTCAATGTGAAGGTCCAAGGGATACAGTAAACCTGCACTGGTGCATCGGAATCTAATACTGGTCTCCCAGGAGCCGCTCAAAGCACAAACTCTTAGGAGATTCACTCTTCTTGTACTTAAGTCGGCATTGTGCCTTTGATATTCAATTCCGATGCGATTTCTGTGTTTCATCGTCAATGTGAAGGTCCAAGGGATACAGTAAACCTGCACTGGTGCATCGGAATCTAATACTGGTCTCCCAGGTGCCGCTCAAAGCACAACTCTTAGAAGATTCACTTTTCTTGTACTTAAGTCGGCATTGTGCCTTTGATATTCAATTCCGATGCGATTTCTGTGTTTCATCGTCAATGTGAAGGTCCAAGGGATACAGTAAACCTGCACTGGTGCATCGGAATCCAATACTGGTCTCCCAGGTGCCGCTCAAAGCACAAACCCTTAGAAGAGTCACTCTTCTTGTATTTAAGTCGGCATTGTGCCTTTTATATTCAATTCCGATGCGATATCTGTGTTTCATCGTCAATGCGAAGGTCCAAGGGATACAGTAAACCTGCACTGGTGCATCGGAATCCAATACTGGTCTGCCAGGAGCCGCTCAAAGCACAAACTCTTAGGAGACTCACTCTTCTTGTACTTAAGTCGGCATTGTGCCTTTGATATTCAATTCCGATGCGATTTCTGTGTTTCATCGTCAATGTGAAGGTCCAAGGGATACAGTAAACCTGCACTGGTGCATCGGAATCTAATACTGGTTTCCCAGGAGCCGCTCAAAGCACAAACTCTTAGGAGACTCACTCTTCTTGTACTTAAGTCGGCATTGTGCCTTTTATATTCAATTCCGATGCGATTTCTGTGTTTCATCGTCAATGTGATGGTCCATGGGATACAGTAAACCTGCACTGGTGCATCGGAATCTAATACTGGTCTCCCAGGAGCCGCTCAAAGCACAAACTCTTAGGAGACTCACTCTTCTTGTACTTAAGTCGGCATTGTGCCTTTGATATTCAATTCCGATGCGATTTCTGTGTTTCATCATCAATGTGAAGGACCAAGGGATACAGTAACCCTGCACTGGTGCATCGGAATCTACTACTGGCCTCCCAGGAGCCACTCAAAGCAGAACTCTTAGAAGATTCACTCTTCTTGTACTTAAGTCGGCATTGTGCCTTTGATATTCAATTCCGATGCGATTTCTGTGTTTCATCGTCAATGTGAAGGTCCAAGGGATACAGTAAACCTGCACTGGTGCATCGGAATCCAATACAGGCCTCCGAAGGTGCCGCTCAAAGCACAAACCCTTAGAAGATTCACTCTTCTTGTACATAAGTCGGCATTGTGCATTTTATATTCAATTCCGATGCGATTTCTGTGTTTCATTGTCAATGTGACGGTCCAAGGGATACAGTAAACCTGCACTGGTGCATCGGAATCTAATTCTGGCCTCCCAGGAGCCGCTCAAAGCACAACTCTTAGGAAATTCACTCTTCTTGTACTTAAGTCGGCATTGTGCCTTTTATATTCAATTCCGAAGCGATTTCCGTGTTTCATCGTCAATGTGAAGGTCCAAGGGATACAGTAAACCTGCATTGGTGCATCGGAATCTAATACTGGTCTCCCAGGAGCCGCTCAAAGCACAAACTCTTAGGAGACTCACTCTTCTAGTACTTAAGTCGGCATTGTGCCTTTGATATTCAATTCCGATGCGATTTCTGTGTTTCATTGTCAATGTGAAGGTCCAAGGGATACAGTAAACCTGCACTGGTGCATCGGAATCTAATACTGGTCTCCC
Source organism: Schistocerca nitens (assembly GCF_023898315.1). NCBI lineage: Eukaryota > Metazoa > Arthropoda > Insecta > Orthoptera > Acrididae > Schistocerca > Schistocerca nitens. Next base: position 2,672,934 of record NW_026045908.1, on the reverse strand, counting down.
AGGAGCCGCTCATAGCACAAACTCTTAGAAGATTCACACTTCTTGTACTTAAGTCGGAATTGTGCCTTTTATATTCAATTCCGATGCGATTTCTGTGTTTCATCGTCAATGTGAAGGTCCAAGGGATACAGTAAACCTGCACTGGTGCATCGGAATCCAATACTGGTCTCCCAGAAGCCGCTCAAAGCACAAACTATTAGAAGATTCACTCTTCTTGTACTTAAGTCGGCACTGTGCATTTTATATTGAAATCCGATGCGATTTCTGTGTTTCATCGTCAATGTGAAGGTCCAAGGGATACAGTAAACCTGCACTGGTGCATCGGAATCTAATTCTGGCCTCCCAGGAGCCGCTCAAAGCACAACTCTTAGGAAATTCCCTCTTCTTGTACTTAAGTCGGCATTGTGCCTTTTATATTCAATTCCGATGCGATTTCTGTGTTTCATCGTCAATGTGAAGGTCCAAGGGATACAGTAAACCTGCACTGGTGCATCGGAATCCAATACAGGCCTCCGAAGGTGCCGCTCAAAGCACAAACCCTTAGAAGATTCACTCTTCTTGTACATAAGTCGGCATTGTGCATTTTATATTCAATTCCGATGCGATTTCTGTGTTTCATTGTCAATGTGACGGTCCAAGGGATACAGTAAACCTGCACTGGTGCATCGGAATCTAATTCTGGCCTCCCAGGAGCCGCTCAAAGCACAACTCTTAGGAAATTCACTCTTCTTGTACTTAAGTCGGCATTGTGCCTTTTATATTCAATTCCGAAGCGATTTCCGTGTTTCATCGTCAATGTGAAGGTCCAAGGGATACAGTAAACCTGCATTGGTGCATCGGAATCTAATACTGGTCTCCCAGGAGCCGCTCAAAGCACAAACTCTTAGGAGACTCACTCTTCTAGTACTTAAGTCGGCATTGTGCCTTTGATATTCAATTCCGATGCGATTTCTGTGTTTCATTGTCAATGTGAAGGTCCAAGGGATACAGTAAACCTGCACTGGTGCATCGGAATCTAATACTGGTCTCCCAGGAGCCGCTCATAGCACAAACTCTTAGAAGATTCACACTTCTTGTACTTAAGTCGGAATTGTGCCTTTTATATTCAATTCCGATGCGATTTCTGTGTTTCATCGTCAATGTGAAGGTCCAAGGGATACAGTAAACCTGCACTGGTGCATCGGAATCCAATACTGGTCTCCCAGGAGCCGCTCAAAGCACAAACTATTAGAAGATTCACTCTTCTTGTACTTAAGTCGGCACTGTGCATTTTATATTGAAATCCGATGCGATTTCTGTGTTTCATCGTCAATGTGAAGGTCCAAGGGATACAGTAAACCTGCATTGGTGCATCGGAATCTAATACTGGTCTCCCAGGAGCCGCTCAAAGCACAAACCCTTCGGAGACTCACTCTTCTAGTCCTTAAGTCGGCATTGTGCCTTTGATATTCAATTCCGATGCGATTTCTGTGTTTCATTGTCAATGTGAAGGTCCAAGGGATACAGTAAACCTGCACTGGTGCATCGGAATCTAATACTGGTCTCCCAGGAGCCGCTCATAGCACAAACTCTTAGAAGATTCACACTTCTTGTACTTAAGTCGGAATTGTGCCTTTTATATTCAATTCCGATGCGATTTCTGTGTTTCATCGTCAATGTGAAGGTCCAAGGGATACAGTAAACCTGCACTGGTGCATCGGAATCCAATACTGGTCTCCCAGGAGCCACTCAAAGCACAAACTCTTAGAAGATTCACTCTTCTTGTACTTAAGTCGGCATTGTGCCTTTTATATTCAATTCCGATGCGATTTCTGTGTTTCATCGTCAATGTGAAGGTCCAAGGGATACAGTAAACCTGCACTGGTGCATCGGAATCTAATACTGGTCTCCCAGGAGCCGCTCAAAGCACAAACTCTTAGGAGATTCACTCTTCTTGTACTTAAGTCGGCATTGTGCCTTTGATATTCAATTCCGATGCGATTTCTGTGTTTCATCGTCAATGTGAAGGTCCAAGGGATACAGTAAACCTGCACTGGTGCATCGGAATCTAATACTGGTCTCCCAGGTGCCGCTCAAAGCACAACTCTTAGAAGATTCACTTTTCTTGTACTTAAGTCGGCATTGTGCCTTTGATATTCAATTCCGATGCGATTTCTGTGTTTCATCGTCAATGTGAAGGTCCAAGGGATACAGTAAACCTGCACTGGTGCATCGGAATCCAATACTGGTCTCCCAGGTGCCGCTCAAAGCACAAACCCTTAGAAGAGTCACTCTTCTTGTATTTAAGTCGGCATTGTGCCTTTTATATTCAATTCCGATGCGATATCTGTGTTTCATCGTCAATGCGAAGGTCCAAGGGATACAGTAAACCTGCACTGGTGCATCGGAATCCAATACTGGTCTGCCAGCAGCCGCTCAAAGCACAAACTCTTAGGAGACACACTCTTCTTGTACTTAAGTCGGCATTGTGCCTTTGATATTCAATTCCGATGCGATTTCTGTGTTTCATCGTCAATGTGAAGGTCCAAGGGATACAGTAAACCTGCACTGGTGCATCGGAATCTAATACTGGTTTCCCAGGAGCCGCTCAAAGCACAAACTCTTAGGAGACTCACTCTTCTTGTACTTAAGTCGGCATTGTGCCTTTTATATTCAATTCCGATGCGATTTCTGTGTTTCATCGTCAATGTGATGGTCCATGGGATACAGTAAACCTGCACTGGTGCATCGGAATCTAATACTGGTCTCCCAGGAGCCGCTCAAAGCACAAACTCTTAGGAGACTCACTCTTCTTGTACTTAAGTCGGCATTGTGCCTTTGATATTCAATTCCGATGCGATTTCTGTGTTTCATCATCAATGTGAAGGACCAAGGGATACAGTAACCCTGCACTGGTGCATCGGAATCTACTACTGGCCTCCCAGGAGCCACTCAAAGCAGAACTCTTAGAAGATTCACTCTTCTTGTACTTAAGTCGGCATTGTGCCTTTGATATTCAATTCCGATGCGATTTCTGTGTTTCATCGTCAATGTGAAGGTCCAAGGGATACAGTAAACCTGCACTGGTGCATCGGAATCCAATACAGGCCTCCGAAGGTGCCGCTCAAAGCACAAACCCTTAGAAGATTCACTCTTCTTGTACATAAGTCGGCATTGTGCATTTTATATTCAATTCCGATGCGATTTCTGTGTTTCATTGTCAATGTGACGGTCCAAGGGATACAGTAAACCTGCACTGGTGCATCGGAATCTAATTCTGGCCTCCCAGGAGCCGCTCAAAGCACAACCCTTAGGAAATTCACTCTTCTTGTACTTAAGTCGGCATTGTGCCTTTTATATTCAATTCCGAAGCGATTTCCGTGTTTCATCGTCAATGTGAAGGTCCAAGGGATACAGTAAACCTGCATTGGTGCATCGGAATCTAATACTGGTCTCCCAGGAGCCGCTCAAAGCACAAACTCTTAGGAGACACACTCTTCTAGTACTTAAGTCGGCATTGTGCCTTTGATATTCAATTCCGATGCGATTTCTGTGTTTCATTGTCAATGTGAAGGTCCAAGGGATACAGTAAACCTGCACTGGTGCATCGGAATCTAATACTGGTCTCCCAGGAGCCGCTCATAGCACAAACTCTTAGAAGATTCACACTTCTTGTACTTAAGTCGGAATTGTGCCTTTTATATTCAATTCCGATGCGATTTCTGTGTTTCATCGTCAATGTGAAGGTCCAAGGGATACAGTAAACCTGCACTGGTGCATCGGAATCCAATACTGGTCTCCCAGGAGCCGCTCAAAGCACAAACTATTAGAAGATTCACTCTTCTTGTACTTAAGTCGGCACTGTGCATTTTATATTGAAATCCGATGCGATTTCTGTGTTTCATCGTCAATGTGAAGGTCCAAGGGATACAGTAAACCTGCACTGGTGCATCGGAATCTAATTCTGGCCTCCCAGGAGCCGCTCAAAGCACAACTCTTAGGAAATTCACTCTTCTTGTACTTAAGTCGGCATTGTGCCTTTTATATTCAATTCCGATGCGATTTCTGTGTTTCATCGTCAATGTGAAGGTCCAAGGGATACAGTAAACCTGCACTGGTGCATCGGAATCCAATACAGGCCTCCGAAGGTGCCGCTCAAAGCACAAACCCTTAGAAGATTCACTCTTCTTGTACATAAGTCGGCATTGTGCATTTTATATTCAATTCCGATGCGATTTCTGTGTTTCATTGTCAATGTGACGGTCCAAGGGATACAGTAAACCTGCACTGGTGCATCGGAATCTAATTCTGGCCTCCCAGGAGCCGCTCAAAGCACAACTCTTAGGAAATTCACTCTTCTTGTACTTAAGTCGGCATTGTGCCTTTTATATTCAATTCCGAAGCGATTTCCGTGTTTCATCGTCAATGTGAAGGTCCAAGGGATACAGTAAACCTGCATTGGTGCATCGGAATCTAATACTGGTCTCCCAGGAGCCGCTCAAAGCACAAACTCTTAGGAGACTCACTCTTCTAGTACTTAAGTCGGCATTGTGCCTTTGATATTCAATTCCGATGCGATTTCTGTGTTTCATTGTCAATGTGAAGGTCCAAGGGATACAGTAAACCTGCACTGGTGCATCGGAATCTAATACTGGTCTCCCAGGAGCCGCTCATAGCACAAACTCTTAGAAGATTCACACTTCTTGTACTTAAGTCGGAATTGTGCCTTTTATATTCAATTCCGATGCGATTTCTGTGTTTCATCGTCAATGTGAAGGTCCAAGGGATACAGTAAACCTGCACTGGTGCATCGGAATCCAATACTGGTCTCCCAGGAGCCGCTCAAAGCACAAACTATTAGAAGATTCACTCTTCTTGTACTTAAGTCGGCACTGTGCATTTTATATTGAAATCCGATGCGATTTCTGTGTTTCATCGTCAATGTGAAGGTCCAAGGGATACAGTAAACCTGCATTGGTGCATCGGAATCTAATACTGGTCTCCCAGGAGCCGCTCAAAGCACAAACCCTTCGGAGACTCACTCTTCTAGTACTTAAGTCGGCATTGTGCCTTTGATATTCAATTCCGATGCGATTTCTGTGTTTCATTGTCAATGTGAAGGTCCAAGGGATACAGTAAACCTGCACTGGTGCATCGGAATCTAATACTGGTCTCCCAGGAGCCGCTCATAGCACAAACTCTTAGAAGATTCACACTTCTTGTACTTAAGTCGGAATTGTGCCTTTTATATTCAATTCCGATGCGATTTCTGTGTTTCATCGTCAATGTGAAGGTCCAAGGGATACAGTAAACCTGCACTGGTGCATCGGAATCCAATACTGGTCTCCCAGGAGCCGCTCAAAGCACAAACTCTTAGAAGATTCACTCTTCTTGTACTTAAGTCGGCACTGTGCCTTTTATATTGAATTCCGATGCGATTTCTGTGTTTCATCGTCAATGTGAAGGTCCAAGGGATACAGTAAACCTGCACTGGTGCATCGGGATCCAATACTGGTCTCCCAGGAGCCACTCAAAGCAGAACTCTTAGAAGATTCACTCTTCTTGTACTTAAGTCGGCATTGTGCCTTTGATATTCAATTCCGATGCGATTTCTGTCTTTCATCGTCAATGTGAAGGTCCAAAAGATACAGTAAACGTGCATTGGTGCATCGGAATCCAATACTGGTCTCCCAGGTGCCGCTCAAAGCACCAACCCTTCGAAGATTCACTCTTCTTGTACATAAGTCGGCATTGTGCCTTTTATATTCAATTCTGATGCGATATCTGTGTTTCATTGTCAATGTGAAGGTCCAAGGGATACAGTAAACCTGCACTGGTGCATCGGAATCTAATACTGGTCTCCCAGGAGCCGCTCAAAGCACAAACTCTTAGGAGACTCACTCTTCTTGTACTTAAGTCGGCATTGTGCCTTTTATATTCAATTCCGATGCGATTTCTATGTTTCATCGTCAATGTGAAGGTCCATGGGATACAGTAAACCTGCACTGGCGCATCGGAATCTAATACTGGTCTCCCAGGAGCCGCTCAAAGCACAAACTCTTAGGAGACTCACTCTTCTTGTACTTAAGTCGGCATTGTGCCTTTGATATTCAATTCCGATGCGATTTCTGTGTTTCATCGTCAATGTGAAGGTCCAAGGGATACAGTAAACCTGCACTGGTGCATCGGAATCTACTACTGGTCTCCCAGGAGCCACTCAAAGCAGAACTCATAGAAGATTCACTCTTCTTGTACTTAAGTCTGCATTGTGCCTTTGATATTCAATTCCGATGCGATTTCTGTGTTTCATCGTCAATGTGAAGGTACAAGGGATACAGTAAACCTGCACTGGTGCATCGGAATCCAATACTGGCCTCCCAAGGTGCCGCTCAAAGCACAAACGCTTAGAAGATTCACTCTTCTTGTACATAAGTCGGCATTGTGCCTTTTATATTCAATTCCGATGCGCTTTCTGTGTGTCATCGTCAATGTGAAGGTCCAAGGGATACAGTAAACCTGCACTGGTGCATCGGAATCTAATACTGGTCTCCCAGGAGCCACTCAAAGCACAAACTCTTAGAAGATTCACTCTTCTTGTACTTAAGTCGGCATTGTGCCTTTTATATTCAATTCCGATGAGATTTCTGTGTTTCTTCGTCAATGTGAAGGTCCAAGGGATACAGTAAACCTGCACTGGTGCATCGGAATCTAATACTGGTCTCCCAGGAGCCGCTCACAGCACAAACTCTTAGGAGATTCACTCTTCTTGTACTTAAGTCGGCATTGTGCCTTTTATATTCAATTCCGATGCGATTTCTGTGTTTCATCGTCAATGTAAAGGTCCAAGGGATACAGTAAACCTGCACTGGTGCATCTGAATCCAATACTGGTCTCCCAGGAGCCGCTCAAAGCACAAACTCTTAGAAGATTCACTCTTCTTGTACTTAAGTCGGCACTGGGCCTTTTATATTCAATTCCGATGCGATTTCTGTGTTTCATCGTCAATGTGAAGGTCCAAGGGATACAGTAAACCTTCACTGGTGCTTCGGGATCTCATACTGGTCTCCCAGGAGCCGCTCAAAGCACAAACTCTTAGAAGATTCACTCTTCTTGTACTTAAGTCGGCATTGTTCCTTTTATATTCAATTCCGATGCGATTTCTGTGTTTCATCGTCAATGTGAAGGTACAAGGGATACAGTAAACCTGCACTGGTGCATCGGAATCTAATACTGGTCTCCCAGGAGCCACTCAAAGCAGAACTCTTAGAAGATTCACTCTTCTTGTACTTAAGTCGGCATTGTGCCTTTTATATTCAATTCCGATGCGATTTCTGTGTTTCATCGTCAATGTGATGGTCCATGGGATACAGTAAACCTGCACTGGTGCATCGGAATCTAATACTGGTCTCCCAGGAGCCGCTCAAAGCACAAACTCTTAGGAGACTCACTCTTCTTGTACTTAAGTCGGCATTGTGCCTTTGATATTCAATTCCGATGCGATTTCTGTGTTTCATCATCAATGTGAAGGACCAAGGGATACAGTAACCCTGCACTGGTGCATCGGAATCTACTACTGGCCTCCCAGGAGCCACTCAAAGCAGAACTCTTAGAAGATTCACTCTTCTTGTACTTAAGTCGGCATTGTGCCTTTGATATTCAATTCCGATGCGATTTCTGTGTTTCATCGTCAATGTGAAGGTCCAAGGGATACAGTAAACCTGCACTGGTGCATCGGAATCCAATACAGGCCTCCGAAGGTGCCGCTCAAAGCACAAACCCTTAGAAGATTCACTCTTCTTGTACATAAGTCGGCATTGTGCATTTTATATTCAATTCCGATGCGATTTCTGTGTTTCATTGTCAATGTGACGGTCCAAGGGATACAGTAAACCTGCACTGGTGCATCGGAATCTAATTCTGGCCTCCCAGGAGCCGCTCAAAGCACAACCCTTAGGAAATTCACTCTTCTTGTACTTAAGTCGGCATTGTGCCTTTTATATTCAATTCCGAAGCGATTTCCGTGTTTCATCGTCAATGTGAAGGTCCAAGGGATACAGTAAACCTGCATTGGTGCATCGGAATCTAATACTGGTCTCCCAGGAGCCGCTCAAAGCACAAACTCTTAGGAGACACACTCTTCTAGTACTTAAGTCGGCATTGTGCCTTTGATATTCAATTCCGATGCGATTTCTGTGTTTCATTGTCAATGTGAAGGTCCAAGGGATACAGTAAACCTGCACTGGTGCATCGGAATCTAATACTGGTCTCCCAGGAGCCGCTCATAGCACAAACTCTTAGAAGATTCACACTTCTTGTACTTAAGTCGGAATTGTGCCTTTTATATTCAATTCCGATGCGATTTCTGTGTTTCATCGTCAATGTGAAGGTCCAAGGGATACAGTAAACCTGCACTGGTGCATCGGAATCCAATACTGGTCTCCCAGGAGCCGCTCAAAGCACAAACTATTAGAAGATTCACTCTTCTTGTACTTAAGTCGGCACTGTGCATTTTATATTGAAATCCGATGCGATTTCTGTGTTTCATCGTCAATGTGAAGGTCCAAGGGATACAGTAAACCTGCACTGGTGCATCGGAATCTAATTCTGGCCTCCCAGGAGCCGCTCAAAGCACAACTCTTAGGAAATTCACTCTTCTTGTACTTAAGTCGGCATTGTGCCTTTTATATTCAATTCCGATGCGATTTCTGTGTTTCATCGTCAATGTGAAGGTCCAAGGGATACAGTAAACCTGCACTGGTGCATCGGAATCCAATACAGGCCTCCGAAGGTGCCGCTCAAAGCACAAACCCTTAGAAGATTCACTCTTCTTGTACATAAGTCGGCATTGTGCATTTTATATTCAATTCCGATGCGATTTCTGTGTTTCATTGTCAATGTGACGGTCCAAGGGATACAGTAAACCTGCACTGGTGCATCGGAATCTAATTCTGGCCTCCCAGGAGCCGCTCAAAGCACAACTCTTAGGAAATTCACTCTTCTTGTACTTAAGTCGGCATTGTGCCTTTTATATTCAATTCCGAAGCGATTTCCGTGTTTCATCGTCAATGTGAAGGTCCAAGGGATACAGTAAACCTGCATTGGTGCATCGGAATCTAATACTGGTCTCCCAGGAGCCGCTCAAAGCACAAACTCTTAGGAGACTCACTCTTCTAGTACTTAAGTCGGCATTGTGCCTTTGATATTCAATTCCGATGCGATTTCTGTGTTTCATTGTCAATGTGAAGGTCCAAGGGATACAGTAAACCTGCACTGGTGCATCGGAATCTAATACTGGTCTCCCAGGAGCCGCTCATAGCACAAACTCTTAGAAGATTCACACTTCTTGTACTTAAGTCGGAATTGTGCCTTTTATATTCAATTCCGATGCGATTTCTGTGTTTCATCGTCAATGTGAAGGTCCAAGGGATACAGTAAACCTGCACTGGTGCATCGGAATCCAATACTGGTCTCCCAGGAGCCGCTCAAAGCACAAACTATTAGAAGATTCACTCTTCTTGTACTTAAGTCGGCACTGTGCATTTTATATTGAAATCCGATGCGATTTCTGTGTTTCATCGTCAATGTGAAGGTCCAAGGGATACAGTAAACCTGCATTGGTGCATCGGAATCTAATACTGGTCTCCCAGGAGCCGCTCAAAGCACAAACCCTTCGGAGACTCACTCTTCTAGTACTTAAGTCGGCATTGTGCCTTTGATATTCAATTCCGATGCGATTTCTGTGTTTCATTGTCAATGTGAAGGTCCAAGGGATACAGTAAACCTGCACTGGTGCATCGGAATCTAATACTGGTCTCCCAGGAGCCGCTCATAGCACAAACTCTTAGAAGATTCACACTTCTTGTACTTAAGTCGGAATTGTGCCTTTTATATTCAATTCCGATGCGATTTCTGTGTTTCATCGTCAATGTGAAGGTCCAAGGGATACAGTAAACCTGCACTGGTGCATCGGAATCCAATACTGGTCTCCCAGGAGCCGCTCAAAGCACAAACTCTTAGAAGATTCACTCTTCTTGTACTTAAGTCGGCACTGTGCCTTTTATATTGAATTCCGATGCGATTTCTGTGTTTCATCGTCAATGTGAAGGTCCAAGGGATACAGTAAACCTGCACTGGTGCATCGGGATCCAATACTGGTCTCCCAGGAGCCACTCAAAGCAGAACTCTTAGAAGATTCACTCTTCTTGTACTTAAGTCGGCATTGTGCCTTTGATATTCAATTCCGATGCGATTTCTGTCTTTCATCGTCAATGTGAAGGTCCAAAAGATACAGTAAACGTGCATTGGTGCATCGGAATCCAATACTGGTCTCCCAGGTGCCGCTCAAAGCACCAACCCTTCGAAGATTCACTCTTCTTGTACATAAGTCGGCATTGTGCCTTTTATATTCAATTCTGATGCGATATCTGTGTTTCATTGTCAATGTGAAGGTCCAAGGGATACAGTAAACCTGCACTGGTGCATCGGAATCTAATACTGGTCTCCCAGGAGCCGCTCAAAGCACAAACTCTTAGGAGACTCACTCTTCTTGTACTTAAGTCGGCATTGTGCCTTTTATATTCAATTCCGATGCGATTTCTATGTTTCATCGTCAATGTGAAGGTCCATGGGATACAGTAAACCTGCACTGGCGCATCGGAATCTAATACTGGTCTCCCAGGAGCCGCTCAAAGCACAAACTCTTAGGAGACTCACTCTTCTTGTACTTAAGTCGGCATTGTGCCTTTGATATTCAATTCCGATGCGATTTCTGTGTTTCATCGTCAATGTGAAGGTCCAAGGGATACAGTAAACCTGCACTGGTGCATCGGAATCTACTACTGGTCTCCCAGGAGCCACTCAAAGCAGAACTCATAGAAGATTCACTCTTCTTGTACTTAAGTCTGCATTGTGCCTTTGATATTCAATTCCGATGCGATTTCTGTGTTTCATCGTCAATGTGAAGGTACAAGGGATACAGTAAACCTGCACTGGTGCATCGGAATCCAATACTGGCCTCCCAAGGTGCCGCTCAAAGCACAAACGCTTAGAAGATTCACTCTTCTTGTACATAAGTCGGCATTGTGCCTTTTATATTCAATTCCGATGCGCTTTCTGTGTGTCATCGTCAATGTGAAGGTCCAAGGGATACAGTAAACCTGCACTGGTGCATCGGAATCTAATACTGGTCTCCCAGGAGCCACTCAAAGCACAAACTCTTAGAAGATTCACTCTTCTTGTACTTAAGTCGGCATTGTGCCTTTTATATTCAATTCCGATGAGATTTCTGTGTTTCTTCGTCAATGTGAAGGTCCAAGGGATACAGTAAACCTGCACTGGTGCATCGGAATCTAATACTGGTCTCCCAGGAGCCGCTCACAGCACAAACTCTTAGGAGATTCACTCTTCTTGTACTTAAGTCGGCATTGTGCCTTTTATATTCAATTCCGATGCGATTTCTGTGTTTCATCGTCAATGTAAAGGTCCAAGGGATACAGTAAACCTGCACTGGTGCATCTGAATCCAATACTGGTCTCCCAGGAGCCGCTCAAAGCACAAACTCTTAGAAGATTCACTCTTCTTGTACTTAAGTCGGCACTGGGCCTTTTATATTCAATTCCGATGCGATTTCTGTGTTTCATCGTCAATGTGAAGGTCCAAGGGATACAGTAAACCTTCACTGGTGCTTCGGGATCTCATACTGGTCTCCCAGGAGCCGCTCAAAGCACAAACTCTTAGAAGATTCACTCTTCTTGTACTTAAGTCGGCATTGTTCCTTTTATATTCAATTCCGATGCGATTTCTGTGTTTCATCGTCAATGTGAAGGTACAAGGGATACAGTAAACCTGCACTGGTGCATCGGAATCTAATACTGGTCTCCCAGGAGCCACTCAAAGCAGAACTCTTAGAAGATTCACTCTTCTTGTACTTAAGTCGGCATTGTGCCTTTGATATTCAATTCCGATGCGATTTCTGTGTTTCATCGTCAATGTGAAGGTCCAAGGGATACAGTAAACCTGCACTGGTGCATCGGAATCCAATACTGGTCTCCCAGGTGCCGCTCAAAGCACCAACCCTTAGAAGATTCACTCTTCTTGTACATAAGTCGGCATTGTGCCTTTTATATTCAATTCTGATGCGATATCTGTGTTTCATTGTCAATGTGAAGGTCCAAGGGATACAGTAAACCTGCACTGGTGCATCGGAATCTAATACTGGTCTCCCAGGAGCCGCTCAAAGCACAAACTCTTAGGAGACTCACTCTTCTTGTACTTAAGTCGGCATTGTGCCTTTTATATTCAATTCCGATTTGATTTCTATGTTTCATCGTCAATGTGAAGGTCCATGGGATACAGTAAACCTGCACTGGTGCATCGGAATCTAATACTGGTCTCCCAGGAGCCGCTCAAAGCACAAACTCTTAGGAGACTCACTCTTCTTGTACTTAAGTCGGCATTGTGCCTTTGATATTCAATTCCGATGCGATTTCTGTGTTTCATCGTCAATGTGAAGGTCCAAGGGATACAGTAAACCTGCACTGGTGCATCGGAATCTACTACTGGTCTCCCAGGAGCCACTCAAAGCAGAACTCTTAGAACATTCACTCTTCTTGTACTTAAGTCGGCATTGTGCCTTTGATATTCAATTCCGATGCGATTTCTGTGTTTCATCGTCAATGTGAAGGTACAAGGGATACAGTAAACCTGCACTGGTGCATCGGAATACAATACTGGCCTCCCAAGGTGCCGCTCAAAGCACAAACGCTTAGAAGATTCACTCTTCTTGTACATAAGTCGGCATTGTGCCTTTTATATTCAATTCCGATGCGCTTTCTGTGTGTCATCGTCAATGTGAAGGTCCATGGGATACAGTAAACCTGCACTGGTGCATCGGAATCTAATACTGGTCTCCCAGGAGCCGCTCAAAGTACAAACTCTTAGGAGACTCACTCTTCTTGTACTTAAGTCGGCATTGTGCCTTTGATATTCAATTCCGTTGCGATTTCTGTGTTTCATCGTCAATGTGAAGGTCCAAGGGATACAGTAAACCTGCACTGGTGCATCGGAATCTACTACTGGTCTCCCAGGAGCCACTCAAAGCAGAACTCTTAGCAGATTCACTCTTCTTGTACTTAAGTCGGCATTGTGCCTTTGATATTCAATTCCGATGCGATTTCTGTGTTTCATCGTCAATGTGAAGGTCCAAGGGATACAGTAAACCTGCACTGGTGCATCAGAATCCAATACTGGCCTCCCAAGGTGCCGCTAAAAGCACAAACCCTTAGAAGATTCACTCTTCTTGTACATAAGTCGGCATTGTGCCTTTTATATTCAATTCCGATGCGATTTCTGTGTTTCATTGTCAATGTGACGGTCCAAGTGATACAGGAAACCTGCACTGGAGCATCGGAATCTAATTCTGGTCTCCCGGGAGCCGCTCAAAGCAGAACTCTTAGAAAATTCACTCTTCTTGTACTTAAGTCGGCATTGTGCCTTTGATATTCAATGCCGATGCGATTTCTGTGTTTCATCGTCAATGTGAAGGTCCAAGGGATACAGTAAACCTACACTGGTGCATCGGAATCCAATACTGGTCTCCCAGGAGCCGCTCAAAGCACAAACTCTGAGAAGATTCACACTTCTTGTACTTAAGTCGGAATTGTGCATTTTATATTCAATTCCGATGCGATTTCTGTGTTTCATCGTCAATGTGAAGGTCCAAGGGATACAGTAAACATGCACTGGTGCATCGGAATCCAATACTGGTCTCCCAGGAGCCGCTCAAAACACAAACTCGTAGAAGATTCACTCTTCTTGTACTTAAGTCGGCACTGTGCCTTTTATATTCAATTCCGATGCGATTTCTGTGTTTCATGGTCAATGTGAAGGTCCAAGGGATACAGTAAACCTGCACTGGTGCATCGGAATCTAATACTGGTCTCCCAGGAGCCACTCAAAGCACAAACTCTTAGAAGATTCACTCTTCTTGTACTTAAGTCGGCATTGTGCCTTTTATATTCAATTCCGATGCGATTTCTGTGTTTCATCGTCAATGTGAAGGTCCAAGGGATACAGTAAACCTACACTGGTGCATCGGAATCCAATACTGGTCTCCCAGGAGCCACTAAAAGCAGAACTCTTAGAAGATTCACTCTTCTTGTACTTAAGTCGGCATTGTGCCTTTGATATTCAATTCCGATGCGATTTCTGTGTTTCATCGTCAATGTGAAGGTCCAAGGGATACAGTAAACCTGTACTGGTGCATCGGAATCCAATACTGGTCTCCCAGGAGCCGCTCAAAGCACAAACTCTTAGAAGATTCACTCTTCTTGTACTTAAGTCGGCACTGGGCCTTTTATATTCAATTCCGATGCGATTTCTGTGTTTCATCGTCAATGTGAAGATCCAAGGGATACAGTAAACCTTCACTGGTGCTTCGGGATCTCATACTGGTCTCCCAGGAGCCGCTCAAAGCACAAACTCTTAGAAGATTAACTCTTCTTGTACTTAAGTCGGCATTGTTCCTTTTATATTCAATTCCGATGCGATTTCTGTGTTTCATCGTCAATGTGAAGGTCCATGGGATACAGTAAACCTGCACTGGTGCATCGGAATCTAATACTGGTCTCCCAGGAGCCGCTCAAAGCACAAACTCTTAGGGGACTCACTCTTCTTGTACTTAAGTCGGCATTGTGCCTTTGATATTCAATTCCGATGCGATTTCTGTGTTTCATCGTCAATGTGAAGGTCCAAGGGATACAGTAAACCTGCACTGGTGCATCGGAATCTACTACTGGTCTCCCAGGAGCCACTCAAAGCAGAACTCTTAGAAGATTCACTCTTCTTGTACTTATGTCGGCATTGTGCCTTTCATATTCAATTCCGATGCGATTTCTGTGTTTCATCGTCAATGTGAAGGTCCAAGGGATACAGTAAACCTGCACTGGTGCGTCGGAATCCAATACTGGCCTCCCAAGGTGCCGCTAAAAGCACAAACCCTTAGAAGATTCACTCTTCTTGTACATAAGTCGGCATTGTGCCTTTTATATTCAATTCCGATGCGATTTCTGTGTTTCATCGTCAATGTGAAGGTCCAAGGGATTCAGTAAACATGCACTGGTGCATCGGAATCCAATACTGGTCTCCCAGGAGCCGCTCAAAACACAAACTCGTAGA
This sequence comes from Schistocerca nitens, assembly GCF_023898315.1. Taxonomy (NCBI): domain Eukaryota; kingdom Metazoa; phylum Arthropoda; class Insecta; order Orthoptera; family Acrididae; genus Schistocerca; species Schistocerca nitens. The sequence continues at coordinate 2,657,781 of NW_026045908.1, read as the reverse complement.
AGATTCACTCTTCTTGTACTTAAGTCGGCACTGTGCCTTTTATATTCAATTCCGATGCGATTTCTGTGTTTCATCGTCAATGTGAAGGTCCAAGGGATACAGTAAACCTGCACTGGTGCATCGGAATCTAATACTGGTCTCCCAGGAGCCACTCAAAGCACAAACTCTTAGAAGATTCACTCTTCTTGTACTTAAGTCGGCATTGTGCCTTTTATATTCAATTCCGATGCGATTTCTGTGTTTCATCGTCAATGTGAAGGTCCAAGGGATACAGTAAACCTACACTGGTGCATCGGAATCCAATACTGGTCTCCCAGGAGCCACTAAAAGCAGAACTCTTAGAAGATTCACTCTTCTTGTACTTAAGTCGGCATTGTGCCTTTGATATTCAATTCCGATGCGATTTCTGTGTTTCATCGTCAATGTGAAGGTCCAAGGGATACAGTAAACCTGTACTGGTGCATCGGAATCCAATACTGGTCTCCCAGGAGCCGCTCAAAGCACAAACTCTTAGAAGATTCACTCTTCTTGTACTTAAGTCGGCACTGGGCCTTTTATATTCAATTCCGATGCGATTTCTGTGTTTCATCGTCAATGTGAAGGTCCAAGGGATACAGTAAACCTTCACTGGTGCTTCGGGATCTCATACTGGTCTCCCAGGAGCCGCTCAAAGCACAAACTCTTAGAAGATTAACTCTTCTTGTACTTAAGTCGGCATTGTTCCTTTTATATTCAATTCCGATGCGATTTCTGTGTTTCATCGTCAATGTGAAGGTACAAGGGATACAGTAAACCTGCACTGGTGCATCGGAATCTAATACTGGTCTCCCAGGAGCCGCTCAAAGTACAACTCTTAGAAAATTCACTCTTCTTGTACTTAAGTCGGCATTGTGCCCTTTATATTCAATTCCGATGCGATTTCTGTGTTTCATCGTCAATGTGAAGGTCCAAGGGATACAGTAAACCTGCACTGGTGCATCGGAATCTAATACTGGTCTCCCAGGAGCCGCTCAAAGCACAAACTCTTAGGAGACTCACTCTTCTTCTACTTAAGTCGGCATTGTGCCTTTGATATTCAATTCCGATGCGATTTCTGTGTTTCATCGTCAATGTGAAGGTCCAAGGGATACTGTAAACCTGCACTGGTGCATCGGAATCTACTACTGGTCTCCCAGGAGCCACTCAAAGCAGAACTCTTAGAAGATTCACTCTTCTTGTACTTAAGTCGCCATTGTGCCTTTGATATTCAATTCCGATGCGATTTCTGTGTTTCATCGTCAATGTGAAGGTACAAGGGATACAGTAAACCTGCACTGGTTCATCGGAATCCAATACTGGTCTCCCAGGAGCCACTCAAAGCAGAACTCTTAGAAGATTCACTCTTCTTGTACTTAAGTCGGCATTGTGCCTTTGATATTCAATTCCGATGCGATTTCTGTGTTTCATCGTCAATGTGAAGGTACAAGGGATACAGTAAACCTGCACTGGTTCATCGGAATCCAATACTGGCCTCCCTAGGTGCCGCTCAAGGCACAAAACCTTAGAAGATTCACTCTTCTTGTACATAAGTCGGCATTGTGCCTTTTATATTCAATTCCGATGCGATTTCTGTGTTTCATTGTCAATGCGACGGTCCAAGGGATACAGTAAACCTGCACTGGTGCATCGGAATCTACTACTGGTCTCCCAGGAGCCGCTCAATGCACAACTCTTAGAAAATTCACTCTTCTTGTACTTAAGTCGGCATTGTGCCTTTTATATTCAATTCCGATGCGATTTCTGTGTTTCATCGTCAATGTGAAGGTCCAAGGGATACAGTAAACCTGCACTGGTGCATCGGAATCTAATACTGGTCTCCCAGGAGCCGCTCAAAGCACAAACTCTTAGAAGATTCACTCTTCTTGTACTTAAGTCGGCATTGTGCATTTTATATTCAATTCCGATGCGCTTTCTGTGTGTCATCGTCAATGTGAAGGTCCAAGGGATACAGTAAACCTGCACTGGTGCATCGGAATCTAATACTGGTCTCCCAGGAGCCACTCAAAGCACAAACTCTTAGAAGATTCACTCTTCTGGTACTTAAGTCGGCATTGTGCCTTTTATATTCAATTCCGATGCGATTTCTGTGTTTCATCGTCAATGTGAAGGTCCAAGGGATACAGTAAACCTGCACTGGTGCATCGGAATCTAATACTGGTCTCCCAGGAGCCGCTCAAAGCACAAACTCTTAGGAGATTCACTCTTCTTGTACTTAAGTCGGCATTGTGCCTTTTATATTCAATTCCGATGCGATTTCTGTGTTTCATCGTCAATGTGAAGGTCCAAGGGATACAGTAAACCTGCACTGGTGCATCGGAATCTAATACTGGTCTCCCAGGTGCCGCTCAAAGCACAACTCTTAGAAGATTCACTTTTCTTGTACTTAAGTCGGCATTGTGCCTTTGATATTCAATTCCGATGCGATTTCTGTGTTTCCTCGTCAATGTGAAGGTCCAAGGGATACAGTAAACCTGCACTGGTGCATCGGAATCCAATACTGGTCTCCCAGGTGCCGCTCAAAGCACAAACCCTTAGAAGAGTCACTCTTCTTGTATTTAAGTCGGCATTGTGCCTTTTATATTCAATTCCGATGCGATTTCTGTGTTTCATCGTCAATGCATAAGGTCCAAGGGATACAGTAAACCTGCACTGGTGCATCGGAATCCAATACTGGTCTCCCAGGAGCCGCTCAAAGCACAAACTCTTAGGAGACTCACTCTTCTTGTACTTAAGTCGGCATTGTGCCTTTGATATTCATTTCCGATGCGATTTCTGTGTTTCATCGTCAATGTGAAGGTCCAAGGGATACAGTAAACCTGCACTGGTGCATCGGAATCTAATACTGGTTTCCCAGGAGCCGCTCAAAGCACAAACTCTTAGGAGACTCACTCTTCTTGTACTTAAGTCGGCATTGTGCCTTTTATATTCAATTCCGATGTGATTTCTGTGTTTCATCGTCAATGTGAAGGTCCATGGGATACAGTAAACCTGCACTGGTGCATCGGAATCTAATACTGGTCTCCCAGGAGCCGCTCAAAGCACAAACTCTTAGGAGACTCACTCTTCTTGTACTTAAGTCGGCATTGTGCCTTTGATATTCAATTCCGATGCGATTTCTGTGTTTCATCATCAATGTGAAGGTCCAAGGGATACAGTAACCCTGCACTGGTGCATCGGAATCTACTACTGGCCTCCCAGGAGCCACTCAAAGCAGAACTCTTAGAAGACTCACTCTTCTTGTACTTAAGTCGGCATTGTGCCTTTGATATTCAATTCCGATGCGATTTCTGTGTTTCATCGTCAATGTGAAGGTCCAAGGGATACAGTAAACCTGCACTGGTGCATCGGAATCCAATACAGGCCTCCCAAGGTGCCGCTCAAAGCACAAACCCTTAGAAGATTCACTCTTCTTGTACATAAGTCGGCATTGTGCCTTTTATATTCAATTCCGATGCGATTTCTGTGTTTCATTGTCAATGTGACGGTCCAAGGGATACAGTAAACCTGCACTGGTGCATCGGAATCTAATTCTGGCCTCCCAGGAGCCGCTCAAAGCACAACTCTTAGGAAATTCACTCTTCTTGTACTTAAGTCGGCATTGTGCCTTTTATATTCAATTCCGATGCGATTTCTGTCTTTCATCGTCAATGTGAAGGTCCAAAAGATACAGTAAACCTGCATTGGTGCACCGGAATCCAATACTGGTCTCCCAGGTGCCGCTCAAAGCACCAACCCTTAGAAGATTCACTCTTCTTGTACATAAGTCGGCATTGTGCCTTTTATATTCAATTCTGATGCGATATCTGTGTTTCATTGTCAATGTGAAGGTCCAAGGGATACAGTAAACCTGCACTGGTGCATCGGAATCTAATACTGGTCTCCCAGGAGCCGCTCAAAGCACAAACTCTTAGGAGACTCACTCTTCTTGTACTTAAGTCGGCATTGTGCCTTTTATATTCAATTCCGATGCGATTTCTATGTTTCATCGTCAATGTGAAGGTCCATGGGATACAGTAAACCTGCACTAGTGCATCGGAATCTAATACTGGTCTCCCAGGAGCCGCTCAAAGCACAAACTCTTAGGAGACTCACTCTTCTTGTACTTAAGTCGGCATTGTGCCTTTGATATTCAATTCCGATGCGATTTCTGTGTTTAATCGTCAATGTGAAGGTCCAAGGGATACAGTAAACCTGCACTGGTGCATCGGAATCTACTACTGGTCTCCCAGGAGCCACTCAAAGCAGAACTCTTAGAAGATTCACTCTTCTTGTACTTAAGTCGGCATTGTGCCTTTGATATTCAATTCCGATGCGATTTCTGTGTTTCATCGTCAATGTGAAAGTACAAGGAATACAGTAAACCTGCACTGGTGCATCGGAATCCAATACTGGCCTCCCAAGGTGCCGCTCAAAGCACAAACGCTTAGAAGATTCACTCTTCTTGTACATAAGTCGGCAATGTGCCTTTTATATTCAATTCCGATGCGCTTTCTGTGTGTCATCGTCAATGTGAAGGTCCAAGGGATACAGTAAACCTGCACTGGTGCATCGGAATCTAATACTGGTCTCCCAGGAGCCACTCAAAGCACAAACTCTTAGAAGATTCACTCTTCTTGTACTTAAGTCGGCATTGTGCCTTTTATATTCAATTCCGATGAGATTTCTGTGTTTCATCGTCAATGTGAAGGTCCAAGGGATACAGTAAACCTGCACTGGTGCATCGGAATCTAATACTGGTCTCCCAGGAGCCGCTCACAGCACAAACTCTTAGGAGATTCACTCTTCTTGTACTTAAGTCGGCATTGTGCCTTTTATATTCAATTCCGATGCGATTTCTGTGTTTCATCGTCAATGTAAAGGTCCAAGGGATACAGTAAACCTGCACTGGTGCATCGGAATCCAATACTGGTCTCCCAGGAGCCGCTCAAAGCACAAACTCTTAGAAGATTCACTCTTCTTGTACTTAAGTCGGCACTGGGCCTTTTATATTCAATTCCGATGCGATTTCTGTGTTTCATCGTCAATGAGAAGGTCCAAGGGATACAGTAAACCTTAACTGGTGCTTCGGGATCTCATACTGGTCTCCCAGGAGCCGCTCAAAGCACAAACTCTTAGAAGATTCACTCTTCTTGTACTTAAGTCGGCATTGTTCCTTTTATATTCAATTCCGATGCGATTTCTGTGTTTCATCGTCAATGTGAAGGTACAAGGGATACAGTAAACCTGCACTGGTGCATCGGAATCTAATACTGGTCTCCCAGGAGATAGTCAAAGCACAACTCTTAGAAAATTCTCTCTTCTTGTACTTAAATCGGCATTGTGCCTTTTATATTCAATTCCGATGCGATTTCTGTGTTTCATCGTCAATGTGAAGGTCCAAGGGATACAGTAAACCTGCACTGGTGCATCGGAATCTAATACTGGTCTCCCAGGAGCCGCTCAAAGCACAAACTCTTAGAAGATTCACTCTTCTTGTACTTAAGTCGGCACTGTGCCTTTGATATTCAATTCCGATGCGATTTTTGTGTTTCATCGTCAATGTAAAGGTCCAAGGGATAGGGTAAACCTGCACTGGTGCATCGGAATCTAATACTGGTCTCCCAGGAGCCGCTCAAAGCACAAACTCTTAGAAGATTCACTCTTCTTGTACTTAAGTCGGCATTGTGCCTTTTATATTCAATTCCGACGCGATTTCTGTGTTTCATTGTCAATGTGAAGGTCCAAGGGATACAGTAAACCTGCACTGGTGCATCGGAATCCAATACTGGTCTCCCAGGAGCCGCTCAAAGCACAAACTCTTAGAAGATTCACTCTTCTTGTACATAAGTCGGCATTGTGCCTTTCATATTCAATTCCGATGCGATTTCTTTGTTTCATTGTCAATGTGATGGTCCAAAGGATACAGTAAACCTGCACTGGTGCATCGGAATCTAATACTGGTCTCCCAGGAGCCGCTCAAAGCACAAACTCTTAGGAGACTCACTCTTCTTGTACTTAAGTCGGCATTGTGCCTTTGATATTCAATTCCGATGCGATTTCTGTGTTTCATCATCAATGTGAAGGTCCAAGGGATACAGTAAACCTGCACTGGTGCATCGGAATCTACTACTGGCCTCCCAGGAGCCACTCAAAGCAGAGCTCTTAGAAGATTCACTCTTCTTGTACTTAAGTCGGCATTGTGCCTTTGATATTGAATTCCGATGCGATTTCTGTGTTTCATCGTCAATGTGAAGGTCCAAGGGATACAGTAAACCAGCACTGGTGCATCGGAATCCAATACTGGCCTTCCAAGGTGCCGCTAAAAGCACAAACCCTTAGAAGATTCACCCTCCTTGTACATAAGTCGGCATTGTGCCTTTTATATTCAATTCCGATGCGATTTCTGTATTTCATTGTCAATGTGACGGTCCAAGTGATACAGTAAACCTGCAGTGGTGCAGCGGAATCTAATTCTGGTCTCCCAGGAGCCGCTCAAAGCACAACTCTTAGGAAATTCACTCTTCTTGTACTTAAGTCGGCATTGTGCCTTTTATATTCAATTCCGATGCGATTTCTGTGTTTCATCGTCAATGTGAAGGTCCAAGGGATACAGTAAACCTGCACTGGTGCATCGGAATCCAATACTGGTCTCCCAGGTGCCGCTCAAAGCACAACTCTTAGAAGATTCACTTTTCTTGTACTTAAGTCGGCATTGTGCCTTTGATATTCAATTCCGATGCGATTTCTGTGTTTCATCGTCAATGTGAAGGTCCAAGGGATACAGTAAACCTACACTGGTGCATCGGAATCCAATACTGGTCTCCCAGGAGCCACTAAAAGCAGAACTCTTAGAAGATTCACTCTTCTTGTACTTAAGTCGGCATTGTGCCTTTGATATTCAATTCCGATGCGATTTCTGTGTTTCATCGTCAATGTGAAGGTCCAAGGGATACAGTAAACCTGTACTGGTGCATCGGAATCCAATACTGGTCTCCCAGGAGCCGCTCAAAGCACAAACTCTTAGAAGATTCACTCTTCTTGTACTTAAGTCGGCACTGGGCCTTTGATATTCAATTCCGATGCGATTTCTGTGTTTCATCGTCAATGTGAAGGTCCAAGGGATACAGTAAACCTGTACTGGTGCATCGGAATCCAATACTGGTCTCCCAGGAGCCGCTCAAAGCACAAACTCTTAGAAGATTCACTCTTCTTGTACTTAAGTCGGCACTGGGCCTTTTATATTCAATTCCGATGCGATTTCTGTGTTTCATTGTCAATGTGAAGGTCCAAGGGATACAGTAAACCTTCACTGGTGCTTCGGGATCTCATACTGGTCTCCCAGGAGCCGCTCAAAGCACAAACTCTTAGAAGATTAACTCTTCTTGTACTTAAGTCGGCATTGTTCCTTTTATATTCAATTCCGATGCGATTTCTGTGTTTCATCGTCAATGTGAAGGTACAAGGGATACAGTAAACCTGCACTGGTGCATCGGAATCTAATACTGGTCTCCCAGGAGCCGCTCAAAGCACAACTCTTAGAAAATTCACTCTTCTTGTACTTAAGTCGGCATTGTGCCCTTTATATTCAATTCCGATGCGATTTCTGTGTTTCATCGTCAATGTGAAGGTCCAAGGGATACAGTAAACCTGCACTGGTGCATCGGAATCTAATACTGGTCTCCCAGGAGCCGCTCAAAGCACAAACTCTTAGGAGACTCACTCTTCTTCTACTTAAGTCGGCATTGTGCCTTTGATATTCAATTCCGATGCGATTTCTGTGTTTCATCGTCAATGTGAAGGTCCAAGGGATACTGTAAACCTGCACTGGTGCATCGGAATCTACTACTGGTCTCCCAGGAGCCACTCAAAGCAGAACTCTTAGAAGATTCACTCTTCTTGTACTTAAGTCGCCATTGTGCCTTTGATATTCAATTCCGATGCGATTTCTGTGTTTCATCGTCAATGTGAAGGTACAAGGGATACAGTAAACCTGCACTGGTTCATCGGAATCCAATACTGGTCTCCCAGGAGCCACTCAAAGCAGAACTCTTAGAAGATTCACTCTTCTTGTACTTAAGTCGGCATTGTGCCTTTGATATTCAATTCCGATGCGATTTCTGTGTTTCATCGTCAATGTGAAGGTACAAGGGATACAGTAAACCTGCACTGGTTCATCGGAATCCAATACTGGCCTCCCTAGGTGCCGCTCAAGGCACAAAACCTTAGAAGATTCACTCTTCTTGTACATAAGTCGGCATTGTGCCTTTTATATTCAATTCCGATGCGATTTCTGTGTTTCATTGTCAATGCGACGGTCCAAGGGATACAGTAAACCTGCACTGGTGCATCGGAATCTACTACTGGTCTCCCAGGAGCCGCTCAATGCACAACTCTTAGAAAATTCACTCTTCTTGTACTTAAGTCGGCATTGTGCCTTTTATATTCAATTCCGATGCGATTTCTGTGTTTCATCTTCAATGTGAAGGTCCAAGGGATACAGTAAACCTGCACTGGTGCATCGGAATCTAATACTGGTCTCCCAGGAGCCGCTCAAAGCACAAACTCTTAGAAGATTCACTCTTCTTGTACTTAAGTCGGCATTGTGCATTTTATATTCAATTCCGATGCGCTTTCTGTGTGTCATCGTCAATGTGAAGGTCCAAGGGATACAGTAAACCTGCACTGGTGCATCGGAATCTAATACTGGTCTCCCAGGAGCCACTCAAAGCACAAACTCTTAGAAGATTCACTCTTCTGGTACTTAAGTCGGCATTGTGCCTTTTATATTCAATTCCGATGCGATTTCTGTGTTTCATCGTCAATGTGAAGGTCCAAGGGATACAGTAAACCTGCACTGGTGCATCGGAATCTAATACTGGTCTCCCAGGAGCCGCTCAAAGCACAAACTCTTAGGAGATTCACTCTTCTTGTACTTAAGTCGGCATTGTGCCTTTTATATTCAATTCCGATGCGATTTCTGTGTTTCATCGTCAATGTGAAGGTCCAAGGGATACAGTAAACCTGCACTGGTGCATCGGAATCTAATACTGGTCTCCCAGGTGCCGCTCAAAGCACAACTCTTAGAAGATTCACTTTTCTTGTACTTAAGTCGGCATTGTGCCTTTGATATTCAATTCCGATGCGATTTCTGTGTTTCCTCGTCAATGTGAAGGTCCAAGGGATACAGTAAACCTGCACTGGTGCATCGGAATCCAATACTGGTCTCCCAGGTGCCGCTCAAAGCACAAACCCTTAGAAGAGTCACTCTTCTTGTATTTAAGTCGGCATTGTGCCTTTTATATTCAATTCCGATGCGATTTCTGTGTTTCATCGTCAATGCATAAGGTCCAAGGGATACAGTAAACCTGCACTGGTGCATCGGAATCCAATACTGGTCTCCCAGGAGCCGCTCAAAGCACAAACTCTTAGGAGACTCACTCTTCTTGTACTTAAGTCGGCATTGTGCCTTTGATATTCATTTCCGATGCGATTTCTGTGTTTCATCGTCAATGTGAAGGTCCAAGGGATACAGTAAACCTGCACTGGTGCATCGGAATCTAATACTGGTTTCCCAGGAGCCGCTCAAAGCACAAACTCTTAGGAGACTCACTCTTCTTGTACTTAAGTCGGCATTGTGCCTTTTATATTCAATTCCGATGTGATTTCTGTGTTTCATCGTCAATGTGAAGGTCCATGGGATACAGTAAACCTGCACTGGTGCATCGGAATCTAATACTGGTCTCCCAGGAGCCGCTCAAAGCACAAACTCTTAGGAGACTCACTCTTCTTGTACTTAAGTCGGCATTGTGCCTTTGATATTCAATTCCGATGCGATTTCTGTGTTTCATCATCAATGTGAAGGTCCAAGGGATACAGTAACCCTGCACTGGTGCATCGGAATCTACTACTGGCCTCCCAGGAGCCACTCAAAGCAGAACTCTTAGAAGACTCACTCTTCTTGTACTTAAGTCGGCATTGTGCCTTTGATATTCAATTCCGATGCGATTTCTGTGTTTCATCGTCAATGTGAAGGTCCAAGGGATACAGTAAACCTGCACTGGTGCATCGGAATCCAATACAGGCCTCCCAAGGTGCCGCTCAAAGCACAAACCCTTAGAAGATTCACTCTTCTTGTACATAAGTCGGCATTGTGCCTTTTATATTCAATTCCGATGCGATTTCTGTGTTTCATTGTCAATGTGACGGTCCAAGGGATACAGTAAACCTGCACTGGTGCATCGGAATCTAATTCTGGCCTCCCAGGAGCCGCTCAAAGCACAACTCTTAGGAAATTCACTCTTCTTGTACTTAAGTCGGCATTGTGCCTTTTATATTCAATTCCGATGCGATTTCTGTCTTTCATCGTCAATGTGAAGGTCCAAAAGATACAGTAAACCTGCATTGGTGCACCGGAATCCAATACTGGTCTCCCAGGTGCCGCTCAAAGCACCAACCCTTAGAAGATTCACTCTTCTTGTACATAAGTCGGCATTGTGCCTTTTATATTCAATTCTGATGCGATATCTGTGTTTCATTGTCAATGTGAAGGTCCAAGGGATACAGTAAACCTGCACTGGTGCATCGGAATCTAATACTGGTCTCCCAGGAGCCGCTCAAAGCACAAACTCTTAGGAGACTCACTCTTCTTGTACTTAAGTCGGCATTGTGCCTTTTATATTCAATTCCGATGCGATTTCTATGTTTCATCGTCAATGTGAAGGTCCATGGGATACAGTAAACCTGCACTGGTGCATCGGAATCTAATACTGGTCTCCCAGGAGCCGCTCAAAGCACAAACTCTTAGGAGACTCACTCTTCTTGTACTTAAGTCGGCATTGTGCCTTTGATATTCAATTCCGATGCGGTTTCTGTGTTTAATCGTCAATGTGAAGGTCCAAGGGATACAGTAAACCTGCACTGGTGCATCGGAATCTACTACTGGTCTCCCAGGAGCCACTCAAAGCAGAACTCTTAGAAGATTCACTCTTCTTGTACTTAAGTCGGCATTGTGCCTTTGATATTCAATTCCGATGCGATTTCTGTGTTTCATCGTCAATGTGAAAGTACAAGGAATACAGTAAACCTGCACTGGTGCATCGGAATCCAATACTGGCCTCCCAAGGTGCCGCTCAAAGCACAAACGCTTAGAAGATTCACTCTTCTTGTACATAAGTCGGCAATGTGCCTTTTATATTCAATTCCGATGCGCTTTCTGTGTGTCATCGTCAATGTGAAGGTCCAAGGGATACAGTAAACCTGCACTGGTGCATCGGAATCTAATACTGGTCTCCCAGGAGCCACTCAAAGCACAAACTCTTAGAAGATTCACTCTTCTTGTACTTAAGTCGGCATTGTGCCTTTTATATTCAATTCCGATGAGATTTCTGTGTTTCATCGTCAATGTGAAGGTCCAAGGGATACAGTAAACCTGCACTGGTGCATCGGAATCTAATACTGGTCTCCCAGGAGCCGCTCACAGCACAAACTCTTAGGAGATTCACTCTTCTTGTACTTAAGTCGGCATTGTGCCTTTTATATTCAATTCCGATGCGATTTCTGTGTTTCATCGTCAATGTAAAGGTCCAAGGGATACAGTAAACCTGCACTGGTGCATCGGAATCCAATACTGGTCTCCCAGGAGCCGCTCAAAGCACAAACTCTTAGAAGATTCACTCTTCTTGTACTTAAGTCGGCACTGGGCCTTTTATATTCAATTCCGATGCGATTTCTGTGTTTCATCGTCAATGAGAAGGTCCAAGGGATACAGTAAACCTTAACTGGTGCTTCGGGATCTCATACTGGTCTCCCAGGAGCCGCTCAAAGCACAAACTCTTAGAAGATTCACTCTTCTTGTACTTAAGTCGGCATTGTTCCTTTTATATTCAATTCCGATGCGATTTCTGTGTTTCATCGTCAATGTGAAGGTACAAGGGATACAGTAAACTTGCACTGGTGCATCGGAATCTAATACTGGTCTCCCAGGAGATAGTCAAAACACAACTCTTAGAAAATTCTCTCTTCTTGTACTTAAATCGGCATTGTGCCTTTTATATTCAATTCCGATGCGATTTCTGTGTTTCATCGTCAATGTGAAGGTCCAAGGGATACAGTAAACCTGCACTGGTGCATCGGAATCTAATACTGGTCTCCCAGGAGCCGCTCAAAGCACAAACTCTTAGAAGATTCACTCTTCTTGTACTTAAGTCGGCACTGTGCCTTTGATATTCAATTCCGATGCGATTTTTGTGTTTCATCGTCAATGTAAAGGTCCAAGGGATAGGGTAAACCTGCACTGGTGCATCGGAATCTAATACTGGTCTCCCAGGAGCCGCTCAAAGCACAAACTCTTAGAAGATTCACTCTTCTTGTACTTAAGTCGGCATTGTGCCTTTTATATTCAATTCCGACGCGATTTCTGTGTTTCATTGTCAATGTGAAGGTCCAAGGGATACAGTAAACCTGCACTGGTGCATCGGAATCCAATACTGGTCTCCCAGGAGCCGCTCAAAGCACAAACTCTTAGAAGATTCACTCTTCTTGTACATAAGTCGGCATTGTGCCTTTCATATTCAATTCCGATGCGATTTCTTTGTTTCATTGTCAATGTGATGGTCCAAAGGATACAGTAAACCTGCACTGGTGCATCGGAATCTAATACTGGTCTCCCAGGAGCCGCTCAAAGCACAAACTCTTAGGAGACTCACTCTTCTTGTACTTAAGTCGGCACTGTGCCTTTGATATTCAATTCCGATGCGATTTCTGTGTTTCATCATCAATGTGAAGGTCCAAGGGATACAGTAAACCTGCACTGGTGCATCGGAATCTACTACTGGCCTCCCAGGAGCCACTCAAAGCAGAGCTCTTAGAAGATTCACTCTTCTTGTACTTAAGTCGGCATTGTGCCTTTGATATTGAATTCCGATGCGATTTCTGTGTTTCATCGTCAATGTGAAGGTCCAAGGGATACAGTAAACCAGCACTGGTGCATCGGAATCCAATACTGGCCTTCCAAGGTGCCGCTAAAAGCACAAACCCTTAGAAGATTCACCCTCCTTGTACATAAGTCGGCATTGTGCCTTTTATATTCAATTCCGATGCGATTTCTGTATTTCATTGTCAATGTGACGGTCCAAGTGATACAGTAAACCTGCACTGGTGCAGCGGAATCTAATTCTGGTCTCCCAGGAGCCGCTCAAAGCACAACTCTTAGGAAATTCACTCTTCTTGTACTTAAGTCGGCATTGTGCCTTTTATATTCAATTCCGATGCGATTTCTGTGTTTCATCGTCAATGTGAAGGTCCAAGGGATACAGTAAACCTGCATTGGTGCATCGGAATCTAATACTGGTCTCCCAGGAGCCGCTCAAAGCACAAACTCTTAGGAGACTCACCCTTCTAGTACTTAAGTCGGCATTGTGCCTTTGATATTCAATTCCGATCCGATTTCTGTGTTTAATTGTCAATGTGAAGGTCCAAGGGATACAGTAAACCGGCACTGGTGCATCGGAATCTAATACTGGTCTCCCAGGAGCCGCTCATAGCACAAACTCTTAGAAGATTCACACTTCTTGTACTTAAGTCGGAATTGTGCCTTTTATATTCAATTCCGATGCGATTTCTGTGTTTCATCGTCAATGTGAAGGTCCAAGGGATACAGTAAACCTGCACTGGTGCATCGGAATCCAATACTGGTCTCCCAGGAGCCGCTCAAAGCACAAACTCGTAGAAGATTCACTCTTCTTGTACTTAAGTCGGCACTGTGCCTTTTATATTGAATTCCGATGCGATTTCTGTGTTTCATCGTCAATGTGAAGGTCCAAGGGATACAGTAAACCTGCACTGGTGCATCGGAATCCAATACTGGTCTCCCAGGAGCCACTCAAAGCAGAACTCTTAGAAGATTCACTCTTCTTGTACTTAAGTCGGCATTGTGCCTTTGATATTCAATTCCGATGCGATTTCTGTGTTTCATCGTCAATGTGAAGGTCCAAGGGATACAGTAAACCTGCACTGGTGCATCGGAATCCAATACTGGTCTCCCAGGTGCCGCTCAAAGCACCAACCCTTAGAAGATTCACTCTTCTTGTACATAAGTCGGCATTGTGCCTTTTATATTCAATTCTGATGCGATATCTGTGTTTCATTGTCAATGTGAAGGTCCAAGGGATACAGTAAACCTGCACTGGTGCATCGGAATCTAATACTGGTCTCCCAGGAGCCGCTCAAAGCACAAACTCTTAGGAGACTCACTCTTCTTGTACTTAAGTCGGCATTGTGCCTTTTATATTCAATTCCGATGCGATTTCTATGTTTCATCGTCAATGTGAAGGTCCATGGGATACAGTAAACCTGCACTGGTGCATCGGAATCTAATACTGGTCTCCCAGGAGCCGCTCAAAGCACAAACTCTTAGGAGGTTCACACTTCTTGTACTTAAGTCGGCATTGTGCCTTTTATATTCAATTCCGATGCGATTTCTGTGTTTCATCGTCAATGTGAAGGTCCAAGGGATACAGTAAACCTGCACTGGTGCATCGGAATCCAATACTGGTCTCCCAGGAGCCGCTCAAAGCACAAACTCGTAGAAGATTCACTCTTCTTGTACTTAAGTCGGCACTGTGCCTTTTATATTGAATTCCGATGCGACTTCTGTGTTTCATCGTCAATGTGAAGGTCCAAGGGATACAGTAAACCTGCACTGGTGCATCGGAATCCAATACTGGTCTCCCAGGAGCCGCTCAAAGCACAAACTCGTAGAAGATTCACTCTTCTTGTACTTAAGTCGGCACTGTGCCTTTTATATTGAATTCCGATGCGATTTCTGTGTTTAATCGTCAATGTGAAGGTACAAGGGATACAGTAAACCTGCACTGGTGCATCGGAATCCAATACTGGTCTCCCAGGAGCCACTCAAAGCAGAACTCTTAGAAGATTCACTCTTCTTGTACATAAGTCGGCATTGTGCCTTTTATATTCAATTCCGATGCGCTTTCTGTGTGTCATCGTCAATGTGAAGGTCCAAGGGATACAGTAAACCTGCACTGGTGCATCGGAATCTAATACTGGTCTCCCAGGAGCCACTCAAAGCACAAACTCTTAGAAGATTCACTCTTCTTGTACTTAAGTCGGCATTGTGCCTTTTATATTGAATTCCGATGAGATTTCTGTGTTTCATCGTTAATGTGAAGGTCCAAGGGATACAGTAAACCTGCACTGGTGCATCGGAATCTAATACTGGTCTCCCAGGAGCCGCTCACAGCACAAACTCTTAGGAGATTCACTCTTCTTGTACTTAAGTCGGCATTGTGCTTTTTATATTCAATTCCGATGCGATTTCTGTGTTTCATCGTCAATGTAAAGGTCCAAGGGATACAGTAAACCTGCACTGGTGCATCGGAATCCAATACTGGTCTCCCAGGAGCCGCTCAAAGCACAAACTCTTAGAAGATTCACTCTTCTTGTACTTAAGTCGGCACTGGGCCTTTTATATTCAATTCCGATGCGATTTCTGTGTTTCATCGTCAATGTGAAGGTCCAAGGGATACAGTAAACCTTCACTGGTGCTTCGGGATCTCATACTGGTCTCCCAGGAGCCGCTCAAAGCACAAACTCTTAGAAGATTCACTCTTCTTGTACTTAAGTCGGCATTGTTCCTTTTATATTCAATTCCGATGCGATTTCTGTGTTTCATCGTCAATGTGAAGGTACAAGGGATACAGTAAACCGGCACTGGTGCATCGGAATCTAATACTGGTCTCCCAGGAGCCAGTCAAAGCACAACTCTTAGAAAATTCTCTCTTCTTGTACTTAAGTCGGCATTGTGCCTTTTATATTCAATTCCGATGCGATTTCTGTGTTTCATCGTCAATGTGAAGGTCCAAGGGATACAGTAAACCTGTACTGGTGCATCGGAATCTAATACTGGTCTCCCAGGAGCCGCTCAAAGCACAAACTCTTAGAAGATTCACTCTTCTTGTACTTAAGTCGGCACTGTGCCTTTGATATTCAATTCCGATGCGATTTTTGTGTTTCATCGTCAATGTAAAGGTCCAAGGGATAGAGTAAACCTGCACTGGTGCATCGGAATCTAATACTGGTCTCCCAGGAGCCGCTCAAAGCACAAACTCTTAGAAAATTCACTCTTCATGTACATAAGTCGGCATTGTGCCTTTTATATTCAATTCCGACGTGATTTCTGTGTTTCATTGTCAATGTGAAGGTCCAAGGGATACAGTAAACCTGCACTGGTGCATCGGAATCCAATACTGGTCTCCCAGGAGCCGCTCAAAGCACAAACTCTTAGAAGATTCACTCTTCTTGTACATAAGTTGGCATTGTGCATTTCATATTCAATTCCGATGCGATTGTTTTGTTTCATTGTCAATGTGACGGTCCAAAGGATACAGTAACCCTGCACTGGTGCATCGGAATCTAATACTGGTCTCCCAGGAGCCGCTCAAAGCACAAACTCTTAGGAGACTCACTCTTCTTGTACTTACGTCGGCATTGTGCCTTTGATATTCAATTCCGATGCGATTTCTGTGTTTCATCATCAATGTGAAGGTCCAAGGGATACAGTAAACCTGCACTGGTGCATCGGAATCTACTACTGGCCTCCCAGGAGCCACTCAAAGCAGAACTCTTAGAAGATTCACTCTTCTTGTACTTAAGTCGGCATTGTGCCTTTGATATTCAATTCCGATGCGATTTCTGTGTTTCATCGTCAATGTGAAGGTCCAAGGGATACAGTAAACCAGCACTGGAGCATCGGAATCCAATATGGCCTTCCAAGGTGCCGCTAAAAGCACAAACCCTTAGAAGATTCACTCTTCTTGTACATAAGTCGGCATTGCGCCTTTTATATTCGATTCCGATGCGATTTCTGTATTTCATTGTCAATGTGACGGTCCAAGTGATACAGTAAACCTGCACTGGTGCATCGGAATCTAATTCTGGTCTCCCAGGAGCCGCTCAAAGCAGAACTCTTAGAAGATTCACTCTTCTTTTACTTAAGTCGACATTGTGCCTTTGATATTCAATTCCGATGCGATTTCTGTGTTTCATCATCAATGTGAAGGTCCAAGGGATACAGTAAACCTGCACTGGTGCATCGGAATCTACTACTGGCCTCCCAGGAGCCACTCAAAGCAGAACTCTTAGAAGATTCACTCTTCTTGTACTTAAGTCGGCATTGTGCCTTTGATATTCAATTCCGATGCGATTTCTGTGTTTCATCGTCAATGTGAAGGTCCAAGGGATACAGTAAACCTGCACTGGTGCATCGGAATCCAATACTGGCCTCCCAAGGTGCCGCTAAAAGCACAAACCCTTAGAAGATTCACTCTTCTTGTACATAAGTCGGCATTGTGCCTTTTATATTCAATTCCGATGCGATTTCAGTGTTTCATTGTCAATGTGACGGTCCAAGTGATACAGTAAACCTGCACTGGTGCATCGGAATCTAATTCTGGTCTCCCAGGAGCCGCTCAAAGCAGCACTCTTAGAAGATTCACTCTTCTTGTACTTAAGTCGACATTGTGCCTTTGACATTCAATTCCGATGCGATTTCTGTGTTTCATCGTCAATGTGAAGGTCCAAGGGATACAGTAAATCTACACTGGTGCATCGGAATCCAATACTGGTCTCCCAGGAGCCGCTCAAAGCACAAACTCTTAGAAGATTCACACTTCTTGTACTTAAGTCGGAATTGTGCCTTTTATATTCAGTTCCGATGCGATTTCTGTGTTTCATCGTCAATGTGAAGGTCCAAGGGATACAGTAAACCTGCACTGGTGCATCGGAATCCAATACTGGTCTCCAGGCAGCCGCTCAAAACACAAACTCGTAGAAGATACACTCTTCTTGTACTTATGTCGGCACTGTGCCTTTTATATTCAATTCCGATGCGATTTCTGTGTTTCATCGTCAATGTGAAGGTCCAAGGGATACAGTAAAGCTGCACTGGTGCATCGGAATCCAATACTGGTCTCCCAGGAGCCGCTCAAAGCACAAACTCTTAGGAGACTCACTCTTCTTGTACTTAAGTCGGCATTGAGCCTTTGATATTCAATTCCGATGCGATTTCTGTGTTTCATCGTCAATGTGAAGGTCCATGGGATACAGTAAACCTGCACTGGTGCATCGGAATCTAATACTGGTCTCCCAGGAGCCGCTCAAAGCACAAACTCTTAGGAGACTCACTCTTCTTGTACTTAAGTCGGCATTGTGCCTTTGATATTCAATTCCGATGCGATTTCTGTGTTTCATCATCAATGTGAAGGTCCAAGGGATACAGTAACCCTGCACTGGTGCATCGGAATCTAATACTGGTCTCCCAGGAGCCGCTCAAAGCACAAACTCTTAGGAGACTCACTCTTCTTGTACTTACGTCGGCATTGTGCCTTTGATATTCAATTCCGATGCGATTTCTGTGTTTCATCATCAATGTGAAGGTCCAAGGGATACAGTAAACCTGCACTGGTGCATCGGAATCTACTACTGGCCTCCCAGGAGCCACTCAAAGCAGAACTCTTAGAAGATTCACTCTTCTTGTACTTAAGTCGGCATTGTGCCTTTGATATTCAATTCCGATGCGATTTCTGTGTTTCATCGTCAATGTGAAGGTCCAAGGGATACAGTAAACCAGCACTGGAGCATCGGAATCCAATATGGCCTTCCAAGGTGCCGCTAAAAGCACAAACCCTTAGAAGATTCACTCTTCTTGTACATAAGTCGGCATTGCGCCTTTTATATTCGATTCCGATGCGATTTCTGTATTTCATTGTCAATGTGACGGTCCAAGTGATACAGTAAACCTGCACTGGTGCATCGGAATCTAATTCTGGTCTCCCAGGAGCCGCTCAAAGCAGAACTCTTAGAAGATTCACTCTTCTTTTACTTAAGTCGACATTGTGCCTTTGATATTCAATTCCGATGCGATTTCTGTGTTTCATCATCAATGTGAAGGTCCAAGGGATACAGTAAACCTGCACTGGTGCATCGGAATCTACTACTGGCCTCCCAGGAGCCACTCAAAGCAGAACTCTTAGAAGATTCACTCTTCTTGTACTTAAGTCGGCATTGTGCCTTTGATATTCAATTCCGATGCGATTTCTGTGTTTCATCGTCAATGTGAAGGTCCAAGGGATACAGTAAACCTGCACTGGTGCATCGGAATCCAATACTGGCCTCCCAAGGTGCCGCTAAAAGCACAAACCCTTAGAAGATTCACTCTTCTTGTACATAAGTCGGCATTGTGCCTTTTATATTCAATTCCGATGCGATTTCAGTGTTTCATTGTCAATGTGACGGTCCAAGTGATACAGTAAACCTGCACTGGTGCATCGGAATCTAATTCTGGTCTCCCAGGAGCCGCTCAAAGCAGCACTCTTAGAAGATTCACTCTTCTTGTACTTAAGTCGACATTGTGCCTTTGACATTCAATTCCGATGCGATTTCTGTGTTTCATCGTCAATGTGAAGGTCCAAGGGATACAGTAAATCTACACTGGTGCATCGGAATCCAATACTGGTCTCCCAGGAGCCGCTCAAAGCACAAACTCTTAGAAGATTCACACTTCTTGTACTTAAGTCGGAATTGTGCCTTTTATATTCAATTCCGATGCGATTTCTGTGTTTCATCGTCAATGTGAAGGTCCAAGGGATACAGTAAACCTGCACTGGTGCATCGGAATCCAATACTGGTCTCCAGGCAGCCGCTCAAAACACAAACTCGTAGAAGATACACTCTTCTTGTACTTATGTCGGCACTGTGCCTTTTATATTCAATTCCGATGCGATTTCTGTGTTTCATCGTCAATGTGAAGGTCCAAGGGATACAGTAAAGCTGCACTGGTGCATCGGAATCCAATACTGGTCTCCCAGGAGCCGCTCAAAGCACAAACTCTTAGGAGACTCACTCTTCTTGTACTTAAGTCGGCATTGAGCCTTTGATATTCAATTCCGATGCGATTTCTGTGTTTCATCGTCAATGTGAAGGTCCATGGGATACAGTAAACCTGCACTGGTGCATCGGAATCTAATACTGGTCTCCCAGGAGCCGCTCAAAGCACAAACTCTTAGGAGACTCACTCTTCTTGTACTTAAGTCGGCATTGTGCCTTTGATATTCAATTCCGAAGCGATTTCTGTGTTTCATCATCAATGTGAAGGTCCAAGGGATACAGTAACCCTGCACTGGTGCATCGGAATCTACTACTGGCCTCCCAGGAGCCACTCAAAGCAGAACTCTTAGAAGATTCACTCTTCTTGTACTTAAGTCGGCATTGTGCCTTTGATATTCAATTCCGATGCGATTTCTGTGTTTCATCGTCAATGTGAAGGTCCAAGGGATACAGTAAACCTGCACTGGTGCATCGGAATCCAATACTGGCCTCCCAAGGTGCCGCTCAAAGCACAAACCCTTAGAAGATTCACTCTTCTTGTACATAAGTCGGCATTGTGCCTTTTATATTCAATTCCGATGCGATTTCTGTGTTTCATTGTCAATGTGACGGTCCAAGGGATACAGTAAACCTGCACTGGTGCATCGGAATCTAATTCTGGCCTCCCAGGAGCCGCTCAAAGCATAACTCTTAGGAAATTCACTCTTCTTGTACTTAAGTCGGCATTGTGCCTTTGATATTCAATTCCGATGCGATTTCTGTGTTTCATCGTCAATGTGAAGGTCCAAGGGATACAGTAAACCTGCACTGGTGCATCGGAATCCAATACTGGCCTCCCAAGGTGCCGCTCAAAGCACAAACCCTTAGAAGATTCACTCTTCTTGTACATAAGTCGGCATTGTGCCTTTTATATTCAATTCCGATGCGATTTCTGTGTTTCATTGTCAATGTGAAGGTCCAAGGGATACAGTAAACCTGCACTGGTGCATCGGAATCCAATACTGGTCTCCCAGGAGCCGCTCAAAGCACAAACTCTTAGAAGATTCACTCTTCTTGTACATAAGTTGGCATTGTGCATTTCATATTCAATTCCGATGCGATTTCTTTGTTTCATTGTCAATGTGACGGTCCAAACGATACAGTAAACCTGCACTGGTGCATCGGAATCTAATACTGGTCTCCCAGGAGCCGCTCAAAGCACAAACTCTTAGGAGACTCACTCTTCTTGTACTTAAGTCGGCATTGTGCCTTTGATATTCAATTCCGATGCGATTTCTGTGTTTCATTGTCAATGTGAAGGTCCAAGGGATACAGTAAACCTGCAATGGTGCATCGGAATCTAATACTGGTCTCCCAGGAGCCGCTCATAGCACAAACTCTTAGAAGATTCACACTTCTTGTACTTAAGTCGGAATTGTGCCTTTTATATTCAATTCCGATGCGATTCCTGTGTTTCATCGTCAATGTGAAGGTCCAAGGGATACAGTAAACCTGCACTGGTGCATCGGAATCCAATACTGGTCTCCCAGGAGCCACTCAAAGCAGAACTCTTAGAAGATTCACTCTTCTTGTACTTAAGTCGCCATTGTGCCTTTGATATTCAATTCCGATGCGATTTCTGTGTTTCATCGTCAATGTGAAGGTCCATGGGATACAGTAAACCTGCACTGGTGCATCGGAATCCAATACTGGTCTCCCAGGTGCCGCTCAAAGCACCAACCCTTAGAAGTTTCACACTTCTTGTACATAAGTCGGCATTGTGCCTTTGATATTCAATTCTGATGCGATATCTGTGTTTCATTGTCAATGTGAAGGTCCAAGGGATACAGTAAACCTGCACTGGTGCATCGGAATCTAATACTGGTCTCCCAGGACCCGCTCAAAGCACAAACTCTTAGGAGACTCACTCTTCTTGTACTTAAGTCGGCATTGTGCCTTTTATATTCAATTCCGATGCGATTTCTATGTTTCATCGTCAATGTGAAGGTCCATGGGATACAGTAACCCTGCACTGGTGCATCGGAATCTAATACTGGTCTCCCAGGAGCCGCTCAAAGCACAAACTCTTAGGAGACTCACTCTTCTTGTACTTAAGTCGGCATTGTGCCTTTGATATTCAATTCCGATGCGATTTCTGTGTTTCATCGTCAATGTGAAGGTCCAAGGGATACAGTAAACCTGCACTGTTGCATCGGAATCTACTACAGGTCTCCCAGGAGCCACTCAAAGCAGAACTCTTAGAAGATTCACTCTTCTTGTACTTAAGTCGGCATTGTTCCTTTGATATTCAATTCCGATGCGATTTCTGTGTTTCATCGTCAATGTGAAGGTACAAGGGATACAGTAAACCTGCACTGGTGCATCGGAATCCAATACTGGCCTCCCAAGGTGCCGCTCAAAGCACAAACGCTTAGAAGATTCACTCTTCTTGTACATAAGTCGGCATTGTGCCTTTTATATTCAATTCCGATGCGCTTTCTGTGTGTCATCGTCAATGTGAAGGTCCAAGGGATACAGTAAACCTGCACTGGTGCATCGGAATCTAATACTGGTCTCCCAGGAGCCACTCAAAGCACAAACTCTTAGAAGATTCACTCTTCTTGTACTTAAGTCGGCATTGTGCCTTTTATATTCAATTCCGATGAGATTTCTGTGTTTCATCGTCAATGTGAAGGTCCAAGGGATACAGTAAACCTGCACTGGTGCATCGGAATCTAATACTGGTCTCCGAGGAGCCGCTCACAGCACAAAATCTTAGGAGATTCACTCTTCTTGTACTTAAGTCGGAATTGTGCCTTTTATATTCAATTCCGATGCGATTTCTGTGTTTCATCGTCAATGTGAAGGTCCAAGGGATACAGTAAACCTGCACTGGTGCATCGGAATCCAATACTGGTCTCCAGGCAGCCGCTCAAAACACAAACTCGTAGAAGATACACTCTTCTTGTACTTATGTCGGCACTGTGCCTTTTATATTCAATTCCGATGCGATTTCTGTGTTTCATCGTCAATGTGAAGGTCCAAGGGATACAGTAAAGCTGCACTGGTGCATCGGAATCCAATACTGGTCTCCCAGGAGCCGCTCAAAGCACAAACTCTTAGGAGACTCACTCTTCTTGTACTTAAGTCGGCATTGAGCCTTTGATATTCAATTCCGATGCGATTTCTGTGTTTCATCGTCAATGTGAAGGTCCATGGGATACAGTAAACCTGCACTGGTGCATCGGAATCTAATACTGGTCTCCCAGGAGCCGCTCAAAGCACAAACTCTTAGGAGACTCACTCTTCTTGTACATAAGTCGGCATTGTGCCTTTTATATTCAATTCCGATGCGATTTCTGTGTTTCATTGTCAATGTGACGGTCCAAGGGATACAGTAAACCTGCACTGGTGCATCGGAATCTAATTCTGGCCTCCCAGGAGCCGCTCAAAGCATAACTCTTAGGAAATTCACTCTTCTTGTACTTAAGTCGGCATTGTGCCTTTTATATTCAATTCCGATGCGATTTCTGTGTTTCATCGTCAATGTGAAGGTCCAAGGGATACAGTAAACCTGCATTGGTGCATCGGAATCTAATACTGGTCTCCCAGGAGCCGCTCAAAGCACAAACTCTTAGGAGACTCACTCTTCTAGTACTTAAGTCGGCATTGTGCCTTTGATATTCAATTCCGATGCGATTTCTGTGTTTCATTGTCAATGTGAAGGTCCAAGGGATACAGTAAACCTGCACTGGTGCATCGGAATCTAATACTGGTCTCCCAGGAGCCGCTCATAGCTCAAACTCTTAGAAGATTCACACTTCTTGTACTTAAGTCGGAATTGTGCCTTTTATATTCAATTCCGATGCGATTTCTGTGTTTCATCGTCAATGTGAAGGTCCAAGGGATACAGTAAACCTGCACTGGTGCATCGGAATCCAATACTGGTCTCCCAGGAGCCGCTCAAAGCACAAACTCGTAGAAGATTCACTCTTCTTGTACTTAAGTCGGCACTGTGCCTTTTATATTGAATTCCGATGCGACTTCTGTGTTTCATCGTCAATGTGAAGGTCCAAGGGATACAGTAAACCTGCACTGGTGCATCGGAATCCAATACTGGTCTCCCAGGAGCCACTCAAAGCAGAACTCTTAGAAGATTCACTCTTCTTGTACTTAAGTCGCCATTGTGCCTTTGATATTCAATTCCGATGCGATTTCTGTGTTTCATCGTCAATGTGAAGGTCCATGGGATACAGTAAACCTGCACTGGTGCATCGGAATCCAATACTGGTCTCCCAGGTGCCGCTCAAAGCACCAACCCTTAGAAGTTTCACTCTTCTTGTACATAAGTCGGCATTGTGCCTTTGATATTCAATTCTGATGCGATATCTGTGTTTCATTGTCAATGTGAAGGTCCAAGGGATACAGTAAACCTGCACTGGTGCATCGGAATCTAATACTGGTCTCCCAGGACCCGCTCAAAGCACAAACTCTTAGGAGACTCACTCTTCTTGTACTTAAGTCGGCATTGTGCCTTTTATATTCAATTCCGATGCGATTTCTATGTTTCATCGTCAATGTGAAGGTCCATCGGATACAGTAACCCTGCACTGGTGCATCGGAATCTAATACTGGTCTCCCAGGAGCCGCTCAAAGCACAAACTCCTAGGAGACTCACTCTTCTTGTACTTAAGTCGGCATTGTGCCTTTGATATTCAATTCCGATGCGATTTCTGTGTTTCATCGTCAATGTGAAGGTCCAAGGGATACAGTAAACCTGCACTGTTGCATCGGAATCTACTACAGGTCTCCCAGGAGCCACTCAAAGCAGAACTCTTAGAAGATTCACTCTTCTTGTACTTAAGTCGGCATTGTGCCTTTGATATTCAATTCCGATGCGATTTCTGTGTTTCATCGTCAATGTGAAGGTACAAGGGATACAGTAAACCTGCACTGGTGCATCGGAATCCAATACTGGCCTCCCAAGGTGCCGCTCAAAGCACAAACGCTTAGAAGATTCACTCTTCTTGTACATAAGTCGGCATTGTGCCTTTTATATTCAATTCCGATGAGATTTCTGTGTGTCATCGTCAATGTGAAGGTCCAAGGGATACAGTAAACCTGCACTGGTGCATCGGAATCTAATACTGGTCTCCCAGGAGCCACTCAAAGCACAAACTCTTAGAAGATTCACTCTTCTTGTACTTAAGTCGGCATTGTGCCTTTTATATTCAATTCCGATGCGATTTCTGTGTTTCATCATCAATGTGAAGGTCCAAGGGATACAGTAAACCTGCACTGGTGCATCGGAATCTACTACTGGCCTCCCAGGAGCCACTCAAAGCAGAACTCTTAGAAGATTCACTCTTCTTGTACTTAAGTCGGCATTGTGCCTTTGATATTCAATTCCGATGCGATTTCTGTGTTTCATCGTCAATGTGAAGGTCCAAGGGATACAGTAAACCTGCACTAGTGCATCGGAATCCAATACTGGCCTCCCAAGGTGCCGCTAAAAGCACAAACCCTTAGAAGATTCACTCTTCTTGTACATAAGTCGGCATTGTGCCTTTTATATTCAATTCCGATGCGCTTTCTGTGTGTCATCGTCAATGTGAAGGTCCAAGGGATACAGTAAACCTGCACTGGTGCATCGGAATCTAATACTGGTCTCCCAGGAGCCGCTCATAGCACAAACTCTTAGAAGATTCACACTTCTTGTACTTAAGTCGGAATTGTGCCTTTTATATTCAATTCCGATGCGATTTCTGTGTTTCATCGTCAATGTGAAGGTCCAAGGGATACAGTAAACCTGCACTGGTGCATCGGAATCCAATACTGGTCTCCCAGGAGCCGCTCAAAGCACAAACTCGTAGAAGATTCACTCTTCTTGTACTTAAGTCGGCACTGTGCCTTTTATATTGAATTCCGATGCGACTTCTGTGTTTCATCGTCAATGTGAAGGTCCAAGGGATACAGTAAACCTGCACTGGTGCATCGGAATCCAATACTGGTCTCCCAGCAGCCACTCAAAGCAGAACTCTTAGAAGACTCACTCTTCTTGTACTTAAGTCGGCATTGTGCCTTTTATATTCAATTCCGATGCGATTTCTATGTTTCATCGTCAATGTGAAGGTCCATGGGATACAGTAACCCTGCACTGGTGCATCGGAATCTAATACTGGTCTCCCAGGTGCCGCTCAAAGCACCAACCCTTAGAAGTTTCACTCTTCTTGTACATAAGTCGGCATTGTGCCTTTGATATTCAATTCTGATGCGATATCTGTGTTTCATTGTCAATGTGAAGGTCCAAGGGATACAGTAAACCTGCACTGGTGCATCGGAATCTAATACTGGTCTCCCAGGACCCGCTCAAAGCACAAACTCTTAGGAGACTCACTCTTCTTGTACTTAAGTCGGCATTGTGCCTTTTATATTCAATTCCGATGCGATTTCTATGTTTCATCGTCAATGTGAAGGTCCATGGGATACAGTAACCCTGCACTGGTGCATCGGAATCTAATACTGGTCTCCCAGGAGCCGCTCAAAGCACAAACTCTTAGGAGACTCACTCTTCTTGTACTTAAGTCGGCATTGTGCCTTTGATATTCAATTCCGATGCGATTTCTGTGTTTCATCGTCAATGTGAAGGTCCAAGGGATACAGTAAACCAGCACTGTTGCATCGGAATCTACTACAGGTCTCCCAGGAGCCACTCAAAGCAGAACTCTTAGAAGATTCACTCTTCTTGTACTTAAGTCGGCATTGTGCCTTTGATATTCAATTCCGATGCGATTTCTGTGTTTCATCGTCAATGTGAAGGTACAAGGGATACAGTAAACCTGCACTGGTGCATCGGAATCCAATACTGGCCTCCCAAGGTGCCGCTCAAAGCACAAACGCTTAGAAGATTCACTCTTCTTGTACATAAGTCGGCATTGTGCCTTTTATATTCAATTCCGATGCGCTTTCTGTGTGTCATCGTCAATGTGAAGGTCCAAGGGATACAGTAAACCTGCACTGGTGCATCGGAATCTAATACTGGTCTCCCAGGAGCCACTCAAAGCACAAACTCTTAGAAGATTCACTCTTCTTGTACTTAAGTCGGCATTGTGCCTTTTATATTCAATTCCGATGAGATTTCTGTGTTTCATCGTCAATGTGAAGGTCCAAGGGATACAGTAAACCTGCACTGGTGCATCGGAATCTAATACTGGTCTCCGAGGAGCCGCTCACAGCACAAAATCTTAGGAGATTCACTCTTCTTGTACTTAAGTCGGCATTGTGCCTTTTATATTCAATTCCGATGCGATTTCGGTGTTTCATCGTCAATGTAAAGGTCCAAGGGATACAGTAAACCTGCACTGGTGCATCGGAGTCCAATACTGGTCTCCCAGGAGCCGCTCAAAGCACAAACTCTTAGAAGATTCACTCTTCTTGTACTTAAGTCGGCACTGGGCCTTTTATATTCAATTCCGATGCGATTTCTGTGTTTCATCGTCAATGTGAAGGTCCAAGGGATACAGTAAACCTTCACTGGTGCTTCGGGATCTCATACTGGTCTCCCAGGAGCTGCTCAAAGCACAAACTCTTAGAAGATTCACTCTTCTTGTACTTAAGTCGGCATTGTTCCTTTTATATTCAATTCCGATGCGATTTCTGTGTTTCATCGTCAATGTGAAGGTACAAGGGATACAGTAAACCAGCACTGGTGCATCGGAATCTAATACTGGTCTCCCAGGAGCCAGTCAAAGCACAACTCTTAGAAAATTCTCTCTTCTTGTACTTAAGTCGGCATTGTGCCTTTTATATTCAATTCCGATGCGAGTTCTGTGTTTCATCATCAATGTGAAGGTCCAAGGGATACAGTAAACCTGCACTGGTGCATCGGAATCTACTACTGGCCTCCCAGGAGCCACTCAAAGCAGAACTCTTAGAAGATTCACTCTTCTTGTACTTAAGTCGGCATTGTGCCTTTGATATTCAATTCCGATGCGATTTCTGTGTTTCATCGTCAATGTGAAGGTCCAAGGGATACAATAAACCTGCACTAGTGCATCGGAATCCAATACTGGCCTCCCAAGGTGCCGCTAAAAGCACAAACCCTTAGAAGATTCACTCTTCTTGTACATAAGTCGGCATTGTGCCTTTTATATTCAATTCCGATGCGCTTTCTGTGTGTCATCGTCAATGTGAAGGTCCAAGGGATACAGTAAACCTGCACTGGTGCATCGGAATCTAATACTGGTCTCCCAGGAGCCGCTCATAGCACAAACTCTTAGAAGATTCACACTTCTTGTACTTAAGTCGGAATTGTGCCTTTTATATTCAATTCCGATGCGATTTCTGTGTTTCATCGTCAATGTGAAGGTCCAAGGTATACAGTAAACCTGCACTGGTGCATCGGAATCCAATACTGGTCTCCCAGGAGCCGCTCAAAGCACAAACTCGTAGAAGATTCACTCTTCTTGTACTTAAGTCGGCACTGTGCCTTTTATATTGAATTCCGATGCGACTTCTGTGTTTCATCGTCAATGTGAAGGTCCAAGGGATACAGTAAACCTGCACTGGTGCATCGGAATCCAATACTGGTCTCCCAGCAGCCACTCAAAGCAGAACTCTTAGAAGACTCACTCTTCTTGTACTTAAGTCGGCATTGTGCCTTTTATATTCAATTCCGATGCGATTTCTATGTTTCATCGTCAATGTGAAGGTCCATGGGATACAGTAACCCTGCACTGGTGCATCGGAATCTAATACTGGTCTCCCAGGAGCCGCTCAAAGCACAAACTCTTAGGAGACTCACTCTTCTTGTACTTAAGTCGGCATTGTGCCTTTTATATTCAATTCCGATGCGATTTCTGTGTTTCATCGTCAATGTGAAGGTCCAAGGGATACAGTAAACCTGCACTGGTGCATCGGAATCTACTACAGGTCTCCCAGGAGCCACTCAAAGCAGAACTCTTAGAAGATTCACTCTTCTTGTACTTAAGTCGGCATTGTGCCTTTGATATTCAATTCCGATGCGATTTCTGTGTTTCATCGTCATTGTGAAGGTACAAGGGATACAGTAAACCTGCACTGGTGCATCGGAATCCAATACTGGCCTCCCAAGGTGCCGCTCAAAGCACAAACGCTTAGAAGATTCACTCTTCTTGTACATAAGTCGGCATTGTGCCTTTTATATTCAATTCCGATGCGCTTTCTGTGTGTCATCGTCAATGTGAAGGTCCAAGGGATACAGTAAACCTGCACTGGTGCATCGGAATCTAATACTGGTCTCCCAGGAGCCACTCAAAGCACAAACTCTTAGAAGATTCACTCTTCTTGTACTTAAGTCGGCATTGTGCTTTTTATATTCAATTCCGATGAGATTTCTGTGTTTCATCGTCAATGTGAAGGTCCAAGGGATACAGTAAACCTGCACTGGTGCATCGGAATCTAATACTGGTCTCCCAGGAGCCGCTCACAGCACAAACTCTTAGGAGATTCACTCTTCTTGTACTTAAGTCGGCATTGTGCATTTTATATTCAATTCCGATGCGATTTCTGTGTTTCATCGTCAATGTAAAGGTCCAAGGGATACAGTAAACCTGCACTGGTGCATCGGTATCCAATACTGGTCTCCCAGGAGCCGCTCAAAGCACAAAATCTTAGAAGATTCACTCTTCTTGTACTTATGTCGGCACTGTGCCTTTTATATTCAATTGCGATGCGATTTCTGTGTTTCATCGTCAATGTGAAGGTCCAAGGGATACAGTAAACCAGCACTGGTGCATCGGAATCTAATACTGGTCTCCCAGGAGCCAGTCAAAGCACAACTCTTAGAAAATTCTCTCTTCTTGTACTTAAGTCGGAATTGTGCCTTTTATATTCAATTCCGATGCGATTTCTGTGTTTCATCATCAATGTGAAGGTCCAAGGGATAGAGAAACCTGCACTGGTGCATCGGAATCTACTACTGGCCTCCCAGGAGCCACTCAAAGCAGAACTCTTAGAAGATTCACTCTTCTTGTACTTAAGTCGGCATTGTGCCTTTGATATTCAATTCCGATGCGATTTCTGTGTTTCATCGTCAATGTGAAGGTCCAAGGGATACAGTAAACCTGCACTAGTGCATCGGAATCCAATACTGGCCTCCCACGGTGCCGCTAAAAGCACAAACCCTTAGAAGATTCACTCTTCTTGTACATAAGTCGGCATTGTGCCTTTTATATTCAATTCTGATGCGATTTCTGTGTTTCATTATCAATGTGACGGTCCAAGTGATACAGTAAACCTGCACTGGTGCATCGGAATCTAATTCTGGTCTCCCAGGAGCCGCTCAAAGCAGCACTCTTAGAAGATTCACTCTTCTTGTACTTAAGTCGACATTGTGCCTTTGATATTCAATTCCGATGCGATTTCTGTGTTTCATCGTCAATGTGAAGGTCCAAGGGATACAGTAAACCTACACTGGTGCATCGGAATCCAATACTGGGCTCCCAGGAGCCG
Source organism: Schistocerca nitens (assembly GCF_023898315.1). Taxonomy (NCBI): domain Eukaryota; kingdom Metazoa; phylum Arthropoda; class Insecta; order Orthoptera; family Acrididae; genus Schistocerca; species Schistocerca nitens. Next base: position 2,627,391 of record NW_026045908.1, on the reverse strand, counting down.
CTGAAAGCACAAACTCTTAGAAGATTCACACTTCTTGTACTTAAGTCAGAATTGTGCCTTTTATATTCAATTCCGATGCGATATCTGTGTTTCATCGTCAATGTGAAGGTCCAAGGGATACAGTAAACCTGCACTGGTGCATCGGAATCCAATACTGGTCTCCCAGCAGCCGCTCAAAACACAAACTCGTAGAAGATACACTCTTCTTGTACTTATGTCGGCACTGTGCCTTTTATATTCAATTGCGATGCGATTTCTGTGTTTCATCGTCAATGTGAAGGTCCAAGGGATACAGTAAACCTGCACTGGTGCATCGGAATCCAATACTGGTCTCCCAGGAGCCACTCAAAGCAGAACTCTTAGAAGATTCACTCTTCTTGTACTTAAGTCGGCATTGTGCCTTTGATATTCAATTCCGATGCGATTTCTGTGTTTCATCGTCAATGTGAAGGTCCAAGGGATACAGTAAACCTGCACTGGTGCATCGGAATCTACTACTGGTCTCCCAGGAGCCGCTCAAAGCAGAACTCTTAGAAGATTCACTCTTCTTGTACTTAAGTCGACATTGTGCCTTTGATATTCAATTCCGATGCGATTTCTGTGTTTCATCGTCAATGTGAAGGTCCAAGGGATACAGTAAACCTGCACTGCTGCATCGGAAACCAATACTGGTCTCCCAGGAGCCGCTCAAAGCACAAACTCGTAGAAGACTCACTCTTCTTGTACTTAAGTCGGCACTGTGCCTTTTATATTCAATTCCGATGCGATTTCTGTGTTTCATCGTCAATGGGAAGGTCCAATGGATACAGTAAGCCTGCACTGGTGCATCGGAATCTAATACTGGTCTCCCAGGAGCCACTCAAAGCAGAACTCTTAGAAGACTCACTCTTCTTGTACTTAAGTCGGCATTGTGCCTTTGATATTCAATTCCGATGCGATTTCTGTGTTTCATTGTCAATGTGAAGGTCGAAGGGATACAGTAAACCTGCACTGGTGCATCGGAATCCAATACTGGTCTCCCAGGAGCCGCTCAAAGCACAAACTCGTAGAAGATTCACTCTTCTTGTACTTAAGTCGGCACTGTGCCTTTTATATTGAATTCCGATGCGACTTCTGTGTTTCATCGTCAATGTGAAGGTCCAAGGGATACAGTAAACCTGCACTGGTGCATCGGAATCCAATACTGGTCTCCCAGGAGCCACTCAAAGCAGAACTCTTAGAAGATTCACTCTTCTTGTACTTAAGTCGCCATTGTGCCTTTGATATTCAATTCCGATGCGATTTCTGTGTTTCATCGTCAATGTGAAGGTCCATGGGATACAGTAAACCTGCACTGGTGCATCGGAATCCAATACTGGTCTCCCAGGTGCCGCTCAAAGCACCAACCCTTAGAAGTTTCACTCTTCTTGTACATAAGTCGGCATTGTGCCTTTGATATTCAATTCTGATGCGATATCTGTGTTTCATTGTCAATGTGAAGGTCCAAGGGATACAGTAAACCTGCACTGGTGCATCGGAATCTAATACTGGTCTCCCAGGACCCGCTCAAAGCACAAACTCTTAGGAGACTCACTCTTCTTGTACTTAAGTCGGCATTGTGCCTTTTATATTCAATTCCGATGCGATTTCTATGTTTCATCGTCAATGTGAAGGTCCATGGGATACAGTAACCCTGCACTGGTGCATCGGAATCTAATACTGGTCTCCCAGGAGCCGCTCAAAGCACAAACTCTTAGGAGACTCACTCTTCTTGTACTTAAGTCGGCATTGTGCCTTTGATATTCAATTCCGATGCGATTTCTGTGTTTCATCGTCAATGTGAAGGTCCAAGGGATACAGTAAACCTGCACTGTTGCATCGGAATCTACTACAGGTCTCCCAGGAGCCACTCAAAGCAGAACTCTTAGAAGATTCACTCTTCTTGTACTTAAGTCGGCATTGTGGCTTTGATATTCAATTCCGATGCGATTTCTGTGTTTCATCGTCAATGTGAAGGTACAAGGGATACAGTAAACCTGCACTGGTGCATCGGAATCCAATACTGGCCTCCCAAGGTGCCGCTCAAAGCACAAACGCTTAGAAGATTCACTCTTCTTGTACATAAGTCGGCATTGTGCCTTTTATATTCAATTCCGATGCGCTTTCTGTGTGTCATCGTCAATGTGAAGGTCCAAGGGATACAGTAAACCTGCACTGGTGCATCGGAATCTAATACTGGTCTCCCAGGAGCCACTCAAAGCACAAACTCTTAGAAGATTCACTCTTCTTGTACTTAAGTCGGCATTGTGCCTTTTATATTCAATTCCGATGAGATTTCTGTGTTTCATCGTCAATGTGAAGGTCCAAGGGATACAGTAAACCTGCACTGGTGCATCGGAATCTAATACTGGTCTCCGAGGAGCCGCTCACAGCACAAAATCTTAGGAGATTCACTCTTCTTGTACTTAAGTCGGAATTGTGCCTTTTATATTCAATTCCGATGCGATTTCTGTGTTTCATCGTCAATGTGAAGGTCCAAGGGATACAGTAAACCTGCACTGGTGCATCGGAATCCAATACTGGTCTCCAGGCAGCCGCTCAAAACACAAACTCGTAGAAGATACACTCTTCTTGTACTTATGTCGGCACTGTGCCTTTTATATTCAATTCCGATGCGATTTCTGTGTTTCATCGTCAATGTGAAGGTCCAAGGGATACAGTAAAGCTGCACTGGTGCATCGGAATCCAATACTGGTCTCCCAGGAGCCGCTCAAAGCACAAACTCTTAGGAGACTCACTCTTCTTGTACTTAAGTCGGCATTGAGCCTTTGATATTCAATTCCGATGCGATTTCTGTGTTTCATCGTCAATGTGAAGGTCCATGGGATACAGTAAACCTGCACTGGTGCATCGGAATCTAATTCTGGCCTCCCAGGAGCCGCTCAAAGCATAACTCTTAGGAAATTCACTCTTCTTGTACTTAAGTCGGCATTGTGCCTTTTATATTCAATTCCGATGCGATTTCTGTGTTTCATCGTCAATGTGAAGGTCCAAGGGATACAGTAAACCTGCATTGGTGCATCGGAATCTAATACTGGTCTCCCAGGAGCCGCTCAAAGCACAAACTCTTAGGAGACTCACTCTTCTAGTACTTAAGTCGGCATTGTGCCTTTGATATTCAATTCCGATGCGATTTCTGTGTTTCATTGTCAATGTGAAGGTCCAAGGGATACAGTAAACCTGCACTGGTGCATCGGAATCTAATACTGGTCTCCCAGGAGCCGCTCATAGCTCAAACTCTTAGAAGATTCACACTTCTTGTACTTAAGTCGGAATTGTGCCTTTTATATTCAATTCCGATGCGATTTCTGTGTTTCATCGTCAATGTGAAGGTCCAAGGGATACAGTAAACCTGCACTGGTGCATCGGAATCCAATACTGGTCTCCCAGGAGCCGCTCAAAGCACAAACTCTTAGAAGATTCACTCTTCTTGTACTTAAGTCGGCACTGTGCCTTTTATATTGAATTCCGATGCGACTTCTGTGTTTCATCGTCAATGTGAAGGTCCAAGGGATACAGTAAACCTGCACTGGTGCATCGGAATCCAATACTGGTCTCCCAGGAGCCACTCAAAGCAGAACTCTTAGAAGATTCACTCTTCTTGTACTTAAGTCGCCATTGTGCCTTTGATATTCAATTCCGATGCGATTTCTGTGTTTCATCGTCAATGTGAAGGTCCATGGGATACAGTAAACCTGCACTGGTGCATCGGAATCCAATACTGGTCTCCCAGGTGCCGCTCAAAGCACCAACCCTTAGAAGTTTCACTCTTCTTGTACATAAGTCGGCATTGTGCCTTTGATATTCAATTCTGATGCGATATCTGTGTTTCATTGTCAATGTGAAGGTCCAAGGGATACAGTAAACCTGCACTGGTGCATCGGAATCTAATACTGGTCTCCCAGGACCCGCTCAAAGCACAAACTCTTAGGAGACTCACTCTTCTTGTACTTAAGTCGGCATTGTGCCTTTTATATTCAATTCCGATGCGATTTCTATGTTTCATCGTCAATGTGAAGGTCCATGGGATACAGTAACCCTGCACTGGTGCATCGGAATCTAATACTGGTCTCCCAGGAGCCGCTCAAAGCACAAACTCTTAGGAGACTCACTCTTCTTGTACTTAAGTCGGCATTGTGCCTTTGATATTCAATTCCGATGCGATTTCTGTGTTTCATCGTCAATGTGAAGGTCCAAGGGATACAGTAAACCTGCACTGTTGCATCGGAATCTACTACAGGTCTCCCAGGAGCCACTCAAAGCAGAACTCTTAGAAGATTCACTCTTCTTGTACTTAAGTCGGCATTGTGCCTTTGATATTCAATTCCGATGCGATTTCTGTGTTTCATCGTCAATGTGAAGGTACAAGGGATACAGTAAACCTGCACTGGTGCATCGGAATCCAATACTGGCCTCCCAAGGTGCCGCTCAAAGCACAAACGCTTAGAAGATTCACTCTTCTTGTACATAAGTCGGCATTGTGCCTTTTATATTCAATTCCGATGCGCTTTCTGTGTGTCATCGTCAATGTGAAGGTCCAAGGGATACAGTAAACCTGCACTGGTGCATCGGAATCTAATACTGGTCTCCCAGGAGCCACTCAAAGCACAAACTCTTAGAAGATTCACTCTTCTTGTACTTAAGTCGGCATTGTGCCTTTTATATTCAATTCCGATGAGATTTCTGTGTTTCATCGTCAATGTGAAGGTCCAAGGGATACAGTAAACCTGCACTGGTGCATCGGAATCTAATACTGGTCTCCGAGGAGCCGCTCACAGCACAAAATCTTAGGAGATTCACTCTTCTTGTACTTAAGTCGGCATTGTGCCTTTTATATTCAATTCCGATGCGATTTCGGTGTTTCATCGTCAATGTAAAGGTCCAAGGGATACAGTAAACCTGCACTGGTGCATCGGAGTCCAATACTGGTCTCCCAGGAGCCGCTCAAAGCACAAACTCTTAGAAGATTCACTCTTCTTGTACTTAAGTCGGCACTGGGCCTTTTATATTCAATTCCGATGCGATTTCTGTGTTTCATCGTCAATGTGAAGGTCCAAGGGATACAGTAAACCTTCACTGGTGCTTCGGGATCTCATACTGGTCTCCCAGGAGCTGCTCAAAGCACAAACTCTTAGAAGATTCACTCTTCTTGTACTTAAGTCGGCATTGTTCCTTTTATATTCAATTCCGATGCGATTTCTGTGTTTCATCGTCAATGTGAAGGTACAAGGGATACAGTAAACCAGCACTGGTGCATCGGAATCTAATACTGGTCTCCCAGGAGCCAGTCAAAGCACAACTCTTAGAAAATTCTCTCTTCTTGTACTTAAGTCGGCATTGTGCCTTTTATATTCAATTCCGATGCGATTTCTGTGTTTCATCATCAATGTGAAGGTCCAAGGGATACAGTAAACCTGCACTGGTGCATCGGAATCTACTACTGGCCTCCCAGGAGCCACTCAAAGCAGAACTCTTAGAAGATTCACTCTTCTTGTACTTAAGTCGGCATTGTGCCTTTGATATTCAATTCCGATGCGATTTCTGTGTTTCATCGTCAATGTGAAGGTCCAAGGGATACAGTAAACCTGCACTAGTGCATCGGAATCCAATACTGGCCTCCCAAGGTGCCGCTAAAAGCACAAACCCTTAGAAGATTCACTCTTCTTGTACATAAGTCGGCATTGTGCCTTTTATATTCAATTCCGATGCGCTTTCTGTGTGTCATCGTCAATGTGAAGGTCCAAGGGATACAGTAAACCTGCACTGGTGCATCGGAATCTAATACTGGTCTCCCAGGAGCCGCTCATAGCACAAACTCTTAGAAGATTCACACTTCTTGTACTTAAGTCGGAATTGTGCCTTTTATATTCAATTCCGATGCGATTTCTGTGTTTCATCGTCAATGTGAAGGTCCAAGGGATACAGTAAACCTGCACTGGTGCATCGGAATCCAATACTGGTCTCCCAGGAGCCGCTCAAAGCACAAACTCTTAGAAGATTCACTCTTCTTGTACTTAAGTCGGCACTGTGCTTTTATATTGAATTCCGATGCGACTTCTGTGTTTCATCGTCAATGTGAAGGTCCAAGGGATACAGTAAACCTGCACTGGTGCATCGGAATCCAATACTGGTCTCCCAGCAGCCACTCAAAGCAGAACTCTTAGAAGACTCACTCTTCTTGGACTTAAGTCGGCATTGTGCCTTTTATATTCAATTCCGATGCGATTTCTATGTTTCATCGTCAATGTGAAGGTCCATGGGATACAGTAACCCTGCACTGGTGCATCGGAATCTAATACTGGTCTCCCAGGTGCCGCTCAAAGCACCAAACCTTAGAAGTTTCACTCTTCTTGTACATAAGTCGGCATTGTGCCTTTGATATTCAATTCTGATGCGATATCTGTGTTTCATTGTCAATGTGAAGGTCCAAGGGATACAGTAAACCTGCACTGGTGCATCGGAATCTAATACTGGTCTCCCAGGACCCGCTCAAAGCACAAACTCTTAGGAGACTCACTCTTCTTGTACTTAAGTCGGCATTGTGCCTTTTATATTCAATTCCGATGCGATTTCTATGTTTCATCGTCAATGTGAAGGTCCATGGGATACAGTAACCCTGCACTGGTGCATCGGAATCTAATACTGGTCTCCCAGGAGCCGCTCAAAGCACAAACTCTTAGGAGACTCACTCTTCTTGTACTTAAGTCGGCATTGTGCCTTTGATATTCAATTCCGATGCGATTTCTGTGTTTCATCGCCAATGTGAAGGTCCAAGGGATACAGTAAACCTGCACTGTTGCATCGGAATCTACTACAGGTCTCCCAGGAGCCACTCAAAGCAGAACTCTTAGAAGATTCACTCTTCTTGTACTTAAGTCGGCATTGTGCCTTTGATATTCAATTCCGATGCGATTTCTGTGTTTCATCGTCAATGTGAAGGTACAAGGGATACAGTAAACCTGCACTGGTGCATCGGAATCCAATACTGGCCTCCCAAGGTGCCGCTCAAAGCACAAACGCTTAGAAGATTCACTCTTCTTGTACATAAGTCGGCATTGTGCCTTTTATATTCAATTCCGATGCGCTTTCTGTGTGTCATCGTCAATGTGAAGGTCCAAGGGATACAGTAAACCTGCACTGGTGCATCGGAATCTAATACTGGTCTCCCAGGAGCCACTCAAAGCACAAACTCTTAGAAGATTCACTCTTCTTGTACTTAAGTCGGCATTGTGCCTTTTATATTCAATTCCGATGAGATTTCTGTGTTTCATCGTCAATGTGAAGGTCCAAGGGATACAGTAAACCTGCACTGGTGCATCGGAATCTAATACTGGTCTCCGAGGAGCCGCTCACAGCACAAAATCTTAGGAGATTCACTCTTCTTGTACTTAAGTCGGCATTGTGCCTTTTATATTCAATTCCGATGCGATTTCGGTGTTTCATCGTCAATGTAAAGGTCCAAGGGATACAGTAAACCTGCACTGGTGCATCGGAGTCCAATACTGGTCTCCCAGGAGCCGCTCAAAGCACAAACTCTTAGAAGATTCACTCTTCTTGTACTTAAGTCGGCACTGGGCCTTTTATATTCAATTCCGATGCGATTTCTGTGTTTCATCGTCAATGTGAAGGTCCAAGGGATACAGTAAACCTTCACTGGTGCTTCGGGATCTCATACTGGTCTCCCAGGAGCTGCTCAAAGCACAAACTCTTAGAAGATTCACTCTTCTTGTACTTAAGTCGGCATTGTTCCTTTTATATTCAATTCCGATGCGATTTCTGTGTTTCATCGTCAATGTGAAGGTACAAGGGATACAGTAAACCTGCACTGGTGCATCGGAATCCAATACTGGTCTCCCAGGAGCCGCTCAAAGCACAAACTCGTAGAAGATTCACTCTTCTTGTACTTAAGTCGGCACTGTGCCTTTTATATTGAATTCCGATGCGACTTCTGTGTTTCATCGTCAATGTGAAGGTCCAAGGGATACAGTAAACCTGCACTGGTGCATCGGAATCCAATACTGGTCTCCCAGCAGCCACTCAAAGCAGAACTCTTAGAAGACTCACTCTTCTTGTACTTAAGTCGGCATTGTGCCTTTTATATTCAATTCCGATGCGATTTCTATGTTTCATCGTCAATGTGAAGGTCCATGGGATACAGTAACCCTGCACTGGTGCATCGGAATCTAATACTGGTCTCCCAGGTGCCGCTCAAAGCACCAACCCTTAGAAGTTTCACTCTTCTTGTACATAAGTCGGCATTGTGCCTTTGATATTCAATTCTGATGCGATATCTGTGTTTCATTGTCAATGTGAAGGTCCAAGGGATACAGTAAACCTGCACTGGTGCATCGGAATCTAATACTGGTCTCCCAGGACCCGCTCAAAGCACAAACTCTTAGGAGACTCACTCTTCTTGTACTTAAGTCGGCATTGTGCCTTTTATATTCAATTCCGATGCGATTTCTATGTTTCATCGTCAATGTGAAGGTCCATGGGATACAGTAACGCTGCACTGGTGCATCGGAATCTAATACTGGTCTCCCAGGAGCCGCTCAAAGCACAAACTCTTAGGAGACTCACTCTTCTTGTACTTAAGTCGGCATTGTGCCTTTGATATTCAATTCCGATGCGATTTCTGTGTTTCATCGTCAATGTGAAGGTCCAAGGGATACAGTAAACCTGCACTGTTGCATCGGAATCTACTACAGGTCTCCCAGGAGCCACTCAAAGCAGAACTCTTAGAAGATTCACTCTTCTTGTACTTAAGTCGGCATTGTGCCTTTGATATTCAATTCCGATGCGATTTCTGTGTTTCATCGTCAATGTGAAGGTACAAGGGATACAGTAAACCTGCACTGGTGCATCGGAATCCAATACTGGCCTCCCAAGGTGCCGCTCAAAGCACAAACGCTTAGAAGATTCACTCTTCTTGTACATAAGTCGGCATTGTGCCTTTTATATTCAATTCCGATGCGCTTTCTGTGTGTCATCGTCAATGTGAAGGTCCAAGGGATACAGTAAACCTGCACTGGTGCATCGGAATCTAATACTGGTCTCCCAGGAGCCACTCAAAGCACAAACTCTTAGAAGATTCACTCTTCTTGTACTTAAGTCGGCATTGTGCCTTTTATATTCAATTCCGATGAGATTTCTGTGTTTCATCGTCAATGTGAAGGTCCAAGGGATACAGTAAACCTGCACTGGTGCATCGGAATCTAATACTGGTCTCCGAGGAGCCGCTCACAGCACAAAATCTTAGGAGATTCACTCTTCTTGTACTTAAGTCGGCATTGTGCCTTTTATATTCAATTCCGATGCGATTTCGGTGTTTCATCGTCAATGTAAAGGTCCAAGGGATACAGTAAACCTGCACTGGTGCATCGGAGTCCAATACTGGTCTCCCAGGAGCCGCTCAAAGCACAAACTCTTAGAAGATTCACTCTTCTTGTACTTAAGTCGGCACTGGGCCTTTTATATTCAATTCCGATGCGATTTCTGTGTTTCATCGTCAATGTGAAGGTCCAAGGGATACAGTAAACCTTCACTGGTGCTTCGGGATCTCATACTGGTCTCCCAGGAGCTGCTCAAAGCACAAACTCTTAGAAGATTCACTCTTCTTGTACTTAAGTCGGCATTGTTCCTTTTATATTCAATTCCGATGCGATTTCTGTGTTTCATCGTCAATGTGAAGGTACAAGGGATACAGTAAACCAGCACTGGTGCATCGGAATCTAATACTGGTCTCCCAGGAGCCAGTCAAAGCACAACTCTTAGAAAATTCTCTCTTCTTGTACTTAAGTCGGCATTGTGCCTTTTATATTCAATTCCGATGCGATTTCTGTGTTTCATCATCAATGTGAAGGTCCAAGGGATACAGTAAACCTGCACTGGTGCATCGGAATCTACTACTGGCCTCCCAGGAGCCACTCAAAGCAGAACTCTTAGAAGATTCACTCTTCTTGTACTTAAGTCGGCATTGTGCCTTTGATATTCAATTCCGATGCGATTTCTGTGTTTCATCGTCAATGTGAAGGTCCAAGGGATACAGTAAACCTGCACTAGTGCATCGGAATCCAATACTGGCCTCCCAAGGTGCCGCTAAAAGCACAAACCCTTAGAAGATTCACTCTTCTTGTACATAAGTCGGCATTGTGCCTTTTATATTCAATTCCGATGCGCTTTCTGTGTGTCATCGTCAATGTGAAGGTCCAAGGGATACAGTAAACCTGCACTGGTGCATCGGAATCTAATACTGGTCTCCCAGGAGCCGCTCATAGCACAAACTCTTAGAAGATTCACACTTCTTGTACTTAAGTCGGAATTGTGCCTTTTATATTCAATTCCGATGCGATTTCTGTGTTTCATCGTCAATGTGAAGGTCCAAGGGATACAGTAAACCTGCACTGGTGCATCGGAATCCAATACTGGTCTCCCAGGAGCCGCTCAAAGCACAAACTCGTAGAAGATTCACTCTTCTTGTACTTAAGTCGGCACTGTGCCTTTTATATTGAATTCCGATGCGACTTCTGTGTTTCATCGTCAATGTGAAGGTCCAAGGGATACAGTAAACCTGCACTGGTGCATCGGAATCCAATACTGGTCTCCCAGCAGCCACTCAAAGCAGAACTCTTAGAAGACTCACTCTTCTTGTACTTAAGTCGGCATTGTGCCTTTTATATTCAATTCCGATGCGATTTCTATGTTTCATCGTCAATGTGAAGGTCCATGGGATACAGTAACCCTGCACTGGTGCATCGGAATCTAATACTGGTCTCCCAGGAGCCGCTCAAAGCACAAACTCTTAGGAGACTCACTCTTCTTGTACTTAAGTCGGCATTGTGCCTTTTATATTCAATTCCGATGCGATTTCTGTGTTTCATCGTCAATGTGAAGGTCCAAGGGATACAGTAAACCTGCACTGGTGCATCGGAATCTACTACAGGTCTCCCAGGAGCCACTCAAAGCAGAACTCTTAGAAGATTCACTCTTCTTGTACTTAAGTCGGCATTGTGCCTTTGATATTCAATTCCGATGCGATTTCTGTTTCATCGTCATTGTGAAGGTACAAGGGATACAGTAAACCTGCACTGGTGCATCGGAATCCAATACTGGCCTCCCAAGGTGCCGCTCAAAGCACAAACGCTTAGAAGATTCACTCTTCTTGTACATAAGTCGGCATTGTGCCTTTTATATTCAATTCCGATGCGCTTTCTGTGTGTCATCGTCAATGTGAAGGTCCAAGGGATACAGTAAACCTGCACTGGTGCATCGGAATCTAATACTGGTCTCCCAGGAGCCACTCAAAGCACAAACTCTTAGAAGATTCACTCTTCTTGTACTTAAGTCGGCATTGTGCTTTTTATATTCAATTCCGATGAGATTTCTGTGTTTCATCGTCAATGTGAAGGTCCAAGGGATACAGTAAACCTGCACTGGTGCATCGGAATCTAATACTGGTCTCCCAGGAGCCGCTCACAGCACAAACTCTTAGGAGATTCACTCTTCTTGTACTTAAGTCGGCATTGTGCCTTTTATATTCAATTCCGATGCGATTTCTGTGTTTCATCGTCAATGTAAAGGTCCAAGGGATACAGTAAACCTGCACTGGTGCATCGGTATCCAATACTGGTCTCCCAGGAGCCGCTCAAAGCACAAAATCTTAGAAGATTCACTCTTCTTGTACTTATGTCGGCACTGTGCCTTTTATATTCAATTGCGATGCGATTTCTGTGTTTCATCGTCAATGTGAAGGTCCAAGGGATACAGTAAACCAGCACTGGTGCATCGGAATCTAATACTGGTCTCCCAGGAGCCAGTCAAAGCACAACTCTTAGAAAATTCTCTCTTCTTGTACTTAAGTCGGCATTGTGCCTTTTATATTCAATTCCGATGCGATTTCTGTGTTTCATCATCAATGTGAAGGTCCAAGGGATAGAGAAACCTGCACTGGTGCATCGGAATCTACTACTGGCCTCCCAGGAGCCACTCAAAGCAGAACTCTTAGAAGATTCACTCTTCTTGTACTTAAGTCGGCATTGTGCCTTTGATATTCAATTCCGATGCGATTTCTGTGTTTCATCGTCAATGTGAAGGTCCAAGGGATACAGTAAACCTGCACTAGTGCATCGGAATCCAATACTGGCCTCCCACGGTGCCGCTAAAGGCACAAACCCTTAGAAGATTCACTCTTCTTGTACATAAGTCGGCATTGTGCCTTTTATATTCAATTCTGATGCGATTTCTGTGTTTCATTATCAATGTGACGGTCCAAGTGATACAGTAAACCTGCACTGGTGCATCGGAATCTAATTCTGGTCTCCCAGGAGCCGCTCAAAGCAGCACTCTTAGAAGATTCACTCTTCTTGTACTTAAGTCGACATTGTGCCTTTGATATTCAATTCCGATGCGATTTCTGTGTTTCATCGTCAATGTGAAGGTCCAAGGGATACAGTAAACCTACACTGGTGCATCGGAATCCAATACTGGGCTCCCAGGAGCCGCTGAAAGCACAAACTCTTAGAAGATTCACACTTCTTGTACTTAAGTCAGAATTGTGCCTTTTAAATTCAATTCCGATGCGATATCTGTGTTTCATCGTCAATGTGAAGGTCCAAGGGATACAGTAAACCTGCACTGGTGCATCGGAATCCAATACTGGTCTCCCAGCAGCCGCTCAAAACACAAACTCGTAGAAGATACACTCTTCTTGTACTTATGTCGGCACTGTGCCTTTTATATTCAATTGCGATGCGATTTCTGTGTTTCATCGTCAATGTGAAGGTCCAAGGGATACAGTAAACCTGCACTGGTGCATCGGAATCCAATACTGGTCTCCCAGGAGCCACTCAAAGCAGAACTCTTAGAAGATTCACTCTTCTTGTACTTAAGTCGGCATTGTGCCTTTGATATTCAATTCCGATGCGATTTCTGTGTTTCATCGTCAATGTGAAGGTCCAAGGGATACAGTAAACCTGCACTGGTGCATCGGAATCTACTACTGGTCTCCCAGGAGCCGCTCAAAGCAGAACTCTTAGAAGATTCACTCTTCTTGTACTTAAGTCGACATTGTGCCTTTGATATTCAATTCCGATGCGATTTCTGTGTTTCATCGTCAATGTGAAGGTCCAAGGGATACAGTAAACCTGCACTGCTGCATCGGAAACCAATACTGGTCTCCCAGGAGCCGCTCAAAGCACAAACTCGTAGAAGACTCACTCTTCTTGTACTTAAGTCGGCACTGTGCCTTTTATATTCAATTCCGATGCGATTTCTGTGTTTCATCGTCAATGGGAAGGTCCAATGGATACAGTAAGCCTGCACTGGTGCATCGGAATCTAATACTGGTCTCCCAGGAGCCACTCAAAGCAGAACTCTTAGAAGACTCACTCTTCTTGTACTTAAGTCGGCATTGTGCCTTTGATATTCAATTCCGATGCGATTTCTGTGTTTCATTGTCAATGTGAAGGTCCAAGGGATACAGTAAACCTGCACTGGTGCATCGGAATCTAATACTGGTCTCCCAGGAGCCACTCAAAGCAGAACTCTTAGAAGATTCACTCTTCTTGTACTTAAGTCGGCATTGTGCCTTTGATATTCAATTCCGATGCGATTTCTGTGTTTCATCGTCAATGTGAAGGTCCAAGGGATACAGTAAACCTGCACTGGTGCATCGGAATCTACTACTGGTCTCCCAGGAGCCGCTCAAAGCAGAACTCTTAGAAGATTCACTCTTCTTGTACTTAAGTCGACATTGTGCCTTTGATATTCAATTCCGATGCGATTTCTGTGTTTCATCGTCAATGTGAAGGTCCAAGGGATACAGTAAACCTGCACTGGTGCATCGGAATCCAATACTGGTCTCCCAGGAGCCGCTCAAAGCACAAACTCTTAGAAGATTCACACTTCTTGTACTTAAGTCGGAATTGTGCCTTTTATATTCAATTCCGATGCGATTTCTGTGTTGCATCGTCAATGTGAAGGTCCAAGGGATACAGTAAACCTGCACTGGTGCATCGGAAACCAATACTGGTCTCCCAGGAGCCGCTCAAAGCACAAACTCGTAGAAGACTCACTCTTCTTGTACTTAAGTCGGCACTGTGCCTTTTATATTCAATTCCGATGCGATTTCTGTGTTTCATCGTCAATGTGAAGGTCCAAGGGATACAGTAAACCTGCACTGGTGCATCGGAATCTAATTCTGGTCTTCAGGAGCCGCTCAAAGCAGCACTCTTAGAAGACTCACTCTTCTTGTACTTAAGTCGGCATTGTGCCTTTGATATTCAATTCCGATGCGATTTCTGTGTTTCATCGTCAATGTGAAGGTCCAAGGGATACAGTAAACCTGCACTGGTGCATCGGAAACCAATACTGGTCTCCCAGGAGCCGCTCAAAGCACAAGCTCGTAGAAGACTCACTCTTCTTGTACTTAAGTCGGCACTGTGCCTTTTATATTCAATTCCGATGCGATTTCTGTGTTTCATCGTCAATGTGAGGGTCCAAGGGATACAGTAAACCTGCACTGGTGCATCCGAATCCAATACTGGTCTCCCAGGAGCCACTCAAAGCAGAACTCTTAGAAGACTCACTCTTCTTGTACTTAAGTCGGCATTGTGCCTTTGATATTCAATTCCGATGCGATTTCTGTGTTTCATCGTCAATGTGAAGGTCCAAGGGATACAGTAAACCTGCACTGGTGCATCGGAATCCAATACTGGTCTCCCAGGTGCCGCTCAAAGCACCAACCCTTAGAAGATTCACTCTTCTTGTACATAAGTCGGCATTGTGCCTTTTATATTCAATTCCGATGCGATTTCTGTGTTTCATCGTCAATGTGAAGGTCCAAGGGATACAGTAAACCTGCACTGGTGCATCGGAATCTAATACTGGTCTCCCAGGAGCCGCTCAAAGCACAAACTCTTAGAAGATTCACTCTTCTTGTACTTAAGTCGGCACTGTGCCTTTGATATTCAATTCCGATGCGATTTTTGTGTTTCATCGTCAATGTAAAGGTCCAAGGGATAGAGTAAACCTGCACTGGTGCATCGGAATCTAATACTGGTCTCCCAGGAGCCGCTGAAAGCACAAACTCTTAGAAGATTCACTCTTCTTGTACTTAAGTCGGAATTGTGCCTTTTATATTCAATTCCGATGCGATTTCTGTGTTGCATCGTCAATGTGAAGGTCCAAGGGATACAGTAAACCTGCACTGGTGCATCGGAAACCAATACTGGTCTCCCAGGAGCCGCTCAAAGCACAAACTCGTAGAAGACTCACTCTTCTTGTACTTAAGTCGGCACTGTGCCTTTTATATTCAATTCCGATGCGATTTCTGTGTTTCATCGTCAATGTGAAGGTCCAAGGGATACAGTAAACCTGCACTGGTGCATCGGAATCTAATTCTGGTCTCCCAGGAGCCGCTCAAAGCAGCACTCTTAGAAAACTCACTCTTCTTGTACTTAAGTCGGCATTGTGCCTTTGATATTCAATTCCGATGCGATTTCTGTGTTTCATCGTCAATGTGAAGGTCCAAGGGATAGAGTAAACCTGCACTGGTGCATCGGAATCTAATACTGGTCTCCCAGGAGCCGCTGAAAGCACAAACTCTTAGAAGATTCACTCTTCTTGTACTTAAGTCGGCATTGTGCCTTTTATATTCAATTCCGACGCGATTTCTGTGTTTCATTGTCAATGTGAAGGTCCAAGGGATACAGTAAACCTGCACTGGTGCATCGGAATCCAATACTGGTCTCCCAGGAGCCGCTCAAAGCACAAACTCTTAGAAGATTCACTCTTCTTGTACATAAGTCGGCATTGTGCCTTTCATATTCAATTCCGATGCGATTTCTTTGTTTCATTGTCAATGTGACGGTCCAAAGGATACAGTAAACCTGCACTTTTGCATCGGAATCTAATACTGGTCTCCCAGGAGCCGCTCAAAGCACAAACTCTTAGGAGACTCACAATTCTTGTACTTAAGTCTGCATTGTGCCTTTGATATTCAATTCCGATGCGATTTCTGTGTTTCATCATCAATGTGAAGGTCCAAGGGATACAGTAAACCTGCACTGGTGCATCGGAATCTACTACTGGCCTCCCAGGAGCCACTCAAAGCAGAACTCTTAGAAGATTCACTCTTCTTGTACTTAAGTCGGCATTGTGCCTTTGATATTCAATTCCGATGCGATTTCTGTGTTTCATCGTCAATGTGAAGGTCCAAGGGATACAGTAAACCAGCACTGGTGCATCGGAATCCAATACTGGCCTCCCAAGGTGCCGCTAAAAGCACAAACCCTTAGAAGATTCACTCTTCTTGTACATAAGTCGGCATTGTGCCTTTTATATTCAATTCCGATGCGATTTCTGTATTTCATTGTCAATGTGACGGTCCAAGTGATACAGTAAACCTGCAACGGTGCATCGGAATCTAATTCTGGTCTCCCAGGAGCCGCTCAAAGCAGAACTCTTAGAAGATTCACTCTTCTTTTACTTAAGTCGACATTGTGCCTTTGATATTCAATTCCGATGCGATTTCTGTGTTTCATCATCAATGTGAAGGTCCAAGGGATACAGTAAACCTGCACTGGTGCATCGGAATCTACTACTGGCCTCCCAGGAGCCACTCAAAGTAGAACTCTTAGAAGATTCACTCTTCTTGTACTTAAGTCGGCATTGTGCCTTTGATATTCAATTCCGATGCGATTTCTGTGTTTCATCGTCAATGTGAAGGTCCAAGGGATACAGTAAACCTGCACTGGTGCATCGGAATCCAATACTGGCCTCCCAAGGTGCCGCTAAAAGCACAAACCCTTAGAAGATTCACTCTTCTTGTACATAAGTCGGCATTGTGCATTTTATATTCAATTCCGATGCGATTTCTGTGTTTCATTGCCAATGTGACGGTCCAAGTGATACAGTAAACCTGCACTGGTGCATCGGAATCCAATACTGGTCTCCCAGGAGCCGCTCAAAGCACAAACTCTTAGAAGATTCACACTTCTTGTACTTAAGTCGGAATTGTGCCTTTTATATTCAATTCCGATGCGATTTCTGTGTTTCATCGTCAATGTGAAGGTCCAAGGGATACAGTAAACCTGCACTGGTGCATCGGAATCTACTACTGGTCTCCCAGCAGCCGCTCAAAACACAAACTCGTAGAAGTTACACTCTTCTTGTACTTAAGTCGGCACTTTGCCTTTTATATTCAATTGCGATGCGATTTCTGTGTTTCATCGTCAATTTGAAGGTCCAAGGGATACAGTAAACCTGCACTGGTGCATCGG
Organism: Schistocerca nitens; assembly: GCF_023898315.1. NCBI lineage: Eukaryota > Metazoa > Arthropoda > Insecta > Orthoptera > Acrididae > Schistocerca > Schistocerca nitens. The sequence continues at coordinate 2,610,073 of NW_026045908.1, read as the reverse complement.
AATCCAATACTGGTCTCCCAGGAGCCACTCGAAGCAAAACTCTTAGAAGATTCACTCTTCTTGTACTTAAGTCGGCATTGTGCCTTTGATATTCAATTCCGATGCGATTTCTGTGTTTCATCGTCAATGTGAAGGTCCAAGGGATACAGTAAACCTGCACTGGTGCATCGGAATCTACTACTGGTCTCCCAGGGGCCGCTCAAAGCAGAACTCTTAGAAGATTCACTCTTCTTGTACTTAAGTCGACATTGTGCCTTTGATATTCAATTCCGATGCGATTTCTGTGTTTCATCGTCAATGTGAAGGTCCAAGGGATACAGTAAACCTGCACTGGTGCATCGGAATCCAATACTGGTCTCCCAGGAGCCGCTCAAAGCACAAACTCTTAGAAGATTCACACTTCTTGTACTTAAGTCGGAATTGTGCCTTTTATATTCAATTCCGATGCGATTTCTGTGTTTCATCGTCAATGTGAAGGTCCAAGGGATACAGTAAACCTGCACTGGTGCATCGGAAACCAATACTGGTCTCCCAGGAGCCGCTCAAAGCACAAACTCTTAGAAGACTCACTCTTCTTGTACTTAAGTCGGCACTGTGCCTTTTATATTCAATTCCGATGCGATTTCTGTGTTTCATCGTCAATGTGAAGGTCCAAGGGATACAGTAAACCTGCACTGGTGCATCGGAATCCAATACTGGTCTCCCAGGAGCCACTCAAAGCAGAACTCTTAGAAGACTCACTCTTCTTGTACTTAAGTCGGCATTGTGCCTTTGATATTCATTTCCGATGCGATTTCTGTGTTTCATCGTCAATGTGAAGGTCCAAGGGATACAGTAAACCTGCACTGGTGCATCGGAATCTAATACTGGTCTCCCAGGAGCCGCTCAAATCGCAAACTTTTAGGAGACTCACTCTTCTTGTACTTAAGTCGGCATTGTGCTTTTTATATTCAATTCCGATGCGATTTCTGTGTCTCATCGTCAATGTGAAGGTCCGTGGGATACAGTAAACCTGCACTGGTGCATCGGAATCTAATACTGGTCTCCCAGGAGCCGCTCAAAGCACAAACTCTTAGGAGACTCACTCTTCTTGTACTTAAGTCGGCATTGTGCCTTTGATATTCAATTCCGATGCGATTTCTGTGTTTCATCGTCAATGTGAAGGTCCAAGGGATACAGTAAACCTGCACTGGTGCATCGGAATCTACTACTGGTCTCCCAGGAGCCACTCAAAGCAGAACTCTTAGAAGATTCACTCTTCTTGTACTTAAGTCGGCATTGTGCCTTTGATATTCTATTCCGATGCGATTTCTGTGTTTCATCGTCAATGTGAAGGTACAAGGGATACAGTAAACCTGCACTGATTCATCGGAATCCAATACTGGCCTCCCAAGGTGCCGCTCAAAGCACAAAACCTTAGAAGATTCACTCTTCTTGTACATAAGTCGGCATTGTGCCTTTTATATTCAATTCCGATGCGATTTCTGTGTTTCATCATCAATGTGAAGGTCCAAAGGATACAGTAAACCTGCACTGGTGCATCGGAATCCAATACTGGTCTCCCAGCAGCCGCTCAAAACACAAACTCGTAGAAGATTCACTCTTCTTGTACTTAAGTCGGCACTGTGCCTTTTATATTCAATTGCGATGCGATTTCTGTGTTTCATCGTCAATGTGAAGGTCCAAGGGATACAGTAAACCTGCACTGGTGCATCGGAATCCAATACTGGTCTCCCAGGAGCCACTCAAAGCAGAACTCTTAAAAGAATCACTCTTCTTGTACTTAAGTCGGCATTGTGCCTTTGATATTCAATTCCGATGCGATTTCTGTGTTTCATCGTCAATGTGAAGGTCCAAGGGATACAGTAAACCTGCACTGGTGCATCGGAATCAACTACTGGTCTCCCAGGAGCCACTCAAAGCAGAACTCTTAGAAGATTCACTCTTCTTGTACTTAAGTCGACATTGTGCCTTTGATATTCAATTCCGATGCGATTTCTGTGTTTCATCGTCAATGTGAAGGTCCACGAGATACAGTAAACCTGCACTGGTGCATCGGAATCCAATACTGGTCTCCCAGGAGCCGCTCAAAGCACAAACTCTTAGAAGATTCACACTTCTTGTACTTAAGTCGGAATTGTGCCTTTTATATTCAATTCCGATGCGATATCTGTGTTTCATCGTCAATGTGAAGGTCCAAGGGATACAGTAAACCTGCACTGGTGCATCGGAATCCAATACTGGTCTCCCAGCAGCCGCTCAAAACAGAAACTCGTAGAAGATTCACTCTTCTTGTACTTAAGTCGGCACTGTGCATTTTATATTCAATTGCGATGCGATTTCTGTGTTTCATCGTCAATGTGAAGGTCCAAGGGATACAGTAAACCTGCACTGGTGCATCGGAATCCAATACTGGTCTCCCAGGAGCCACTCAAAGCAGAACTCTTAGAAGATTCACTCTTCTTGTACTTAAGTCGGCACTGTGCCTTTTATATTCAATTCCGATGCGATTTCTGTGTTTCATCGTCAATGTGAAGGTCCAAGGGATACAGTAAACCTGCACTGGTGCATCGGAATCCAATACTGGTCTCTCAGGAGCCACTCAAAGCAGAACTCTTAGAAGATTCACTCTTCTTGTACTTAAGTCGGCATTGTGCCTTTGATATTCAATTCCGATGCGATTTCTGTGTTTCATCGTCAATGTGAAGGTCCAAGGGATACAGTAAACCTGCACTGGTGCATCGGAATCTACTACTGGTCTCCCAGCAGCCGCTCAAAACACAAACTCGTAGAAGTTACACTCTTCTTGTACTTAAGTCGGCACTTTGCCTTTTATATTCAATTGCGATGCGATTTCTGTGTTTCATCGTCAATTTGAAGGTCCAAGGGATACAGTAAACCTGCACTGGTGCATCGGAATCCAATACTGGTCTCCCAGGAGCCACTCGAAGCAGAACTCTTAGAAGATTCACTCTTCTTGTACTTAAGTCGGCATTGTGCCTTTGATATTCAATTCCGATGCGATTTCTGTGTTTCATCGTCAATGTGAAGGTCCAAGGGATACAGTAAACCTGCACTGGTGCATCGGAATCCAATACTGGTCTCCCAGGAGCCACTCAAAGCAGAACTCTTAGAAGATTCACTCTTCTTGTACTTAAGTCGGCATTGTGCCTTTGATATTCAATTCCGATGCGATTTCTGTGTTTCATCGTCAATGTGAAGGTCCAAGGGATACAGTTAACCTGCACTGGTGCATCGGAATCCAATACTGGTCTCCCAGGAGCCACTCAAAGCAGAACTCTTAGAAGATTCACTCTTCTTGTACTTAAGTCGGCATTGTGCCTTTGATATTCAATTCCGATGCGATTTCTGTGTTTCATCGTCAATGTGAAGGTCCAAGGGATACAGTAAACCAGCACTGGTGCATCGGAATCCAACACTGGCCTCCCAAGGTGCCGCTAAAAGCACAAACCCTTAGAAGATTCACTCTTCTTGTACATAAGTTGGCATTGTGCCTTTTATATTCAATTCCGATGCGATTTCTGTATTTCATTGTCAATGTGACGGTCCAAGTGATACAGTAAACCTGCAACGGTGCATCGGAATCTAATTCTGGTCTCCCAGGAGCCGCTCAAAGCAGAACTCTTAGAAGATTCACTCTTCTTTTACTTAAGTCGACATTGTGCCTTTGATATTCAATTCCGATGCGATTTCTGTGTTTCATCATCAATGTGAAGGTCCAAGGGATACAGTAAACCTGCACTGGTGCATCGGAATCTACTACTGGCCTCCCAGGAGCCACTCAAAGTAGAACTCTTAGAAGATTCACTCTTCTTGTACTTAAGTCGGCATTGTGCCTTTGATATTCAATTCCGATGCGATTTCTGTGTTTCATCGTCAATGTGAAGGTCCAAGGGATACAGTAAACCTGCACTGGTGCATCGGAATCCAATACTGGCCTCCCAAGGTGCCGCTAAAAGCACAAACCCTTAGAAGATTCACTCTTCTTGTACATAAGTCGGCATTGTGCATTTTATATTCAATTCCGATGCGATTTCTGTGTTTCATTGCCAATGTGACGGTCCAAGTGATACAGTAAACCTGCACTGGTGCATCGGAATCCAATACTGGTCTCCCAGGAGCCGCTCAAAGCACAAACTCTTAGAAGATTCACACTTCTTGTACTTAAGTCGGAATTGTGCCTTTTATATTCAATTCCGATGCGATTTCTGTGTTTCATCGTCAATGTGAAGGTCCAAGGGATACAGTAAACCTGCACTGGTGCATCGGAATCTACTACTGGTCTCCCAGCAGCCGCTCAAAACACAAACTCGTAGAAGTTACACTCTTCTTGTACTTAAGTCGGCACTTTGCCTTTTATATTCAATTGCGATGCGATTTCTGTGTTTCATCGTCAATTTGAAGGTCCAAGGGATACAGTAAACCTGCACTGGTGCATCGGAATCCAATACTGGTCTCCCAGGAGCCACTCGAAGCAAAACTCTTAGAAGATTCACTCTTCTTGTACTTAAGTCGGCATTGTGCCTTTGATATTCAATTCCGATGCGATTTCTGTGTTTCATCGTCAATGTGAAGGTCCAAGGGATACAGTAAACCTGCACTGGTGCATCGGAATCTACTACTGGTCTCCCAGGGGCCGCTCAAAGCAGAACTCTTAGAAGATTCACTCTTCTTGTACTTAAGTCGACATTGTGCCTTTGATATTCAATTCCGATGCGATTTCTGTGTTTCATCGTCAATGTGAAGGTCCAAGGGATACAGTAAACCTGCACTGGTGCATCGGAATCCAATACTGGTCTCCCAGGAGCCGCTCAAAGCACAAACTCTTAGAAGATTCACACTTCTTGTACTTAAGTCGGAATTGTGCCTTTTATATTCAATTCCGATGCGATTTCTGTGTTTCATCGTCAATGTGAAGGTCCAAGGGATACAGTAAACCTGCACTGGTGCATCGGAAACCAATACTGGTCTCCCAGGAGCCGCTCAAAGCACAAACTCGTAGAAGACTCACTCTTCTTGTACTTAAGTCGGCACTGTGCCTTTTATATTCAATTCCGATGCGATTTCTGTGTTTCATCGTCAATGTGAAGGTCCAAGGGATACAGTAAACCTGCACTGGTGCATCGGAATCCAATACTGGTCTCCCAGGAGCCACTCAAAGCAGAACTCTTAGAAGACTCACTCTTCTTGTACTTAAGTCGGCATTGTGCCTTTGATATTCATTTCCGATGCGATTTCTGTGTTTCATCGTCAATGTGAAGGTCCAAGGGATACAGTAAACCTGCACTGGTGCATCGGAATCTAATACTGGTCTCCCAGGAGCCGCTCAAATCGCAAACTCTTAGGAGACTCACTCTTCTTGTACTTAAGTCGGCATTGTGCTTTTTATATTCAATTCCGATGCGATTTCTGTGTCTCATCGTCAATGTGAAGGTCCATGGGATACAGTAAACCTGCACTGGTGCATCGGAATCTAATACTGGTCTCCCAGGAGCCGCTCAAAGCACAAACTCTTAGGAGACTCACTCTTCTTGTACTTAAGTCGGCATTGTGCCTTTGATATTCAATTCCGATGCGATTTCTGTGTTTCATCGTCAATGTGAAGGTCCAAGGGATACAGTAAACCTGCACTGGTGCATCGGAATCTACTACTGGTCTCCCAGGAGCCACTCAAAGCAGAACTCTTAGAAGATTCACTCTTCTTGTACTTAAGTCGGCATTGTGCCTTTGATATTCTATTCCGATGCGATTTCTGTGTTTCATCGTCAATGTGAAGGTACAAGGGATACAGTAAACCTGCACTGATTCATCGGAATCGAATACTGGCCTCCCAAGGTGCCGCTCAAAGCACAAAACCTTAGAAGATTCACTCTTCTTGTACATAAGTCGGCATTGTGCCTTTTATATTCAATTCCGATGCGATTTCTGTGTTTCATCATCAATGTGAAGGTCCAAGGGATACAGTAAACCTGCACTGGTGCATCGGAATCCAATACTGGTCTCCCAGCAGCCGCTCAAAACACAAACTCGTAGAAGATTCACTCTTCTTGTACTTAAGTCGGCACTGTGCCTTTTATATTCAATTGCGATGCGATTTCTGTGTTTCATCGTCAATGTGAAGGTCCAAGGGATACAGTAAACCTGCAGTGGTGCATCGGAATCCAATACTGGTCTCCCAGGAGCCACTCAAAGCAGAACTCTTAGAAGAATCACTCTTCTTGTACTTAAGTCGGCATTGTGCCTTTGATATTCAATTCCGATGCGATTTCTGTGTTTCATCGTCAATGTGAAGGTCCAAGGGATACAGTAAACCTGCACTGGTGCATCGGAATCAACTACTGGTCTCCCAGGAGCCACTCAAAGCAGAACTCTTAGAAGATTCACTCTTCTTGTACTTAAGTCGACATTGTGCCTTTGATATTCAATTCCGATGCGATTTCTGTGTTTCATCGTCAATGTGAAGGTCCACGAGATACAGTAAACCTGCACTGGTGCATCGGAATCCAATACTGGTCTCCCAGGAGCCGCTCAAAGCACAAACTCTTAGAAGATTCACACTTCTTGTACTTAAGTCGGAATTGTGCCTTTTATATTCAATTCCGATGCGATATCTGTGTTTCATCGTCAATGTGAAGGTCCAAGGGATACAGTAAACCTGCACTGGTGCATCGGAATCCAATACTGGTCTCCCAGCAGCCGCTCAAAACAGAAACTCGTAGAAGATTCACTCTTCTTGTACTTAAGTCGGCACTGTGCATTTTATATTCAATTGCGATGCGATTTCTGTGTTTCATCGTCAATGTGAAGGTCCAAGGGATACAGTAAACCTGCACTGGTGCATCGGAATCCAATACTGGTCTCCCAGGAGCCACTCAAAGCAGAACTCTTAGAAGATTCACTCTTCTTGTACTTAAGTCGGCACTGTGCCTTTTATATTCAATTCCGATGCGATTTCTGTGTTTCATCGTCAATGTGAAGGTCCAAGGGATACAGTAAACCTGCACTGGTGCATCGGAATCCAATACTGGTCTCTCAGGAGCCACTCAAAGCAGAACTCTTAGAAGATTCACTCTTCTTGTACTTAAGTCGGCATTGTGCCTTTGATATTCAATTCCGATGCGATTTCTGTGTTTCATCGTCAATGTGAAGGTCCAAGGGATACAGTAAACCTGCACTGGTGCATCGGAATCTACTACTGGTCTCCCAGCAGCCGCTCAAAACACAAACTCGTAGAAGTTACACTCTTCTTGTACTTAAGTCGGCACTTTGCCTTTTATATTCAATTGCGATGCGATTTCTGTGTTTCATCGTCAATTTGAAGGTCCAAGGGATACAGTAAACCTGCACTGGTGCATCGGAATCCAATACTGGTCTCTCAGGAGCCACTCAAAGCAGAACTCTTAGAAGATTCACTCTTCTTGTACTTAAGTCGGCATTGTGCCTTTGATATTCGATTCCGATGCGATTTCTGTGTTTCATCGTCAATGTGAAGGTCCAAGGGATACAGTAAACCTGCACTGGTGCATCGGAATCTACTACTGGTCTCCCAGGAGCCGCTCAAAGCAGAACTCTTAGAAGATTCACTCTTCTTGTACTTAAGTCGACATTGTGCCTTTGATATTCAATTCCGATGCGATTTCTGTGTTTCATCGTCAATGTGAAGGTCCAAGGGATACAGTAAACCTGCACTGGTGCATCGGAATCCAATACTGGTCTCCCAGGGGCCGCTCAAAGCACAAACTCTTAGAAGATTCACACTTCTTGTACTTAAGTCGGAATTGTGCCTTTTATATTCAATTCCGATGCGATTTCTGTGTTTCATCGTCAATGTGAAGGTCCAAGGGATACAGTAAACCTGCACTGGTGCATCGGAAACCAATACTGGTGTCCCAGGAGCCGCTCAAAGCACAAACTCGTAGAAGACTCACTCTTCTTGTACTTAAGTCGGCACTGTGCCTTTTATATTCAATTCCGATGCGATTTCTGTGTTTCATCGTCAATGTGAAGGTCCAAGGGATACAGTAAACCTGCACTGGTGCATCGGAATCCAATACTGGTCTCCCAGGAGCCACTCAAAGCAGAACTCTTAGAAGACTCACTCTTCTTGTACTTAAGTCGGCATTGTGCCTTTGATATTCAATTCCGATGCGATTTCTGTGTTTCATCGTCAATGTGAAGGTCCAAGGGATACAGTAAACCTGCACTGGTGCATCGGAATCTAATACTGGTCTCCCAGGAGCCGCTCAAATCGCAAACTCTTAGGAGACTCACTCTTCTTGTACTTAAGTCGTCATTGTGCTTTTTATATTCAATTCCGATGCGATTTCTGTGTCTCATCGTCAATGTGAAGGTCCATGGGATACAGTAAACCTGCACTGGTGCATCGGAATCTAATACTGGTCTCCCAGGAGCCGCTCAAAGCACAAACTCTTAGGAGACTCACTCTTCTTGAACTTAAGTCGGCATTGTGCCTTTGATATTCAATTCCGATGCGATTTCTGTGTTTCATCGTCAATGTGAAGGTCCAAGGGATACAGTAAACCTGCACTGGTGCATCGGAATCTACTACTGGTCTCCCAGGAGCCACTCAAAGCAGAACTCTTAGAAGATTCACTCTTCTTGTACTTAAGTCGGCATTGTGCCTTTGATATTCTATTCCGATGCGATTTCTGTGTTTCATCGTCAATGTGAAGGTACAAGGGATACAGTAAACCTGCACTGATTCATCGGAATCCAATACTGGCCTCCCAAGGTGCCGCTCAAAGCACAAAACCTTAGAAGATTCACTCTTCTTGTACATAAGTCGGCATTGTGCCTTTTATATTCAATTCCGATGCGATTTCTGTGTTTCATCGTCAATGTGAAGGTCCAAGGGATACAGTAAACCTGCACTGGTGCATCGGAATCCAATACTGGTCTCCCAGCAGCCGCTCAAAACACAAACTCGTAGAAGATTCACTCTTCTTGTACTTAAGTCGGCACTGTGCCTTTTATATTCAATTGCGATGCGATTTCTGTGTTTCATCGTCAATGTGAAGGTCCAAGGGATACAGTAAACCTGCACTGGTGCATCGGAATCCAATACTGGTCTCCCAGGAGCCACTCAAAGCAGAACTCTTAGAAGATTCACTCTTCTTGTACTTAAGTCGGCATTGTGCCTTTTATATTCAATTCCGATGCGATTTCTGTGTTTCATCGTCAATGTGAAGGTCCAAGGGATACAGTAAACCTGCACTGGTGCATCGGAATCCAATACTGGTCTCCCAGGAGCCGCTCAAAGCACAAACTCTTAGAAGATTCACACTTCTTGTACTTAAGTCGGAATTGTGCCTTTTATATTCAATTCCGATGCGATATCTGTGTTTCATCGTCAATGTGAAGGTCCAAGGGATACAGTAAACCTGCACTGGTGCATCGGAATCCAATACTGGTCTCCCAGCAGCCGCTCAAAACAGAAACTCGTAGAAGATTCACTCTTCTTGTACTTAAGTCGGCACTGTGCATTTTATATTCAATTGCGATGCGATTTCTGTGTTTCATCGTCAATGTGAAGGTCCAAGGGATACAGTAAACCTGCACTGGTGCATCGGAATCCAATACTGGTCTCCCAGGAGCCACTCAAAGCAGAACTCTTAGAAGATTCACTCTTCTTGTACTTAAGTCGGCACTGTGCCTTTTATATTCAATTCCGATGCGATTTCTGTGTTTCATCGTCAATGTGAAGGTCCAAGGGATACAGTAAACCTGCACTGGTGCATCGGAATCCAATACTGGTCTCTCAGGAGCCACTCAAAGCAGAACTCTTAGAAGATTCACTCTTCTTGTACTTAAGTCGGCATTGTGCCTTTGATATTCAATTCCGATGCGATTTCTGTGTTTCATCGTCAATGTGAAGGTCCAAGGGATACAGTAAACCTGCACTGGTGCATCGGAATCTACTACTGGTCTCCCAGGAGCCACTCAAAGCAGAACTCTTAGAAGATTCACTCTTCTTGTACTTAAGTCGACATTGTGCCTTTGATATTCAATTCCGATGCGATATCTGTGTTTCATCGTCAATGTGAAGGTCCAAGGGATACAGTAAACCTGCACTGGTGCATCGGAATCCAATACTGGTCTCCCAGGAGCCGCTCAAAGCACAAACTCTTAGAAGATTCACACTTCTTGTACTTAAGTCGGAATTGTGCCTTTTATATTCAATTCCGATGCGATTTCTGTGTTTCATCGTCAATGTGAAGGTCCAAGGGATACAGTAAACCTGCACTGGTGCATCGGAAACCAATACTGGTCTCCCAGGAGCCGCTCAAAGCACAAACTCGTAGAAGACTCACTCTTCTTGTACTTAAGTCGGCACTGTGCCTTTTATAATCAATTCCGATGCGATTTCTGTGTTTCATCGTCAATGTGAAGGTCCAAGGGATACAGTAAACCTGCACTGGTGCATCGGAATCCAATACTGGTCTCCCAGGAGCCACTCAAAGCAGAACTCTTAGAAGACTCACTCTTCTTGTACTTAAGTCGGCATTGTGCCTTTGATATTAAATTCCGATGCGATTTCTGTGTTTCATCGTCAATGTGAAGGTCCAAGGGATACAGTAAACCTGCACTGGTGCATCGGAATCCAATACTGGTCTCCCAGGTGCCGCTCAAAGCACCAACCCTTAGAAGATTCACTCTTCTTGTACATAAGTCGGCATTGTGCCTTTTATATTCAATTCTGATGCGATTTCTGTGTTTCATTGTCAATGTGAAGGTCCAAGGGATACAGTAAACCTGCACTGGTGCATCGGAATCTAATACTGGTCTCCCAGGAGCCGCTCAAAGCACAAACTCTTAGGAGACTCACTCTTCTTGTACTTAAGTCGGCATTGTGCTTTTTATATTCAATTCCGATGCGATTTCTGTGTTTCATCGTCAATGTGAAGGTCCATGGGATACAGTAAACCTGCACTGGTGCATCGGAATCTAATACTGGTCTCCCAGGAGCCGCTCAAAGCACAAACTCTTAGGAGACTCACTCTTCTTGTACTTAAGTCGGCATTGTGCCTTTGATATTCAATTCCGATGCGATTTCTGTGTTTCATCGTCAATGTGAAGGTCCAAGGGATACAGTAAACCTGCACTGGTGCATCGGAATCTACTTCTGGTCTCCCAGGAGCCACTCAAAGCAGAACTCTTAGAAGATTCACTCTTCTTGTACTTAAGTCGGCATTGTGCCTTTGATATTCAATTCCGATTAGATTTCTGTGTTTCATCGTCAATGTGAAGGTACAAGGGATACAGTAAACCTGCACTGGTTCATCGGAATCCAATACTGGCCTCCCAAGGTGCCGCTCAAAGCACAAACCCTTAGAAGATTCACTCTTCTTGTACATAAGTCGGCATTGTGCCTTTTATATTCAATTCCGATGCGATTTCTGTGTTTCATTGTAAATGTGACGGTCCAAGGGATACAGTAAACCTGCACTGGTGCATCGGAATCTAATACTGGCCTCCCAGGAGCCGCTCAAAGCACAAACTCTTAGAAGATTCACTCTTCTTGTACTTAAGTCGGCATTGTGCATTTTATATTCAATTCCGATGCGCTTTCTGTGTGTCATCGTCAATGTGAAGGTCCAAGGGATACAGTAAACCTGCACTGGTGCATCGGAATCTAATACTGGTCTCCCAGGAGCCGCTCAAAGCACAAACTCTTAGAAAATTCACTCTTCTTGTACTTAAGTCGGCATTGTGCCTTTTATATTCAATTCCGATGCGCTTTCTGTGTGTCATCGTCAATGTGAAGGTCCAAGGGATACAGTAAACCTGCACTGGTGCATCGGAATCTACTACTGGTCTCCCAGGAGCCACTCAAAGCAGAACTCTTAGAAGATTCACTCTTCTTGTACTTAAGTCGGCATTGTGCCTTTGATATTCAATTCCGATGCGATTTCTGTGTTTCATCGTCAATGTGAAGGTCCAAGGGATACAGTAAACCTGCACTGGTGCATCGGAATCCAATACTGGTCTCCCAGGAGCCGCTCAAAGCACAAACTCTTAGAAGATTCACACTTCTTGTACTTAAGTCGGAATTGTGCCTTTTATATTCAATTCCGATGCGATTTCTGTGTTTCATCGTCAATGTGAAGGTCCAAGGGATACAGTAAACCTGCACTGGTGCATCGGAAACCAATACTGGTCTCCCAGGAGCCGCTCAAAGCACAAACTCGTAGAAGACTCACTCTTCTTGTACTTAAGTCGGCACTGTGCCCTTTATATTCAATTCCGATGCGATTTCTGTTTTTCATCGTCAATGTGAAGGTCCAAGGGATACAGTAAACCTGCACTGGTGCATCGGAATCCAATACTGGTCTCCCAGGAGCCACTCAAAGCAGAACTCTTAGAAGACTCACTCTTCTTGTACTTAAGTCGGCATTGTGCCTTTGATATTCAATTCCGATGCGATTTCTGTGTTTCATCGTCAATGTGAAGGTCCAAGGGATACAGTAAACCTGCACTGGTGCATCGGAATCCAATACTGGTCTCCCAGGTGCCGCTCAAAGCACCAACCCTTAGAAGATTCACTCTTCTTGTACATAAGTCGGCATTGTGCCTTTTATATTCAATTCTGATGCGATTTCTGTGCTTCATTGTCAATGTGAAGGTCCAAGGGATACAGTAAACCTGCACTGGTGCATCGGAATCTAATACTGGTCTCCCAGGAGCCGCTCAAAGCACAAACTCTTAGGAGACTCACTCTTCTTGTACTTAAGTCGGCATTGTGCTTTTTATATTCAATTCCGATGCGATTTCTGTGTTTCATCGTCAATGTGAAGGTCCATGGGATACAGTAAACCTGCACTGGTGCATCGGAATCTAATACTGGTCTCCCAGGAGCCGCTCAAATCACAAACTCTTAGGAGACTCACTCTTGTTGTACTTAAGTCGGCATTGTGCCTTTGATATTCAATTCCGATGCGATTTCTGTGTTTCATCGTCAATGTGAAGGTACAAGGGATACAGTAAACCTGCACTGGTTCATCGGAATCCAATACTGGCCTCCCAATGTGCCGCTCAAAGCACAAACCCTTAAAAGATTCACTCTTCTTGTACATAAGTCGGCATTGTGTCTTTTATATTCAATTCCGATGCGATTTCTGTGTTTCATCGTCAATGTGAAGGTCCAAGGGATACAGTAAACCTGCACTGGTGCATCGGAATCTACTACTGGTCTCCCAGGAGCCACTCAAAGCAGAACTCTTAGAAGATTCACTCTTCTTGTACTTAAGTCGGCATTGTGCCTTTGATATTCAATTCCGATACGATTTCTGTGTTTCATCGTCAATGTGAAGGTCCATGGGATACAGTAAACCTGCACTGGTGCATCGGAATCCAATACTGGTCTCCCAGGAGCCGCTCAAAGCACAAACTCTTAGAAGATTCACTCTTCATGTACTTAAGTCGGCACTGGGCATTTTATATTCAATTCCGATGCGATTTCTGTGTTTCACCGTCAATGTGAAGGTCCAAGGGATACAGTAAACCTTCACTGGTGCTTCGGGATCTCATACTGGTCTCCCAGGAGCCGCTCAAAGCACAAACTCTTAGAAGATTCACTCTTCTTGTACTTAAGTCGGCATTGTTCCTTTTATATTCAATTCCGATGCGATTTCTGTGTTTCATCGTCAATGTGAAGGTCCAAGGGATACAGTAAACCTGCACTGGTGCATCGGAATCTAATACTGGTCTCCCAGGAGCCGCTCAAAGCACAACACTTACAAAATTCACTCTTCTTGTACTTAAGTCGGCATTGTGCCTTTTATATTCAATTCCGATGCGATTTCTGTGTTTCATCGTCAATGTGAAGGTCCAAGGGATACAGTAAACCTGCACTGGTGCATCGGAATCTAATACTGGTCTCCCAGGAGCCGCTCAAAGCACAAACTCTTAGAAGATTCACTCTTCTTGTACTTAAGTCGGCACTGTGCCTTTGATATTCATTTCCGATGCGATTTTTGTGTTTCATCGTCAATGTGAAGGTCCAAGGGATAGAGTAAACCTGCACTGGTGCATCGGAATCTAATACTGGTCTCCCAGGAGCCGCTCAAAGCACAAACTCTTAGAAGATTCACTCTTCTTGTACTTAAGTCGGCGTTGTGCCTTTTATATTCAATTCCGACGCGATTTCTGTGTTTCATTGTCAATGTGAAGGTCCAAGGGATACAGTAAACCTGCACTGGTGCATCGGAATCCAATACTGGTCTCCCAGGAGCCGCTCAAAGCACAAACTCTTAGAAGATTCACTCTTCTTGTACATAAGTCGGCATTGTGCCTTTCATATTCAATTCCGATGCGATTTCTTTGTTTCATTGTCAATGTGACGGTCCAAAGGATACAGTAAACCTGCACTGGTGCATTGGAATCTAATACTGGTCTCCCAGGAGCCGCTCGAAGCACAAACTCTTAGGAGACTCACTCTTCTTGTACTTAAGTCGGCATTGTGCCTTTGATATTCAATTCCGATGCGATTTCTGTGTTTCATCATCAATGTGAAGGTCCAAGGGATACAGTAAACCTGCACTGGTGCATCGGAATCTACTACTGGCCTCCCAGGAGCCACTCAAAGCAGAACTCTTAGAAGATTCACTCTTCTTGTACTTAAGTCGGCATTGTGCCTTTGATATTCAATTCCGATGCGATTTCTGTGTTTCATCGTCAATGTGAAGGTCCAAGGGATACAGTAAACCTGCACTGGTGCATCGGAATCTAATTCTGGTCTCCCAGGAGCCGCTCAAAGCAGAACTCTTAGAAGATTCACTCTTCTTGTACTTAAGTCGACATTGTGCCTTTGATATTCAATTCCGATGCGATTTCTGTGTTTCATCGTCAATGTGAAGGTCCAAGGGATACAGTAAACCTGCACTGGTGCATCGGAAACCAATACTGGTCTCCCAGGAGCCGCTCAAAGCACAAACTCGTAGAAGACTCACTCTTCTTGTACTTAAGTCGGCACTGTGCCTTTTATATTCAATTCCGATGCGATTTCTGTGTTTCATCGTCAATGTGAAGGTCCAAGGGATACAGTAAACCTGCACTGGTGCATCGGAATCCAATACTGGTCTCCCAGGAGCCACTCAAAGCAGAACTCTTAGAAGACTCACTCTTCTTGTACTTAAGTCGGCATTGTGCCTTTGATATTCAATTCCGATGCGATTTCTGTGTTTCATCGTCAATGTGAAGGTCCAAAGGATACAGTAAACCTGCACTGGTGCATCGGAATCCAATACTGGTCTCCCAGGTGCCGCTCAAAGCACCAACACTTAGAAGATTCACTCTTCTTGTACATAAGTCGGCATTGTGCCTTTTATATTCAATTCTGATGCGATTTCTGTGTTTCATTGTCAATGTGAAGGTCCAAGGGATACAGTAAACCTGCACTGGTGCATCGGAATCTAATACTGGTCTCCCAGGAGCCGCTCAAAGCACAAACTCTTAGGAGACTCACTCTTCTTGTACTTAAGTCGGCATTGTGCTTTTTATATTCAATTCCGATGCGATTTCTGTGTTTCATCGTCAATGTGAAGGTCCATGGGATACAGTAAACCTGCACTGGTGCATCGGAATCTAATACTGGTCTCCCAGGAGCCGCTCAAAGCACAAACTCTTAGGAGACTCACTCTTCTTGTACTTAAGTCGGCATTGTGCCTTTGATATTCAATTCCGATGCGATTTCTGTGTTTCATCGTCAATGTGAAGGTCCAAGGGATACAGTAAACCTGCACTGGTGCATCGGAATCTACTACTGGTCTCCCAGGAGCCACTCAAAGCAGAACTCTTAGAAGATTCACTCTTTTTGTACTTAAGTCGGCATTGTGCCTTTGATATTCAATTCCGATGCGATTTCTGTGTTTCATCGTCAATGTGAAGGTACAAGGGATACAGTAAACCTGCACTGGTTCATCGGAATCCAATACTGGCCTCCCAATGTGCCGCTCAAAGCACAAACCCTTAGAAGATTCACTCTTCTTGTACATAAGTCGGCATTGTGCCTTTTATATTGAATTCCGATGCGATTTCTGTGTTTCATTGTCAATGTGACGGTCCAAGGGATACAGTAAACCTGCACTGGTGCATCGGAATCTAATACTGGTCTCCCAGGAGCCGCTCAAAGCACAAACTCTTAGAAGATTCACTCTTCTTGTACTTAAGTCGGCATTGTGCATTTTATATTCAATTCCGATGCGCTTTCTGTGTGTCATCGTCAATGTGAAGGTCCAAGGGATACAGTAAACCTGCACTGGTGCATCGGAATCTAATACTGGTCTCCCAGGAGCCGCTCAAAGCACAAACTCTTAGAAAATTCACTCTTCTTGTACTTAAGTCGGCATTGTGCCTTTGATATTCAATTCCGATGCGCTTTCTGTGTGTCATCGTCAATGTGAAGGTCCAAGGGATACAGTAAACCTGCACTGGTGCATCGGAATCTACTACTGGTCTCCCAGGAGCCACTCAAAGCAGAACTCTTAGAAGATTCACTCTTCTTGTACTTAAGTCGGCATTGTGCCTTTGATATTCAATTCCGATGCGATTTCTGTGTTTCATCGTCAATGTGAAGGTCCAAGGGATACAGTAAACCTGCACTGGTGCATCGGAATCTAATACTGGTCTCCCAGGAGCCGCTCAAAGCACAACACTTACAAAATTCACTCTTCTTGTACTTAAGTCGGCATTGTGCCTTTTATATTCAATTCCGATGCGATTTCTGTGTTTCATCGTCAATGTGAAGGTCCAAGGGATACAGTAAACCTGCACTGGTGCATCGGAATCTAATACTGGTCTCCCAGTAGCCGCTCAAAGCACAAACTCTTAGAAGATTCACTCTTCTTGTACTTAAGTCGGCACTGTGCCTTTGATATTCATTTCCGATGCGATTTTTGTGTTTCATCGTCAATGTGAAGGTCCAAGGGATAGAGTAAACCTGCACTGGTGCAACGGAATCTAATACTGGTCTCCCAGGAGCCGCTCAAAGCACAAACTCTTAGAAGATTCACTCTTCTTGTACTTAAGTCGGCATTGTGCCTTTGATATTCAATTCCGATGCGATTTCTGTGATTCATCGTCAATGTGAAGGTACAAGGGATACAGTAAACCTGCACTGGTTCATCGGAATCCAATACTGGCCTCCCAATGTGCCGCTCAAAGCACAAACCCTTAGAAGATTCACTCTTCTTGTACATAAGTCGGCATTGTGCCTTTGATATTAAATTCCGATGCGATTTCTGTGTTTCATTGTCAATGTGACGGTCCAAGGGATACAGTAAACCTGCACTGGTGCATCGGAATCTAATACTGGTCTCCCAGGAGCCGCTCAAAGCACAAACTCTTAGAAGATTCACTCTTCTTGTACTTAAGTCGGCATTGTGCTTTTTATATTCAATTCCGATGCGCTTTCTGTGTGTCATCGTCAATGTGAAGGTCCAAGGGATACAGTAAACCTGCACTGGTGCATCGGAATCTAATACTGGTCTCCCAGGAGCCGCTCAAAGCACAAACTCTTAGAAAATTCACTCTTCTTGTACTTAAGTCGGCATTGTGCCTTTTATATTCAATTCCGATGCGCTTTCTGTGTGTCATCGTCAATGTGAAGGTCCAAGGGATACACTAACCCTGCACTGGTGCATCGGAATCTACTACTGGTCTCCCAGGAGCCACTCAAAGCAGAACTCTTAGAAGATTCACTCTTCTTGTACTTAAGTCGGCATTGTGCCTTTGATATTCAATTCCGATGCGATTTCTGTGTTTCATCGTCAATGTGAAGGTCCATGGGATACAGTAAACCTGCACTGGTGCATCGGATTCCAATACTGGTCTCCCAGGAGCCGCTCAAAGCACAAACTCTTAGAAGATTCACTCTTCTTGTACTTAAGTCGGCACTGGGCATTTTATATTCAATTCCGATGCGATTTCTGTGTTTCATCGTCAATGTGAAGGTCCAAGGGATACAGTAAACCTTCACTGGTGCTTCGGGATCTCATACTGGTCTCCCAGGAGCCGCTCAGAGCACAAACTCTTAGAAGATTCACTCTTCTTGTACTTAAGTCGGCATTGTTCCTTTTATATTCAATTCCGATGCGATTTCTGTGTTTCATCGTCAATGTGAAGGTACAAGGGATACAGTAAACCTGCACTGGTGCATCGGAATCTAATACTGGTCTCCCAGGAGCCGCTCAAAGCACAACACTTACAAAATTCACTCTTCTTGTACTTAAGTCGGCATTGTGCCTTTTATATTCAATTCCGATGCGATTTCTGTGTTTCATCGTCAATGTGAAGGTCCAAGGGATACAGTAAACCTGCACTGGTGCATCGGAATCTAATACTGGTCTCCCAGGAGCCGCTCAAAGCACAAACTCTTAGAAGATTCACTCTTCTTGTACTTAAGTCGGCACTGTGCCTTTGATATTCATTTCCGATGCGATTTTTGTGTTTCATCGTCAATGTGAAGGTCCAAGGGATAGAGGAAACCTGCACTGGTGCATCGGAATCTAATACTGGTCTCCCAGGAGCCGCTCAAAGCACAAACTCTTAGAAGATTCACTCTTCTTGTACTTAAGTCGGCATTGTGCCTTTTATATTCAATTCCGATGCGATTTCTGTGTTTCATCGTCAATGTGAAGGTACAAGGGATACAGTAAACCTGCACTGGTTCATCGGAATCCAATACTGGTCTCCCAATGTGCCGCTCAAATTACAAACAATTAGAAGATTCACTCTTCTTGTACATAAGTCGGCATTGTGCCTTTTATATTGAATTCCGATGCGATTTCTGTGTTTCATTGTCAATGTGACGGTCCAAGGGATACAGTAAACCTGCACTGGTGCATCGGAATCTAATACTGGTCTCCCAGGAGCCGCTCAAAGCACAAACTCTTAGAAGATTCACTCTTCTTGTACTTAAGTCGGCACTGGGCATTTTATATTCAATTCCGATGCGATTACTGTGTTTCATCGTCAATGTGAAGGTCCAAGGGATACAGTAAACCTTCACTGGTGCTTCGGGATCTCATACTGGTCTCCCAGGAGCCGCTCAGAGCACAAACTCTTAGAAGATTCACTCTTCTTGTACTTAAGTCGGCATTGTTCCTTTTATATTCAATTCCGAAGCGATTTCTGTGTTTCATCGTCAATTTGAAGGTACAAGGGATACAGTAAACCTGCACTGGTGCATCGGAATCTAATACTGGTCTCCCAGGAGCCGCTCAAAGCACAACACTTACAAAATTCACTCTTCTTGTACTTAAGTCGGCATTGTGCCTTTTATATTCAATTCCGATGCGATTTCTGTGTTTCATCGTCAATGTGAAGGTCCAAGGGATACAGTAAACCTGCACTGGTGCATCGGGATCTAATACTGGTCTCCCAGGAGCCGCTCAAAGTTCAAACTCTTAGAAGATTCACTCTTCTTGTACTTAAGTCGGCACTGTGCCTTTGATATTCATTTCCGATGCGATTTTTGTGTTTCATCGTCAATGTGAAGGTCCAAGGGATAGAGTAAACCTGCACTGGTGCATCGGAATCTAATACTGGTCTCCCAGGAGCCGCTCAAAGCACAAACTCTTAGAAGATTCACTCTTCTTGTACTTAAGTCGGCATTGTGCCTTTTATATTCAATTCCGACGCGATTTCTGTGTTTCATTGTCAATGTGAAGGTCCAAGGGATACAGTAAACCGGCACTGGTGCATCGGAATCCAATACTGGTCTCCCAGGAGCCGCTCAAAAGCACAAACTCTTAGAAGATTCACTCTTCTTGTACGTAAGTCGGCATTGTGCCTTTCATATTCAATTCCGATGCGATTTCTTTGTTTCATTGTCAATGTGACGGTCCAAAGGATACAGTAAACCTGCACTGGTGCATCGGAATCTAATACTGGTCTCCCAGGAGCCGCTCAAAGCACAAACTCTTAGGAGACTCACTCTTCTTGTACTTAAGTCCGCATTGTGCCTTTGATATTCAATTCCGATGCGATTTCTGTGTTTCATCATCAATGTGAAGGTCCAAGGGATACAGTAAACCTGCACTGGTGCATCGGAATCTACTACTGGCCTCCCAGGAGCCACTCAAAGCAGAACTCTTAGAAGATTCACTCTTCTTGTACTTAAGTCGGCATCGTGCCTTTGATATTCAATTCCGATGCGATTTCTGTGTTTCATCGTCAATGTGAAGGTCCAAGGGATACAGTAAACCTGCACTGGTGCATCGGAATCCAATACTGGCCTCCCAAGGTGACGCTAAAAGCACAAACCCTTAGAAGATTCACTCTTCTTGTACATAAGTCGGCATTGTGCCTTTTATATTCAATTCCGATGCGATTTCTGTGTTTCATTGTCAATGTGACGGTCCAAGTGATACAGTAAACCTGCACTGGTGCATCGGAATCTAATTCTGGTCTCCCAGGAGCCGCTCAAAGCAGAACTCTTAGAAGATTCACTCTTCTTGTACTTAAATCGACATTGTGCATTTGATATTCAATTCCGATACAATTTCTGTGTTTCATCATCAATGTGAAGGTCCAAGGGATACAGTAAACCTGCACTGGTGCATCGGAATCCAATACTGGTCTCCCAGGTGCCGCTCAAAGCACCAACCCTTAGAAGATTCACTCTTCTTGTACATAAGTCGGCATTGTGCCTTTTATATTCAATTCCGATGCGATTTCTGTGTTTCATCGTCAATGTGAAGGTCCAAGGGATACAGTAAACCTGCACTGGTGCATCGGAATCTACTACTGGTCTCCCAGGAGCCACTCAAAGCAGAACACTTAGAAGATTCACTCTTCTTGTACTTAAGTCGGCATTGTGCCTTTGATATTCAATTCCGATGCGATTTCTGTGTTTCATCGTCAATGTGAAGGTACAAGGGATACAGTAAGCCTGCACTGGTTCATCGGAATACAATACTGGCCTCCTAAGGTGCCGCTCAAAGCACAAACCCTTAGAAGATTCACTCTTCTTGTACATAAGTCGGCATTGTGCCTTTGATATTCAATTCCGATGCGATTTCTGTGTTTCATTGTCAATGTGACGGTCCAAGGGATACAGTAAACCTGCACTGGTGCATCGGAATCTAATACTGGTCTCCCAGGAGCCGCTCAAAGCACAAACTCTTAGATGATTCACTCTTCTTGTACTTAAGTCGGCATTGTGCATTTTATATTCAATTCCGATGCGCTTTCTGTGTGTCATCGTCAATGTGAAGGTCCAAGGGATACAGTAAACCTGCACTGATGCATCGGAATGTAATACTGGTCTCCCAGGAGCCGCTCAAAGCACAAACTCTAAGAAAATTCACTCTTCTTGTAGTTAAGTCGGCATTGTGCCTTTTATATTCAATTCCGATGCGCTTTCTGTGTGTCATCGTCAATGTGAAGGTCCAAGGGATACAGTAAACCTGCACTGGTGCATCGGAATCTACTACTGGTCTCCCAGGAGCCACTCAAAGCAGAACTCTTAGAAGATTCACTCTTCTTGTACTTAAGTCGGCATTGTGTCTTTGATATTCAATTCCGATGCGATTTCTGTGTTTCATCGTCAATGTGAAGGTCCATGGGATACAGTAAACCTGCACTGGTGCATCGGAATCCAATACTGGTCTCCCAGGAGCCGCTCAAAGCACAAACTCTTAGAAGATTCACTCTTCTTGTACTTAAGTCGGCACTGGGCATTTTATATTCAATTCCGATGCGATTTCTGTGTTTCATCGTCAATGTGAAGGTCCAAGGGATACAGTAAACCTTCCCTGGTGCTTCGGGATCTCATACTGGTCTCCCAGGAGCCGCTCAAAGCACAAACTCTTAGAAGATTCACTCTTCTTGTACTTAAGTCGGCACTGTTCCTTTTATATTCAATTCCGATGCGATTTCTGTGTTTCATCGTCAATGTGAAGGTACAACGGATACAGTAAACCTGCACTGGTGCATCGGAATCTAATACTGGTCTCCCAGGAGCCGCTCAAAGCACAACACTTACAAAATTCACTCTTCTTGTACTTAAGTCGGCATTGTGCCTTTTATATTCAATTCCGACGCGATTTCTGTGTTTCATTGTCAATGTGAAGTTCCAAGGGATACAGTAAACCTGCACTGGTGCATCGGAATCCAATACTGGTCTCCCAGGAGCCGCTCAAAGCACAAACTCTTAGAAGATTCACTCTTCTTGTACATAAGTCGGCATTGTGCCTTTCATATTCAATTCCGATGCGATTTCTTTGTTTCTTTGTCAATGTGACGGTCCAAAGGATACGGTAAATCTGCACTGGTGCATCGGAATCTAATACTGGTCTCCCAGGAGACGCTCAAAGCACACACTCTTAGAAGATTCACTCTTCTTGTACATAAGTCGGCATTGTGCCTTTTATATTCAATTCCGATGCGATTTCTGTGTTTCATTGTCAATGTGACGGTCCAAGTGATACAGTAAACCTGCACTGGTGCATCGGAATCTAATTCTGGTCTCCCAGGAGCCGCTCAAAGCAGAACTCTTAGTAGATTCACTCTTCTTGTACTTAAGTCGGCATTGTACCTTTGATATTCAATTCCGATGCGATTTCTGTGTTTCATCATCAATGTGAAGGTCCAAGGGATACAGTAAACCTGCACTGGTGCATCGGAATCTACTACTGGCCTCCCAGGAGCCACTCAAAGCAGAACTCTTAGAAGATTCACTCTTCTTGTACTTAAGTCGGCATTGTGCCTTTGATATTCAATTCCGATGCGATTTCTGAGTTTCATCGTCAATGTGAAGGTCCAAGGGATACAGTAAACCTGCACCGGTGCATCGGAATCCAATACTGGCCTCCCAAGGTGCCTTTAAAAGCACAAACCCTTAGAAGATTCACTCTTCTTGTACATAAGTCGGCATTGTGCCTTTTGTATTCAATTCCGATGCGATTTCTGCGTTTCATTGTCAATGTGACGGTCCAAGTGATACAGTAAACCTGCACTGGTGCATCGGAATCTAATTCTGGTCTCCCAGGAGCCGCTCAAAGCAGAACTCTTAGAAGATTCACTCTTCTTGTACTTAAGTCGACATTGTGCCTTTCATATTCAATTCCGATGCGATTTCTGTGTTTCATCGTCAATGTGAAAGTCCAAGGGATACAGTAAACCTACACTGGTGCATCGGAATCCTATACTGGTCTCCCAGGAGCCGCTCAAACCACAAACTCTTAGAAGATTCACACTTCTTGTACTTAAGTCGGAATTGTGCCTTTTATATTCAATTCCGATGCGATTTCTGTGTTTCATCGTCAATGTGAAGGTCCAAGGGATACAGTAAACCTGCACTGGTGCATCGGAATCTAATACTGGTCTCCCAGGAGCCGCTCAAAGCACAAACTCTTAGGAGACTCACTCTTCTTGTACTTAAGTCGGCATTGTGCCTTTGATATTCAATTCGGATGCGATTTCTGTGTTTCATCGTCAATGTGAAGGTCCAAGGGATACAGTAAACCTGCACTGGTGCATCGGAATCTACTACTGGTCTCCCAGGAGCCACTCAAAGCAGAACTCTTAGAAGATTCACTCTTCTTGTACTTAAGTCGGCATTGTGCCTTTGATATTCAATTCCGATGCGATTTCTGTGTTTCATCGTCAATGTGAAGGTACAAGGGATACAGTAAACCTGCACTGGTTCATCGGAATCCAATACTGGCCTCCCAAGGTGCCGCTCAAAGCACAAACCATTAGAAGATTCACTCTTCTTGTACATAAGTCGGCATTGTGCCTTTTATATTCAATTCCGATGCGATTTCTGTGTTTCATTGTCAATGTGACGGTCCGGGGGATACAGTAAACCTGCACTGGTCCATCGGAATCTAATACTGGTCTCCGAGGAGCCGCTCGAAGCACAAACTCTTAGAAAATTCACTCTTCTTGTACTTAAGTCGGCATTGTGCCTTTTATATTCAATTCCGATGCGCTTTCTGTGTGTCATCGTCAATGTGAAGGTCCAAGGGATACAGTAAACCTGCACTGGTGCATCGGAATCTACTACTGGTCTCCCAGGAGCCACTCAAAGCAGAACTCTTAGAAGATTCACTCTTCTTGTACTTAAGTCGGCATTGTGCCTTTGATATTCAATTCCGATGCGATGTCTGTGTTTCATCGTCAAAATGAAGGTCCATGGGATACAGTAAACCTGCACTGGTGCATCGGAATCCAATACTGGTCTCCCAGGAGCCGCTCAAAGCACAAACTCTTAGAAGATTCACTCTTCTTGTACTTAAGTCGGCACTGGGCATTTTATATTCAATTCCGATGCGATTTCTGTGTTTCATCGTCAATGTGAAGGTCCAAGGGATACAGTAAACCTTCACTGCTGCTTCGGGATCTCATACTGGTCTCCCAGGAGCCGCTCAAAGCACAAACTCTTAGAAGATTCACTCTTCTTGTACTTAAGTCGGCATTGTTCCTTTTATATTCAATTCCGATGCGATTTCTGTGTTTCATCGACAATGTGAAGGTACAAGGGATACCGTAAACCTGCACTGGTGCATCGGAATCTAATACTGGTCTCCCAGGAGCCGCTCAAAGCACAACACTTACAAAATTCACTCTTCTTGTACTTAAGTCGGCATTGTGCCTTTTATATTCAATTCCGATGCGATTTTTGTGTTTCATCGTCAATGTGAAGGTCCAAGGGATAGAGTAAACCTGCACTGGTGCATCGGAATCTAATACTGGTCTCCCAGGAGCCGCTCAAAGCACAAACTCTTAGAAGATTCACTCTTCTTGTACTTAAGTCGGCATTGTGCCTTTTATATTCAATTCCGACACGATTTCTGTGTTTCATTGTCAATGTGAAGGTCCAAGGGATACAGTAAACCTGCACTGGTGCATCGGAATCCAATACTGGTCTCCCAGGAGCCGCTCAAAGCACAAACTCTTAGAAGATTCACTCTTCTTGTACATAAGTCGGCATTGTGCCTTTCATATTCAATTCCGATGCGATTTCTTTGTTTCATTGTCAATGTGACGGTCCAAAGGATACAGTAAACCTGCACTGGTGCATCGGAATCTAATACTGGTCTCCCAGGAGCCGCTCAAAGCACAAACTCTTAGGAGACTCACTCTTCTTGTACTTAAGTCGGCATTGTGCCTTTGATATTCAATTCCGATGCGATTTCTGTGTTTCATCATCAATGTGAAGGTCCAAGGGATACAGAAACCTGCACTGGTGCATCGGAATCTACTACTGGCCTCCCAGGAGCCACTCAAAGCAGAACTCTTAGAAGATTCACTCTTCTTGTACTTAAGTCGGCATTGTGCCGTTGATATTCAATTCCGATGCGATTTCTGTGTTTCATCGTCAATGTGAAGGTCCAAGGGATACAGTAAACCTGCACTGGTGCATCGGAATCCAATACTGGCCTCCCAAGGTGCCGCTAAAAGCACAAACCCTTAGATGATTCACTCTTCTTGTACATAAGTCGGCATTGTGCCTTTTATATTCAATTCCGATGCGATTTCTGTGTTTCATTGTCAATGTGACGGTCCAAGTGATACAGTAAACCCGCACTGGTGCATCGGAATCTAATTCTGGTCTCCCAGGAGCCGCTTAAAGCAGAACTCTTAGAAGATTCACTCTTCTTGTACTTAAGTCGGCATTGTGCCTTTGATATTCAATTCCGATGCGATTTCTGTGTTTCATCATCAATGTGAAGGTCCAAGGGATACAGTAAACCTGCACTGGTGCATCGGAATCTACTACTGGCCTCCCAGGAGCCACTCAAAGTAGAACTCTTAGAAGATTCACTCTTCTTGTACTTAAGTCGGCATTGTGCCTTTGATATTCAATTCCGATGCAATTTCTGTGTTTCATCGTCAATGTGAAGGTACAAGGGATACAGTAAACCTGCACTGGTGCATCGGAATCCAATACTGGCCTCCCAAGGTGCCTTTAAAAGCACAAACCCTTAGAAGATTCACTCTTCTTGTACATAAGTCGGCATTGTGCATTTTATATTCAATTCCGATGCGATTTCTGTGTTTCATTGTCAATGTGACGGTCCAAGTGATACAGTAAACCTGCACTGGTGCATCGGAATCTAATTCTGGTCTCCCAGGAGCCGCTCAAAGCAGAACTCTTAGAAGATTCACTCTTCTTGTACTTAAGTCGACATTGTGCCTTTGATATTCAATTCCGATGCGATTTCTGTGTTTCATCGTCAATGTGAAGGTCCAAGGGATACAGTAAACCTACACTGGTGCATCGGAATCCAATACTGGTCTCCCAGGAGCCGCTCAAACCACAAACTCTTAGGACACTCACTCTTCTTGTACTTAAGTCGGCATTGTGCCTTTGATATTCAATTCGGATGCGATTTCTGTGTTTCATCGTCAATGTGAAGGTCCAAGGGATACAGTAAACCTGCACTGGTGCATCGGAATCTACTACTGGTCTCCCAGGAGCCACTCAAAGCAGAACTCTTAGAAGATTCACTCTTCTTGTACTTAAGTCGGCATTGTGGCTTTGATATTCAATTCCGATGCGATTTCTGTGTTTCATCGTCAATGTGAAGGTACAAGGGATACAGTAAACCTGCACTGGTTCATCGGAATCCAATACTGGCCTCCCAAGGTGCCGCTCAAAGCACAAACCCTTAGAAGATTCACTCTTCTTGTACATAAGTCGGCATTGTGCCTTTTATATTCAATTCCGATGCGATTTCTGTGTTTCATTGTCAATGTGACGGTCCAAGGGATACAGTAAACCTGCACTGGTGCATCGGAATCTAATACTGGTCTCCCAGGAGCCGCTCAAAGCACAAACTCTTAGAAAATTCACTCTTCTTGTACTTAAGTCGGCATTGTGCCTTTTATATACAATTCCGATGCGCTTTCTGTGTGTCATCGTCAATGTGAAGGTCCAAGGGATACAGTAAACCTGCACTGGTGCATCGGAATCTACTACTGGTCTCCCAGGAGCCACTCAAAGCAGAACTCTTAGAAGATTCACTCTTCTTGTACTTAAGTCGGCATTGTGCCTTTGATATTCAATTCCGATGCGATTTCTGTGTTTCATCGTCAATGTGAAGGTCCATGGGATGCAGTAAACCTGCACTGGTGCATCGGAATCCAATACTGGTCTCCCAGGAGCCGCTCAAAGCACAAACTCTTAGAAGATTCACTCTTCTTGTACTTAAGTCGGCACTGGGCATTTTATATTCAATTCCGATGCGATTTCTGTGTTTCATCGTCAATGTGAAGGTCCAAGGGATACAGTAAACCTTCACTGCTGCTTCGGGATCTCATACTGGTCTCCCAGGAGCCGCTCAAAGCACAAACTCTTAGGAGACTCACTCTTCTTGTACTTAAGTCGGCATTGTGCCTTTGATATTCAATTCCGATGCGATTTCTGTGTTTCATCATCAATGTGAAGGTCCAAGGGATACAGTAAACCTGCACTGGTGCATCGGAATCTACTACTGGCCTCCCAGGAGCCACTCAAAGCAGAACTCTTAGAAGATTCACTCTTCTTGTACTTAAGTCGGCATTGTGCCTTTGATATTCAATTCCGATGCGATTTCTGTGTTTCATCGTCAATGTGAAGGTCCAAGGGATACAGTAAACCTGCACTGGTGCATCGGAATCCAATACTGGCCTCCCAAGGTGCCTTTAAAAGCACAAACCCTTAGAAGATTCACTCTTCTTGTACATAAGTCGGCATTGTGCCTTTTATATTCAATTCCGATGCGATTTCTGTGTTTCATCGTCAATGTGACGGTCCAAGTGATACAGTAAACCTGCACTGGTGCATTGGAATCTAATTCTGGTCTCCCAGGAGCCGCTCAAAGCAGAACTCTTAGAAGATTCACTCTTCTTGTACTTAAGTCAACATTGTGCCTTTGATATTCAATTCCGATGCGATTTCTGTGTTTCATCGTCAATGTGAAGGTCCAAGGGATACAGTAAACCTACACTGGTGCATCGGAATCCAATACTGGTCTCCCAGGAGCCGCTCAAAGCACAAACTCTTAGAAGATTCACACTTCTTGTACTTAAGTCGGAATTGTGCCTTTTATATTCAATTCCGATGCGATTTCTGTGTTTCATCGTCAATGTGAAGGTCCAAGGGATACAGTAAACCTGCACTGGTGCATCGGAATCTACTACTGGCCTCCCAGGAGCCACTCAAAGCAGAACTCTTAGAAGATTCACTCTTCTTGTACTTAAGTCGGCATTGTGCCTTTGATATTCAATTCCGATGCGATTTCTGTGTTTCATCGTCAATGTGAAGGTCCAAGGGATACAGTAAACTTGCACTGGTGCATCGGAATCCAATACCGGCCTCCCAAGGTGCCGCTAAAGGCACAAACCCTTAGAAGATTCACTCTTCTTGTACATAAGTCGGCATTGTGCCTTTTATATTCAATTCCGATGCGATTTCTGTGTTTCATTGTCAATGTGACGGTCCAAGTGATACAGTAAACCCGCACTGGTGCATCGGAATCTAATTCTGGTCTCCCAGGAGCCGCTCAAAGCAGAACTCTTAGAAGATTCACTCTTCTTGTACTTAAGTCGGCATTGTGCCTTTGATATTCAATTCCGATGCGATTTCTGTGTTTCATCATCAATGTGAAGGTCCAAGGGATACAGTAAACCTGCACTGGTGCATCGGAATCTACTACTGGCCTCCCAGGAGCCACTCAAAGTAGAACTCTTAGAAGATTCACTCTTCTTGTACTTAAGTCGGCATTGTGCCTTTGATATTCAATTCCGATGCAATTTCTGTGTTTCATCGTCAATGTGAAGGTCCAAGGGATACAGTAAACCTGCACTGGTGCATCGGAATCCAATACTGGCCTCCCAAGGTGCCTTTAAAAGCACAAACCCTTAGAAGATTCACTCTTCTTGTACATAAGTCGGCATTGTGCATTTTATATTCAATTCCGATGCGATTTCTGTGTTTCATTGTCAATGTGACGGTCCAAGTGATCCAGTAAACCTGCACTGGTGCATCGGAATCTAATTCTGGTCTCCCAGGAGCCGCTCAAAGCAGAACTCTTAGAAGATTCACTCTTCTTGTACTTAAGTCGACATTGTGCCTTTGATATTCAATTCCGATGCGATTTCTGTGTTTCATCGTCAATGTGAAGGTCCAAGGGATACAGTAAACCTACACTGGTGCATCGGAATCCAATACTGGTCTCCCAGGAGCCGCTCAAACCACAAACTCTTAGGACACTCACTCTTCTTGTACTTAAGTCGGCATTGTGCCTTTGATATTCAATTCGGATGCGATTTCTGTGTTTCATCGTCAATGTGAAGGTCCAAGGGATACAGTAAACCTGCACTGGTGCATCGGAATCTACTACTGGTCTCCCAGGAGCCACTCAAAGCAGAACTCTTAGAAGATTCACTCTTCTTGTACTTAAGTCGGCATTGTGGCTTTGATATTCAATTCCGATGCGATTTCTGTGTTTCATCGTCAATGTGAAGGTACAAGGGATACAGTAAACCTGCACTGGTTCATCGGAATCCAATACTGGCCTCCCAAGGTGCCGCTCAAAGCACAAACCCTTAGAAGATTCACTCTTCTTGTACATAAGTCGGCATTGTGCCTTTTATATTCAATTCCGATGCGATTTCTGTGTTTCATTGTCAATGTGACGGTCCAAGGGATACAGTAAACCTGCACTGGTGCATCGGAATCTAATACTGGTCTCCCAGGAGCCGCTCAAAGCACAAACTCTTAGAAAATTCACTCTTCTTGTACTTAAGTCGGCATTGTGCCTTTTATATACAATTCCGATGCGCTTTCTGTGTGTCATCGTCAATGTGAAGGTCCAAGGGATACAGTAAACCTGCACTGGTGCATCGGAATCTACTACTGGTCTCCCAGGAGCCACTCAAAGCAGAACTCTTAGAAGATTCACTCTTCTTGTACTTAAGTCGGCATTGTGCCTTTGATATTCAATTCCGATGCGATTTCTGTGTTTCATCGTCAATGTGAAGGTCCATGGGATACAGTAAACCTGCACTGGTGCATCGGAATCCAATACTGGTCTCCCAGGAGCCGCTCAAAGCACAAACTCTTAGAAGATTCACTCTTCTTGTACTTAAGTCGGCACTGGGCATTTTATATTCAATTCCGATGCGATTTCTGTGTTTCATCGTCAATGTGAAGGTCCAAGGGATACAGTAAACCTTCACTGCTGCTTCGGGATCTCATACTGGTCTCCCAGGAGCCGCTCAAAGCACAAACTCTTAGGAGACTCACTCTTCTTGTACTTAAGTCGGCATTGTGCCTTTGATATTCAATTCCGATGCGATTTCTGTGTTTCATCATCAATGTGAAGGTCCAAGGGATACAGTAAACCTGCACTGGTGCATCGGAATCTACTACTGGCCTCCCAGGAGCCACTCAAAGCAGAACTCTTAGAAGATTCACTCTTCTTGTACTTAAGTCGGCATTGTGCCTTTGATATTCAATTCCGATGCGATTTCTGTGTTTCATCGTCAATGTGAAGGTCCAAGGGATACAGTAAACTTGCACTGGTGCATCGGAATCCAATACCGGCCTCCCAAGGTGCCGCTAAAAGCACAAACCCTTAGAAGATTCACTCTTCTTGTACATAAGTCGGCATTGTGCCTTTTATATTCAATTCCGATGCGATTTCTGTGTTTCATTGTCAATGTGACGGTCCAAGTGATACAGTAAACCTGCACTGGTGCATCGGAATCTAATTCTGGTCTCCCAGGAGCCGCTCAAAGCAGAACTCTTAGAAGATTCACTCTTCTTGTACTTAAGTCGGCATTGTGCCTTTGATATTCAATTCCGATGCGATTTCTGTGTTTCATCAGCAATGTGAAGGTCCAAGGGATACAGTAAACCTGCACTGGTGCATCGGAATCTACTACTGGCCTCCCAGGAGCCACTCAAAGCAGAACTCTTAGAAGATTCACTCTTCTTGTACTTAAGTCGGCATTGTGCCTTTGATATTCAATTCCGATGCGATTTCTGTGTTTCATCGTCAATGTGAAGGTCCAAGGGATACAGTAAACCTGCACTGGTGCATCGGAATCCTATACTGGCCTCCCAAGGTGCCTTTAAAAGCACAAACACTTAGAAGATTCACTCTTCTTGTACATAAGTCGGCATTGTGCCTTTGATATTCAATTCCGATGCGATTTCTGTGTTTCATCGTCAATGTGACGGTCCAAGTGATACAGTAAACCTGCACTGGTGCATTGGAATCTAATTCTGGTCTCCCAGGAGCCGCTCAAAGCAGAACTCTTAGAAGATTCACTCTTCTTGTACTTAAGTCAACATTGTGCCTTTGATATTCAATTCCGATGCGATTTCTGTGTTTCATCGTCAATGTGAAGGTCCAAGGGATACAGTAAACCTACACTGGTGCATCGGAATCCAATACTGGTCTCCCAGGAGCCGCTCAAAGCACAAACTCTTAGAAGATTCACACTTTTTGTACTTAAGTCGGAATTGTGCCTTTTATATTCAATTCCGATGCGATTTCTGTGTTTCATCGTCAATGTGAAGGTCCAAGGGATACAGTAAACCTGCACTGGTGCATCGGAATCTAATACTGGTCTCCCAGGAGCCGCTCAAAGCACAAACTCTTAGGAGACTCACTCTTCTTGTACTTAAGTCGGCATTGTGCCTTTGATATTCAATTCGGATGCGATTTCTGTGTTTCATCGTCAATGTGAAGGTCCAAGGGATACAGTAAACCTGCACTGGTGCATCGGAATCTACTACTGGTCTCCCAGGAGTCACTCAAATCAGAACTCTTAGAAGATTCACTCTTCTTGTACTTAAGTCGGCATTGTGCCTTTGATATTCAATTCCGATGCGATTTCTGTGTTTCATCGTCAATGTGAAGGTACAAGGGATACAGTAAACCTGCACTGGTTCATCGGAATCCAATACTGGCCTCCCAAGGTGCCGCTCAAAGCACAAACCCTTAGAAGATTCACTCTTCTTGTACATAAGTCGGCATTGTGCCTTTGATATTCAATTCCGATGCGATTTCTGTGTTTCATCGTCAATGTGAAGGTCCATGGGATACAGTAAACCTGCACTGGTGCATCGGAATCCAATACTGGTCTCCCAGGAGCCGCTCAAAGCACAAACTCTTAGAAGATTCACTCTTCTTGTACTTAAGTCGGCACTGGGCATTTTATATTCAATTCCGATGCGATTTCTGTGTTTCATCGTCAATGTGAAGGTCCATGGGATACAGTAAACCTGCACTGGTGCATCGATATCCAATACTGGTCTCCCAGGAGCCGCTCAAAGCACAAACTCTTAGAAGATTCACTCTTCTTGTACTTAAGTCGGCACTGGGCATTTTATATTCAATTCCGATGCGATTTCTGTGTTTCATCGTCAATGTGAAGGTACAAGGGATACCGTAAACCTGCACTGGTGCATCGGAATCTAATACTGGTCTCCCAGGAGCCGCTCAAAGCACAACACTTACAAAATTCACTCTTCTTGTACTTAAGTCGGCATTGTGCCTTTTATATTCAATTCCGATGCGATTTTTGTGTTTCATCGTCAATGTGAAGGTCCAAGGGATAGAGTAAACCTGCACTGGTGCATCGGAATCTAATACTGGTCTCCCAGGAGCCGCTCAAAGCACAAACTCTTAGAAGATTCACTCCTCTTGTACTTAAGTCGGCATTGTGCCTTTTATATTCAATTCCGACGCGATTTCTGTGTTTCATTGTCAATGTGAAGGTCCAAGGGATACAGTAAACCTGCACTGGTGCATCGGAATCCAATACTGGTCTCCCAGGCGCCGCTCAAAGCACAAACTCTTAGAAGATTCACTCTTCTTGTACATAAGTCGGCATTGTGCCTTTCATATTCAATTCCGATGCGATTTCTTTGTTTCATTGTCAATGTGACGGTCCAAAGGATACAGTTAACCTGCACTGGTGCATCGGAATCTAATACTGGTCTCCCAGGAGCCGCTCAAAGCACAAACTCTTAGGAGACTCACTCTTCTTAAGTCGGCATTGTGCCTTTGATATTCAATTCCGATGCGATTTCTGTGTTTCATCATCAATGTGAAGGTCCAAGGGATACAGTAAAACCTGCACTGGTGCATTGGAATCTACTACTGGCCTCCCAGGAGCCACTCAAAGCAGAACTCTTAGAAGATTCACTCTTCTTGTACTTAAGTCGGCATTGTGCCTTTGATATTCAATTCCGATGCGATTTCTGTGTTTCATCGTCAATGTGAAGGTCCAAGGGATACAGTAAACCTGCACTGGTGCATCGGAATCCAATACTGGCCTCCCAAGGTGCCGCTAAAAGCACAAACCCTTAGAAGATTCACTCTTCTTGTACATAAGTCTGCATTGTGCCTTTTATATTCAATTCCGATGCGATTTCTGTGTTTCATCGTCAATGTGAAGGTCCAAGGGATACAGTAAACCTGCACTGGTGCATCGGAATCTAATACTGGTCTCCCAGGAGCCGCTCAAAGCACAAACTCTTAGGAGACTCACTCTTCTTGTACTTAAGTCGGCATTGTGCCTTTGATATTCAATTCGGATGCGATTTCTGTGTTTCATCGTCAATGTGAAGGTCCAAGGGATACAGTAAACCTGCACTGGTGCATAGGAATCTACTACTGGTCTCCCAGGAGCCACTCAAATCAGAACTCTTAGAAGATTCACTCTCCTTGTACTTAAGTCGGCATTGTGCCTTTGATATTCAATTCCGATGCGATTTCTGTGTTTCATCGTCAATGTGAAGGTACAAGGGATACAGTAAACCTGCACTGGTTCATCGGAATCCAATACTGGCCTCCCAAGGTGCCGCTCAAAGCACAAACCCTTAGAAGATTCACTCTTCTTGTACATAAGTCGGCATTGTGCCTTTGATATTCAATTCCGATGCGATTTCTGTGTTTCATCGTCAATGTGAAGGTCCATGGGATACAGTAAACCTGCACTGGTGCATCGGAATCCAATACTGGTCTCCCAGGAGCCGCTCAAAGCACAAACTCTTAGAAGATTCACTCTTCTTGTACTTAAGTCGGCACTGGGCATTTTATATTCAATTCCGATGCGCTTTCTGTGTTTCATCGTCAATGTGAAGGTCCATGGGATACAGTAAACCTGCACTGGTGCATCGATATCCAATACTGGTCTCCCAGGAGCCGCTCAAAGCACAAACTCTTAGAAGATTCACTCTTCTTGTACTTAAGTCGGCACTGGGCATTTTATATTCAATTCCGATGCGATTTCTGTGTTTCATCGTCAATGTGAAGGTACAAGGGATACCGTAAACCTGCACTGGTGCATCGGAATCTAATACTGGTCTCCCAGGAGCCGCTCAAAGCACAACACTTACAAAATTCACTCTTCTTGTACTTAAGTCGGCATTGTGCCTTTTATATTCAATTCCGATGCGATTTTTGTGTTTCATCGTCAATGTGAAGGTCCAAGGGATAGAGTAAACCTGCACTGGTGCATCGGAATCTAATACTGGTCTCCCAGGAGCCGCTCAAAGCACAAACTCTTAGAAGATTCACTCCTCTTGTACTTAAGTCGGCATTGTGCCTTTTATATTCAATTCCGACGCGATTTCTGTGTTTCATTGTCAATGTGAAGGTCCAAGGGATACAGTAAACCTGCACCGGTGCATCGGAATCCAATACTGGTCTCCCAGGCGCCGCTCAAAGCACAAACTCTTAGAAGATTCACTCTTCTTGTACATAAGTCGGCATTGTGCCTTTCATATTCAATTCCGATGCGATTTCTTTGTTTCATTGTCAATGTGACGGTCCAAAGGATACAGTTAACCTGCACTGGTGCTTCGGAATCTAATACTGGTCTCCCAGGAGCCGCTCAAAGCACAAACTCTTAGGAGACTCACTCTTCTTAAGTCGGCATTGTGCCTTTGATATTCAATTCCGATGCGATTTCTGTGTTTCATCATCAATGTGAAGGTCCAAGGGATACAGTAAAACCTGCACTGGTGCATTGGAATCTACTACTGGCCTCCCAGGAGCCACTCAAAGCAGAACTCTTAGAAGATTCACTCTTCTTGTACTTAAGTCGGCATTGTGCCTTTGATATTCAATTCCGATGCGATTTCTGTGTTTCATCGTCAATGTGAAGGTCCAAGGGATACAGTAAACCTGCACTGGTGCATCGGAATCTACTACTGGTCTCCCAGGAGCCACTCAAAGCAGAACTCTTAGAAGATTCACTCTTCTTGTACTTAAGTCGACATTGTGCCTTTGATATTCAATTCCGATGCGATTTCTGTGTTTCATCGTCAATGTGAAGGTCCAAGGGATACAGTAAACCTGCACTGGTGCATCGGAAACCAATACTGGTCTCCCAGGAGCCGCTCAAAGCACAAACTCGTAGAAGACTCACTCTTCTTGTACTTAAGTCGGCACTGTGCCTTTTATATTCAATTCCGATGCGATTTCTGTGTTTCATCGTCAATGTGAAGGACCAAGGGATACAGTAAACCTGCACTGGTGCATCGGAATCCAATACTGGTCTCCCAGGAGCCACTCAAAGCAGAACTCTTAGAAGACTCACTCTTCTTGTACTTAAGTCGGCATTGTGTCTTTGATTTTCAATTCCGATGCGATTTCTGTGTTTCATCGTCAATGTGAAGGTCCAAGGGATACAGTAAACCTGCACTGGTGCATCGGAATCTACTACTGGTCTCCCAGGAGCCACTCAAAGCAGAACTCTTAGAAGATTCACTCTTCTTGTACTTAAGTCGGCATTGTGCCTTTGATATTCAATTCCGATGCGATTTCTGTGTTTCATCGTCAATGTGAAGGTCCAAGGGATACAGTAAACCTGCACTGGTGCATCGGAATCTAATACTGGTCTCACAGGTGCCGCTCAAAGCACAACTCTTAGAAGATTCACTTTTCTTGTACTTAAGTCGGCATTGTGCCATTGATATTCAATTCCGATGCGATTTCTGTGTTTCATCGTCAATGTGAAGGTCCAAGGGATACAGTAAACCTGCACTGGTGCATCGGAATCTACTACTGGTCTCCCAGGAGCCACTCAAAGCAGAACTCTTAGAAGATTCACTCTTCTTGTACTTAAGTCGGCATTGTGCCTTTGATATTCAATTCCGATGCGATTTCTGTGTTTCATCGTCAATGTGAAGGTACAAGGGATACAGTAAACCTGCACTGGTTCATCGGAATCCAATACTGGCCTCCCAAGGTGCCGCTCGAAGCACAAACCCTTAGAAGATTCACTCTTCTTGTACATAAGTCGGCATTGTGCCTTTTATATTCAATTCCGATGCGATTTCTGTGTTTCATTGTCAATGTGACGGTCCAAGGGATACAGTAAACCTGCACTGGTGCATCGGAATCTACTACTGGTCTCCCAGGAGCCGCTCAATGCACAACTCTTAGAAAATTCACTCTGCTTGTACTTAAGTCGGCATTGTGCCTTTTATATTCAATTCCGATGCGATTTCTGTGTTTCATCGTCAATGTGAAGGTCCAAGGTATACAGTAAACCTGCACTGGTACATCGGAATCTAATACTGGTCTCCCAGGAGCCGCTCAAAGCACAAACTCTTAGAAGATTCACTCTTCTTGTACTTAAGTCGGCATTGTGCATTTTATATTCAATTCCGATGCGCTTTCTGTGTGTCATCGTCAATGTGAAGGTCCAAGGGATACAGTAAACCTGCACTGGTGCATCGGAATCTAATACTGG
Organism: Schistocerca nitens; assembly: GCF_023898315.1. NCBI lineage: Eukaryota > Metazoa > Arthropoda > Insecta > Orthoptera > Acrididae > Schistocerca > Schistocerca nitens. The sequence continues at coordinate 2,573,320 of NW_026045908.1, read as the reverse complement.
TCTCCCAGGAGCCGCTCAAAGCACAAACTCTTAGGAGATTCACTCTTCTTGTACTTAAGTCGGCATTGTGCCTTTTATATTCAATTCCGATGCGATTTCTGTGTTTCATCGTCAATGTGAAGGTCCAAGGGATACAGTAAACCTGCACTGGTGCACCGGAATCCAATACTGGTCTCCCAGGTGCCGCTCAAAGCACAAACCCTTAGAAGAGTCACTCTTCTTGTATTTAAGTCGGCATTGTGCCTTTTATATTCAATTCCGATGCGATTTCTGTGTTTCATCGTCAATGTGAAGGTCCAAGTGATTCAGTAAACCTGCACTGGTGCATCGGAATCTAATACTGGTCTCCCAGGAGCCGCTCAAAGCACAAACTCTTAGGAGACTCACTCTTCTTGTACTTAAGTCGGCATTGTGCCTTTGATATTCAATTCCGATGCGATTTCTGGGTTTCATCGTCAATGTGAAGGTCCAAGGGATACAGTAAACCTGCACTGGTGCATCGGAATCTAATACTGGTCTCACAGGTGCCGCTCAAAGCACAACTCTTAGAAGATTCACTTTTCTTGTACTTAAGTCGGCATTGTGCCTCTGATATTCAATTCCGATGCGATTTCTGTGTTTCATCGTCAATGTGAAGGTCCAAGGGATACAGTAAACCTGCACTGGTGCATCGGAATCTACTACTGGTCTCCCAGGAGCCACTCAAAGCAGAACTCTTAGAAGATTCACTCTTCTTGTACTTAAGTCGGCATTGTGCCTTTGATATTCAATTCCGATGCGATTTCTGTGTTTCATCGTCAATGTGAAGGTACAAGGGATACAGTAAACCTGCACTGGTTCATCGGAATCCAATACTGGCCTCCCAAGGTGCCGCTCGAAGCACAAACCCTTAGAAGATTCACTCTTCTTGTACATAAGTCGGCATTGTGCCTTTTATATTCAATTCCGATGCGATTTCTGTGTTTCATTGTCAATGTGACGGTCCAAGGGATACAGTAAACCTGCACTGGTGCATCGGAATCTACTACTGGTCTCCCAGGAGCCGCTCAATGCACAACTCTTAGAAAATTCACTCTTCTTGTACTTAAGTCGGCATTGTGCCTTTTATATTCAATTCCGATGCGATTTCTGTGTTTCATCGTCAATGTGAAGGTCCAAGGTATACAGTAAACCTGCACTGGTGCATCGGAATCTAATACTGGTCTCCCAGGAGCCGCTCAAAGCACAAACTCTTAGAAGATTCACTCTTCTTGTACTTAAGTCGGCATTGTGCATTTTATATTCAATTCCGATGCGCTTTCTGTGTGTCATCGTCAATGTGAAGGTCCAAGGGATACAGTAAACCTGCACTGGTGCATCGGAATCTAATACTGGTCTCCCAGGAGCCACTCAAAGCACAAACTCTTAGAAGATTCACTCTTCTTGTACTTAAGTCGGCATTGTGCCTTTTATATTCAATTCCGATGCGATTTCTGTGTTTCATCGTCAATGTGAAGGTCCAAGGGATACAGTAAACCTGCACTGGTGCATCGGAATCCAATACTGGTCTCCCAGGTGCCGCTCAAAGCACAAACCCTTAGAAGAGTCACTCTTCTTGTATTTAAGTCGGCATTGTGCCTTTTATATTCAATTCCGATGCGATTTCTGTGTTTCATCGTCAATGTGAAGGTCCAAGGGATACAGTAAACCTGCACTGGTGCATCGGAATCTAATACTGGTCTCCCAGGAGCCGCTCAAAGCACAAACTCTTAGGAGACTCACTCTTCTTGTACTTAAGTCGGCATTGTGCCTTTGATATTCAATTCCGATGCGATTTCTGTGTTTCATCGTCAATGTGAAGGTCCAAGGGATACAGTAAACCTGCACTGGTGCATCGGAATCTAATACTGGTCTCCCAGGTGCCGCTAAAAGCACAACTCTTAGAAGATTCACTTTTCTTGTACTTAAGTCGGCATTGTGCCTTTGATATTCAATTCCGATGCGATTTCTGTGTTTCATCGTCAATGTGAAGGTCCAAGGGATACAGTAAACCTGCACTGGTGCATCGGAATCTAATACTGGTCTCCCAGGAGCCGCTCAAAGCACAAACTCTTAGGAGACTCACTCTTCTTGGACTTAAGTCGGCATTGTGCCTTTGATATTCAATTCCGATGCGATTTCTGTGTTTCATCATCAATGTGAAGGTCCAAGGGATACAGTAAACCTGCACTGGTGCATCGGAATCTACTACTGGCCTCCCAGGAGCCACTCAAAGCAGAACTCTTAGAAGATTCACTCTTCTTGTACTTAAGTCGGCATTGTGCCTTTGATATTCAATTCCGATGCGATTTCTGTGTTTCATCGTCAATGTGAAGGTCCAAGGGATACAGTAAACCTGCACTGGTGCATCGGAATCCAATACTGGTGTCCCAGGAGCCACTCAAAGCAGAACTCTTAGAAGACTCACTCTTCTTGTACTTAAGTCGGCATTGTGCCTTTTATATTCAATTCTGATGCGATTTCTGTGTTTCATCGTCAATGTGAAGGTCCATGGGATACAGTAAACCTGCACTGGTGCATCGGAATCTAATACTGGTCTCCCAGGAGCCGTTCAAAGCACAAACTCTTAGGAGACTCACTCTTCTTGTACTTAAGTCGGCATTGTGCCTTTGATATTCAATTCCGATGCGATTTCTGTGTTTCATCGTCAATGTGAAGGTCCAAGGGATACAGTAAACCTGCACTGGTGCATCGGAATCTACTACTGGTCTCCCAGGAGCCACTCAAAGCAGAACTCTTAGAAGATTCACTCTTCTTGTACTTAAGTCGGAATTCTGCCTTTTATATTCAATTCCGATGCGATTTCTGTGTTTCATCGTCAATGTGAAGGTCCGAGGGATACAGTAAACCTGCACTGGTGCATCGGAATCTAATACTGGTCTCCCAGGAGCCGCTCACAGCACAAACTCTTAGAAGATTCACACTTCTTGTACTTAAGTCGGAATTGTGCCTTTTATATTCAATTCCGATGCGATTTCTGTGTTTCATCGTCAATGTGAAGGTCCAAGGGATACAGTAAACCTGCACTGGTGCATCGGAATCTACTACTGGTCTCCCAGGAGCCACTCAAAGCAGAACTCTTAGAAGATTCACTCTTCTTGTACTTAAGTCGGCATTGTGCCTTTTATATTCAATTCCGATGCGATTTCTGTGTTTCATCGTCAATGTGAAGGTACAAGGGATACAGTAAACCTGCACTGGTCCATCGGATCCAATACTGGCCTCCCAAGGTGCCGCTCAAAGCACAAACCCTTAGAAGATTCACTCTTATTGTACATAAGTCGGCATTGTGCCTTTTATATTCAATTCCGATGCGCTTTCTGTGTGTCATCGTCAATGTGAAGGTCCAAGGGATACAGTAAACCTGCACTGGTGCATCGGAATTTAATACTGGTCTCCCAGGAGCCACTCAAAGCACAAAATCTTAGAAGATTCACTCTTCTTGTACTTAAGTCGGCATTGTGCCTTTTATATTCAATTCCGATGCGATTTCTGTGTTTCATCGTCAATGTGAAGGTCCAAGGGATACAGTAAACCTGCACTGGTGCATCGGAATCTAATACTGGTCTCCCAGGAGCCGCTCACAGCACAAACTCTTAGGAGATTCACTCTTCGTTTACTTAATTCGGCATTGTGCCTTTTATATTCAATTCCGATGCGATTTCTGTGTTTCATCGTCAATGTAAAGGTCCAAGGGATACAGTAAACCTGCACTGGTGCATCGGAATCTAATACTGGTCTCCCAGGAGCCGATCAAAGCACAACTCTTAGAAAATTCACTCTTCTTGTACTTAAGTGGGCATTGTGCCTTTTATATTCAATTCCGATGCGATTTGTGTGTTTCATCGTCAATGTCAAGGTCCAAGGGATACAGTAAACCTGCACTGGTGCATCGGAATCTAATACTGGTCTCCCAGGAGCCGCTCAAAGCACAAACTCTTAGAAGATTCACTCTTCTTGTACTTAAGTCGGCACTGTGCCTTTTATATTCAATTCCGATGCGATTTTTGTGTTTCATCGTCAATGTGAAGGTCCAAGGGATAGAGAAACCTGCACTGGTGCATCGGAATCTAATACTGGTCTCCCAGGAGCCGCTCAAAGCACAAACTCTTAGAAGATTCTCTCTTCTTGTACTTAAGTCTTCATTGTGCCTTTTAAATTCAATTCCGACGCGATTTCTGTGTTTCATTGTGAATGTGAAGGTCCAAGGGATACAGTAAACCTGCACTGGTGCATCGGAATCCAATACTGGTCTCCCAGGAGCCGCTCAAAGCACAAACTCTTAGAAGATTCACTCTTCTTGTACTTAAGTCGGCATTGTGCCTTTGATATTCAATTCCGATGCGATTTCTGTGTTTCATCGTCAATGTGAAGGTCCAAGGGATACAGTAAACCTGCACTGGTGCATCGGAATCTAATACTGGTCTCCCAGGAGCCGCTCAAAGCACAAACTCTTAGGAGACTCACTCTTCTTGGACTTAAGTCGGCATTGTGCCTTTGATATTCAATTCCGATGCGATTTCTGTGTTTCATCATCAATGTGAAGGTCCAAGGGATACAGTAAACCTGCACTGGTGCATCGGAATCTACTACTGGCCTCCCAGGAGCCACTCAAAGCAGAACTCTTAGAAGATTCACTCTTCTTGTACTTAAGTCGGCATTGTGCCTTTGATATTCAATTCCGATGCGATTTCTGTGTTTCATCGTCAATGTGAAGGTCCAAGGGATACAGTAAACCTGCACTGGTGCATCGGAATCCAATACTGGTCTCCCAGGAGCCACTCAAAGCAGAACTCTTAGAAGACTCACTCTTCTTGTACTTAAGTCGGCATTGTGCCTTTTATATTCAATTCTGATGCGATTTCTGTGTTTCATCGTCAATGTGAAGGTCCATGGGATACAGTAAACCTGCACTGGTGCATCGGAATCTAATACTGGTCTCCCAGGAGCCGTTCAAAGCACAAACTCTTAGGAGACTCACTCTTCTTGTACTTAAGTCGGCATTGTGCCTTTGATATTCAATTCCGATGCGATTTCTGTGTTTCATCGTCAATGTGAAGGTCCAAGGGATACAGTAAACCTGCACTGGTGCATCGGAATCTACTACTGGTCTCCCAGGAGCCACTCAAAGCAGAACTCTTAGAAGATTCACTCTTCTTGTACTTAAGTCGGAATTCTGCCTTTTATATTCAATTCCGATGCGATTTCTGTGTTTCATCGTCAATGTGAAGGTCCGAGGGATACAGTAAACCTGCACTGGTGCATCGGAATCCAATACTGGTCTCCCAGGAGCCGCTCAAAGCACAAACACGTAGAAGATTCACTCTTCTTGTACTTAAGTCGGCACTGTGCCTTTTATATTGAATTCCGATGCGATTTCTGTGTTTCATCGTCAATGTGAAGGTCCAAGGGATACAGTAAACCTGCACTGGTGCATCGGAATCCAATACTGGTCTCCCAGGAGCCACTCAAAGCAGAACTCTTAGAAGATTCACTCTTCTTGTAGTTAAGTCGGCATTGTGCCTTTTATATTCAATTCCGATGCGATTTCTGTGTTTCATCGTCAATGTGAAGGTCCAAGGGATACAGTAAACCTGCACTGGTGCATCGGAATCCAATACTGGTCTCCCAGGTGCCGCTCAAAGCACCAACCCTTAGAAGATTCACTCTTCTTGTACATAAGTCGGCATTGTGCCTTTTATATTCAATTCTGATGCGATTTCTGTGTTTCATTGTCAATGTGAAGGTCCAAGGGATACAGTAAACCTGCACTGGTGCATCGGAATCTAATACTGGTCTCCCAGGAGCCGCTCAAAGCACAAACTCTTAGGAGACTCACTCTTCTTGTACTTAAGTCGGCATTGTGCCTTTTATATTCAATTCCGATGCGATTTCTGTGTTTCATCGTCAATGTGAAGGTCCATGGGATACAGTAAACCTGCACTGGTGCATCGGAATCTAATACTGGTCTCCCAGGAGCCGCTCAAAGCACAAACTCTTAGGAGACTCAATCTTCTTGTACTTAAGTCGGCATTGTGCCTTTGATATTCAATTCCGATGCGATTTCTGTGTTTCATCGTCAATGTGAAGGTCCAAGGGATACAGTAAACCTGCACTGGTGCATCGGAATCTACTACTGGTCTCCCAGGAGCCACTCAAAGCAGAACTCTTAGAAGATTCACTCTTCTTGTACTTAAGTCGGCATTGTGCCTTTTATATTCAATTCCGATGCGATTTCTGTGTTTCATCGTCAATGTGAAGGTACAAGGGATACAGTAAACCTGCACTGGTGCATCGGATCCAATACTGGCCTCCCAAGGTGCCGCTCAAAGCACAAACCCTTAGAAGATTCACTCTTATTGTACATAAGTCGGCATTGTGCCTTTTATATTCAATTCCGATGCGCTTTCTGTGTGTCATCGTCAATGTGAAGGTCCAAGGGATACAGTAAACCTGCACTGGTGCATCGGAATCTAATACTGGTCTCCCAGGAGCCACTCAAAGCACAAAATCTTAGAAGATTCACTCTTCTTGTACTTAAGTCGGCATTGTGCCTTTTATATTCAATTCCGATGCGATTTCTGTGTTTCATCGTCAATGTGAAGGTCCAAGGGATACAGTAAACCTGCACTGGTGCATCGGAATCTAATACTGGTCTCCCAGGAGCCGCTCACAGCACAAACTCTTAGGAGATTCACTCTTCGTTTACTTAATTCGGCATTGTGCCTTTTATATTCAATTCCGATGCGATTTCTGTGTTTCATCGTCAATGTAAAGGTCCAAGGGATACAGTAAACCTGCACTGGTGCATCGGAATCTAATACTGGTCTCCCAGGAGCCGATCAAAGCACAACTCTTAGAAAATTCACTCTTCTTGTACTTAAGTCGGCATTGTGCCTTTTATATTCAATTCCGATGCGATTTGTGTGTTTCATCGTCAATGTCAAGGTCCAAGGGATACAGTAAACCTGCACTGGTGCATCGGAATCTAATACTGGTCTCCCAGGAGCCGCTCAAAGCACAAACTCTTAGAAGATTCACTCTTCTTGTACTTAAGTCGGCACTGTGCCTTTTATATTCAATTCCGATGCGATTTTTGTGTTTCATCGTCAATGTGAAGGTCCAAGGGATAGAGAAACCTGCACTGGTGCATCGGAATCTAATACTGGTCTCCCAGGAGCCGCTCAAAGCACAAACTCTTAGAAGATTCACTCTTCTTGTACTTAAGTCTTCATTGTGCCTTTTAAATTCAATTCCGACGCGATTTCTGTGTTTCATTGTGAATGTGAAGGTCCAAGGGATACAGTAAACCTGCACTGGTGCATCGGAATCCAATACTGGTCTCCCAGGAGCCGCTCAAAGCACAAACTCTTAGAAGATTCACTTTTCTTGTACATAAGTCGGCATTGTGCCTTTGATATTCAATTCCGATGCGATTTCTTTGTTTCATTGTCAATGTGACGGTCCAAAGGATACAGTAAACCTGCACTGGTGCATCGGAATCTAATACTGGTCTCCCAGGAGCCGCTCAAAGCACAAACTCTTAGGAGACTCACTCTTCTTGTACTTAAGTCGGCATTGTGCCTTTGATATTCAATTCCGATGCGATTTCTGTGTTTCATCATCAATGTGAAGGTCCAAGGGATACAGTAAACCTGCACTGGTGCATCGGAATTTACTACTGGCCTCCAAGGAGCCACTCAAAGCAGAACTCTTAGAAGATTCACTCTTCTTGTACTTAAGTCCGCATTGTGCCTTTGATATTCAATTCCGATGCGATTTCTGTGTTTCATCGTCAATGTGAAGGTCCAAGGGATACTGTAAACCTGCACTGGTGCATCGGAATCCAATACTGGCCTCCCAAGGTGCCGCTAAAAGCACAAACCCTTAGAAGATTCACTCTTCATGTACATAAGTCGGCATTGTGCCTTTCTTATTCAATTCCGATGCGATTTCTGTGTTTCATTGTCAATGTGACGGTCCAAGTGATACATTAAACCTGCACTGGTGCATCGGAATCTAATTCTGGTCTCCCAGGAGCCGCTCAAAGCAGAACTCTTAGAAGATTCACTCTTCTTGTACTTAAGTCGCCATTGTGCCTTTGATATTCAATTCCGATGCGATTTCTGTGTTTCATCGTCAATGTAAAGGTCCAAGGGATACAGTAAACCTGCACTGGTGCATCGGAATCAAATACTGGTCTCCCAGGAACCGCTCAAAGCACAAACTCTTAGAAGATTCACACTTCTTGTACTTAAGTCGGAATTGTGCATTTTATATTCAATTCCGATGCGATTTCTGTGTTTCATCGTCAATGTGAAGGTCCAAGGGATACAGTAAACCTGCACTGGTGCATCGGAAACCAATACTGGTCTCCCAGGAGCCGCTCAAAGCACAAACTCGTAGAAGACTCACTCTTCTTGTACTTAAGTCGGCACTGTGCCTTTTATATTCAATTCCGATGCGATTTCTGTGTTTCATCGTCAATGTGAAGGTCCAAGGGATACAGTTAACCTGCACTGGTGCATCGGAATCCAATACTGGTCTCCCAGGAGCCACTCAAAGCAGAACTCCTAGAAGACTCACTCTTCTTGTACTTAAGTCGGCATTGTGCCTTTGATATTCAATTCCGATGCGCTTTCTGTGTTTCATCGTCAATGTGAAGGTCCAAGGGATACAGTAAACCTGCACTGGTGCATCGGAATCCAATACTGGTCTCCCAGTTGCCGCTCAAAGCACCAACCCTTAGAAGATTCACTCTTCTTGTACATAAGTCGGCATTGTGCCTTTTCTATTCAATTCTGATGCGATTTCTGTGTTTCATTGTCAATGTGAAGGTCCAAGGGATACAGTAAACCTGCACTGGTGCATCGGAATCTAATACTGGTCTCCCAGGAGCCGCTCAAAGCACAAACTCGTAGGAGACTCACTCTTCTTGTACTTAAGTCGGCATTGTGCTTTTTATATTCAATTCCGATGCGATTTCTGTGTTTCATCGTCAATGTGAAGGTCCATGGGATACAGTAAACCTGCACTGGTGCATCGGAATCTAATACTGGTCTCCCAGGAGCCGCTCAAAGCACAAACTCTTAGGAGACTCACTCTTCTTGTACTTAAGTCGGCATTGTGCCTTTGAAATTCAATTCCGATGAGATTTCTGTGTTTCATCGTCAATGTGAAGGTCCACGGGATACAGTAAACCTGCACTGGTGCATCGGAATCTACTACTGGTCTCCCAGGAGCCACTCAAAGCAGAACCCTTAGAAGATTCACTCTTCTTGTACTTAAGTCGGCACTGGGCCTTTTATATTCAATTCCGATGCGATTTCTGTGTTTCATCGTCAATGTGAAGGTCCAAGGGATACAGTAAACCTTCACTGGTGCTTCGGGATCTCATACTGGTCTCCCAGGAGCCGCTCAAAGCACAAACTCTTAGAAGATTCACTCTTCTTGTACTTAAGTCGGCATTGTTCCTTTTATATTCAATTCCGATGCGATTTCTGTGTTTCATCGTCAATGTGAAGGTACAAGGGATACAGTAACCTGCACTGGTGCATCGGAATCTAATACTGGTCTCCCAGGAGCCGCTCAAAGCACAAACTCTTAGAAGATTCACTCTTCTTGTACATAAGTCGGCATTGTGCCTTTGATATTCAATTCTGATGCGATTTCTGTGTTTCATTGTCAATGTGAAGGTCCAAGGGATACAGTAAACCTGCACTGGTGCATCGGAATCTAATACTGGTCTCCCAGGAGCCGCTCAAAGCACAAACTCGTAGAAGACTCACTCTTCTTGTACTTAAGTCGGCATTGTGCCTTTGATATTCAATTCCGATGCGCTTTCTGTGTGTCATCGTCAATGTGAAGGTCCAAGGGATACAGTAAACCTGCACTGGTGCATCGGAATCTAATACTGGTCTCCCAGGAGCCGCTCAAAGCACAAACTCTTAGAAAATTCACTCTTCTTGTACTTAAGTCGGCATTGTGCCTTTTATATTCAATTCCGATGCGCTTTCTGTGTGTCATCGTCAATGTGAAGGTCCAAGGGATACAGTAAACCTGCACTGGTGCATCGGAATCTACTACTGGTCTCCCAGGAGCCACTCAAAGCAGAACCCTTAGAAGATTCACTCTTCTTGTACTTAAGACGGCACTGGGCCTTTTATATTCAATTCCGATGCGATTTCTGTGTTTCATCGTCAATGTGAAGGTCCAAGGGATACAGTAAACCTTCACTGGTGCTTCGGGATCTCATACTGGTCTCCCAGGAGCCGCTCAAAGCACAAACTCTTAGAAGATTCACTCTTCTTGTACTTAAGTCGGCATTGTTCCTTTTATATTCAATTCCGATGCGATTTCTGTGTTTCATCGTCAATGTGAAGGTACAAGGGATACAGTAAACCTGCACTGGTGCATCGGAATCTAATACTGGTCTCCCAGGAGCCGCTAAAAGCACAAACTCTTAGAAGATTCACTCTTCTTGTACATAAGTCGGCATTGTGCCTTTTATATTCAATTGCGATGCGATTTCTGTGTTTCATCGTCAATGTGAAGGTCCAAGGGATACAGTAAACCTGCACTGGTGCATCGGAATCTAATACTGGTCTCCCAGGAGCCACTCAAAGCAGAACTCTTAGAAGATTCACTCTTCTTGTACTTAAGTCGGCATTGTGCCTTTGATATTCAATTCCGACGCGATTTCTGTGTTTCATTGTCAATGTGAAGGTCCAAGGGATACAGTAAACCAGCACTGGTGCATCGGAATCTAATACTGGTCTCCCAGGAGCCGCTCAAAGCACAAACTCTTAGAAAATTCACTCTTCTTGTACTTAAGTCGGCATTGTGCCTTTGATATTCAATTCCGACGCGATTTCTGTGTTTCATTGTCAATGTGAAGGTCCAAGGGATACAGTAAACCTGCACTGGTGCATCGGAATCTAATACTGGTCTCCCAGGAGCCACTCAAAGCAGGACCCTTAGAAGATTCACTCTTCTTGTACTTAAGTCGGCACTGGGCCTTTCATATTCAATTCCGATGCGATTTCTGTGTTTCATCGTCAATGTAAAGGTCCAAGGGATACAGTAAACCTGCACTCGTGCATCGGAATCTAATACTGGTCTCCCAGGAGCCGCTCAAAGCACAAACTCTTAGAAAATTCACTCTTCTTGTACTTAAGTCGGCATTGTGCCTTTTATATTCAATTCCGATGCGCTTTCTGTGTGTCATCGTCAATGTGAAGGTCCAAGGGATACAGTAAACCTGCACTGGTGCATCGGAATCTACTACTGGTCTCCCGGGAGCCACTCAAAGCAGAACCCTTAGAAGATTCATTCTTCTTATACTTAAGTCGGCACTGGGCCTTTTATATTCAATTCCGATGCGATTTCTGTGTTTCATCGTCAATGTGAAGGTCCAAGGGATACAGTAAACCTTCACTGGTGCTTCGGGATCTCATACTGGTCTCCCAGGAGCCGCTCAAAGCACAAACTCTTAGAAGATTCACTCTTCTTGTACTTAAGTCGGCATTGTTCCTTTTATATTCAATTCCGATGCGATTTCTGTGTTTCATCGTCAATGTGAAGGTACAAGGGATACAGTAAACCTGCACTGGTGCATCGGAATCTAATACTGGTCTCCCAGGAGCCGCTCAAAGCACAAACTCTTAGAAGATTCACTCTTCTTGTACATAAGTCGGCATTGTACCTTTTATATTCAATTCTGATGCGATTTCTGTGTTTCATTGTCAATGTGAAGGTCCAAGGGATACAGTAAACCTGCACTGGTGCATCGGAATCTAATACTGGTCTCCCAGGAGCCGCTCAAAGCACAAACTCGTAGAAGACTCACTCTTCTTGTACTTAAGTCGGCATTGTGCCTTTGATATTCAATTCCGATGCGCTTTCTGTGTGTCATCGTCAATGTGAAGGTCCAAGGGATACAGTAAACCTGCACTGGTGCATCGGAATCTAATACTGGTCTCCCAGGAGCCGCTCAAAGCACAAACTCTTAGAAAATTCACTCTTCTTGTACTTAAGTCGGCATTGTGCCTTTTATATTCAATTCCGATGCGCTTTCTGTGTGTCATCGTCAATGTGAAGGTCCAAGGGATACAGTAAACCTGCACTGGTGCATCGGAATCTACTACTGGTCTCCCAGGAGCCACTCAAAGCAGAACCCTTAGAAGATTTACTCTTCTTGTACTTAAGTCGGCACTGGGCCTTTTATATTCAATTCCGATGCGATTTCTGTGTTTCATCGTCAATGTGAAGGTCCAAGGGATACAGTAAACCTTCACTGGTGCTTCGGGATCTCATACTGGTCTCCCAGGAGCCGCTCAAAGCACAAAATCTTAGAAGATTCACTCTTCTTGTACTTAAGTCGGCATTGTGCTTTTTATATTCAATTCCGACGCGATTTCTGTGTTTCATTGTCAATGTGAAGGTCCAAGGGATACAGTAAACCTGCACTGGTGCATCGGAATCCAATACTGGTCTCCCAGGAGCCGCTCAAAGCACAAACTCTTAGAAGATTCACTCTTCTTGTACATAAGTCGGCATTGTGCCTTTCATATTCAATTCCGATGCAATTTCTTTGTTTCATTGTCAATGTGACGGTCCAAAGGATACAGTAAACCTGCACTGGTGCATCGGAATCTAATACTGGTCTCCCAGGAGCCGCTCAAAGCACAAACTCTTAGGAGACTCACTCTTCTTGTACTTAAGTCGGCATTGTGCCTTTGATATTCAATTCCGATGCGATTTCTGTGTTTCATCGTCAATGTGAAGGTCCAAGGGATACCGTAAACCTGCACTGGTGCATCGGAATCCAATACTGGTCTCCCAGGAGCCACTCAAAGCAGAACTCCTAGAAGACTCACTCTTCTTGTACTTAAGTCGGCACTGGGCCTTTCATATTCAATTCCGATGCGATTTCTGTGTTTCATCGTCAATGTAAAGGTCCAAGGGATACAGTAAACCTGCACTCGTGCATCGGAATCTAATACTGGTCTCCCAGGAGCCGCTCAAAGCACAAACTCTTAGAAAATTCACTCTTCTTGTACTTAAGTCGGCATTGTGCCTTTTATATTCAATTCCGATGCGCTTTCTGTGTGTCATCGTCAATGTGAAGGTCCAAGGGATACAGTAAACCTGCACTGGTGCATCGGAATCTACTACTGGTCTCCCGGGAGCCACTCAAAGCAGAACCCTTAGAAGATTCATTCTTCTTATACTTAAGTCGGCACTGGGCCTTTTATATTCAATTCCGATGCGATTTCTGTGTTTCATCGTCAATGTGAAGGTCCAAGGGATACAGTAAACCTTCACTGGTGCTTCGGGATCTCATACTGGTCTCCCAGGAGCCGCTCAAAGCACAAACTCTTAGAAGATTCACTCTTCTTGTACTTAAGTCGGCATTGTTCCTTTTATATTCAATTCCGATGCGATTTCTGTGTTTCATCGTCAATGTGAAGGTACAAGGGATACAGTAAACCTGCACTGGTGCATCGGAATCTAATACTGGTCTCCCAGGAGCCGCTCAAAGCACAAACTCTTAGAAGATTCACTCTTCTTGTACATAAGTCGGCATTGTACCTTTTATATTCAATTCTGATGCGATTTCTGTGTTTCATTGTCAATGTGAAGGTCGAAGGGATACAGTAAACCTGCACTGGTGCATCGGAATCTAATACTGGTCTCCCAGGAGCCGCTCAAAGCACAAACTCGTAGAAGACTCACTCTTCTTGTACTTAAGTCGGCATTGTGCCTTTGATATTCAATTCCGATGCGCTTTCTGTGTGTCATCGTCAATGTGAAGGTCCAAGGGATACAGTAAACCTGCACTGGTGCATCGGAATCTAATACTGGTCTCCCAGGAGCCGCTCAAAGCACAAACTCTTAGAAAATTCACTCTTCTTGTACTTAAGTCGGCATTGTGCCTTTTATATTCAATTCCGATGCGCTTTCTGTGTGTCATCGTCAATGTGAAGGTCCAAGGGATACAGTAAACCTGCACTGGTGCATCGGAATCTACTACTGGTCTCCCAGGAGCCACTCAAAGCAGAACCCTTAGAAGATTTACTCTTCTTGTACTTAAGTCGGCACTGGGCCTTTTATATTCAATTCCGATGCGATTTCTGTGTTTCATCGTCAATGTGAAGGTCCAAGGGATACAGTAAACCTTCACTGGTGCTTCGGGATCTCATACTGGTCTCCCAGGAGCCGCTCAAAGCACAAAATCTTAGAAGATTCACTCTTCTTGTACTTAAGTCGGCATTGTTCCTTTTATATTCAATTCCGATGCGATTTCTGTGTTTCATCGTCAATGTGAAGGTACAAAGGATACAGTAAACCTGCACTGGTGCATCGGAATCTAATACTGGTCTCCCAGGAGCCGCTCAAAGCACAAACTCTTAGAAGATTCACTCTTCTTGTACTTAAGTCGGCATTGTGCTTTTTATATTCAATTCCGACGCGATTTCTGTGTTTCATTGTCAATGTGAAGGTCCAAGGGATACAGTAAACCTGCACTGGTGCATCGGAATCCAATACTGGTTCTCCCAGGAGCCGCTCAAAGCACAAACTCTTAGAAGATTCACTCTACTTGTACATAAGTCGGCATTGTGCCTTTCATATTCAATTCCGATGCAATTTCTTTGTTTCATTGTCAATGTGACGGTCCAAAGGATACAGTAAACCTGCACTGGTGCATCGGAATCTAATACTGGTCTCCCAGGAGCCGCTCAAAGCACAAACTCTTAGGAGACTCACTCTTCTTGTACTTAAGTCGGCATTGTGCCTTTGATATTCAATTCCGATGCGATTTCTGTGTTTCATCGTCAATGTGAAGGTCCAAGGGATACAGTAAACCTGCACTGGTGCATCGGAATCCAATACTGGTCTCCCAGGAGCCACTCAAAGCAGAACTCCTAGAAGACTCACTCTTCTTGTACTTAAGTCGGCATTGTGCCTTTGATATTCAATTCCGATGCGATTTCTGTGTTTCATCGTCAATGTGAAGGTCCAAGGGATACAGTAAACCTGCACTGGTGCATCGGAATCCAATACTGGTCTCCCAGTTGCCGCTCAAAGCACCAACCCTTAGAAGATTCACTCTTCTTGTACATAAGTCGGCATTGTGCCTTTTCTATTCAATTCTGATGCGATTTCTGTGTTTCATTGTCAATGTGAAGGTCCAAGGGATACAGTAAACCTGCACTGGTGCATCGGAATCTAATACTGGTCTCCCAGGAGCCGCTCAAAGCACAAACTCGTAGGAGACTCACTCTTCTTGTACTTAAGTCGGCATTGTGCTTTTTATATTCAATTCCGATGCGATTTCTGTGTTTCATCGTCAATGTGAAGGTCCATGGGATACAGTAAACCTGCACTGGTGCACCGGAATCTAATACTGGTCTCCCAGGAGCCGCTCAAAGCACAAACTCTTAGGAGACTCACTCTTCTTGTACTTAAGTCGGCATTGTGCCTTTGAAATTCAATTCCGATGCGATTTCTGTGTTTCATCGTCAATGTGAAGGTCCACGGGATACAGTAAACCTTCACTGGTGCTTCGGGATCTCATACTGGTCTCCCAGGAGCCGCTCAAAGCACAAACTCTTAGAAGATTCACTCTTCTTGTACTTAAGTCGGCATTGTTCCTTTTATATTCAATTCCGATGCGATTTCTGTGTTTCATCGTCAATGTGAAGGTACAAGGGATACAGTAAACCTGCACTGGTGCATCGGAATCTAATACTGGTCTCCCAGGAGCCGCTCAAAGCACAAACTCTTAGAAGATTCACTCTTCTTGTACATAAGTC
Source organism: Schistocerca nitens (assembly GCF_023898315.1). Classification (NCBI taxonomy): domain Eukaryota; kingdom Metazoa; phylum Arthropoda; class Insecta; order Orthoptera; family Acrididae; genus Schistocerca; species Schistocerca nitens. The sequence goes on along the minus strand of NW_026045908.1, from coordinate 2,557,463 downwards.
GGCATTGTGCCTTTGATATTCAATTCTGATGCGATTTCTGTGTTTCATTGTCAATGTGAAGGTCCAAGGGATACAGTAAACCTGCACTGGTGCATCGGAATCTAATACTGGTCTCCCAGGAGCCGCTCAAAGCACAAACTCGTAGAAGACTCACTCTTCTTGTACTTAAGTCGGCATTGTGCCTTTGATATTCAATTCCGATGCGCTTTCTGTGTGTCATCGTCAATGTGAAGGTCCAAGGGATACAGTAAACCTGCACTGGTGCATCGGAATCTAATACTGGTCTCCCAGGAGCCGCTCAAAGCACAAACTCTTAGAAAATTCACTCTTCTTGTACTTAAGTCGGCATTGTGCCTTTTATATTCAATTCCGATGCGCTTTCTGTGTGTCATCGTCAATGTGAAGGTCCAAGGGATACAGTAAACCTGCACTGGTGCATCGGAATCTACTACTGGTCTCCCAGGAGCCACTCAAAGCAGAACCCTTAGAAGATTCACTCTTCTTGTACTTAAGACGGCACTGGGCCTTTTATATTCAATTCCGATGCGATTTCTGTGTTTCATCGTCAATGTGAAGGTCCAAGGGATACAGTAAACCTTCACTGGTGCTTCGGGATCTCATACTGGTCTCCCAGGAGCCGCTCAAAGCACAAACTCTTAGAAGATTCACTCTTCTTGTACTTAAGTCGGCATTGTTCCTTTTATATTCAATTCCGATGCGATTTCTGTGTTTCATCGTCAATGTGAAGGTACAAGGGATACAGTAAACCTGCACTGGTGCATCGGAATCTAATACTGGTCTCCCAGGAGCCGCTAAAAGCACAAACTCTTAGAAGATTCACTCTTCTTGTACATAAGTCGGCATTGTGCCTTTTATATTCAATTGCGATGCGATTTCTGTGTTTCATCGTCAATGTGAAGGTCCAAGGGATACAGTAAACCTGCACTGGTGCATCGGAATCTAATACTGGTCTCCCAGGAGCCACTCAAAGCAGAACTCTTAGAAGATTCACTCTTCTTGTACTTAAGTCGGCATTGTGCCTTTGATATTCAATTCCGACGCGATTTCTGTGTTTCATTGTCAATGTGAAGGTCCAAGGGATACAGTAAACCAGCACTGGTGCATCGGAATCTAATACTGGTCTCCCAGGAGCCGCTCAAAGCACAAACTCTTAGAAAATTCACTCTTCTTGTACTTAAGTCGGCATTGTGCCTTTGATATTCAATTCCGATGCGATTTCTGTGTTTCATTGTCAATGTGAAGGTCCAAGGGATACAGTAAACCTGCACTGGTGCATCGGAATCTAATACTGGTCTCCCAGGAGCCACTCAAAGCAGGACCCTTAGAAGATTCACTCTTCTTGTACTTAAGTCGGCACTGGGCCTTTCATATTCAATTCCGATGCGATTTCTGTGTTTCATCGTCAATGTGAAGGTACAAAGGATACAGTAAACCTGCACTGGTGCATCGGAATCTAATACTGGTCTCCCAGGAGCCGCTCAAAGCACAAACTCTTAGAAGATTCACTCTTCTTGTACTTAAGTCGGCATTGTGCTTTTTATATTCAATTCCGACGCGATTTCTGTGTTTCATTGTCAATGTGAAGGTCCAAGGGATACAGTAAACCTGCACTGGTGCATCGGAATCCAATACTGGTCTCCCAGGAGCCGCTCAAAGCACAAACTCTTAGAAGATTCACTCTTCTTGTACATAAGTCGGCATTGTGCCTTTCATATTCAATTCCGATGCAATTTCTTTGTTTCATTGTCAATGTGACGGTCCAAAGGATACAGTAAACCTACACTGGTGCATCGGAATCTAATACTGGTCTCCCAGGAGCCGCTCAATGCACAAACTCTTAGGAGACTCACTCTTCTTGTACTTAAGTCGGCATTGTGCCTTTGATATTCAATTCCGATGCGATTTCTGTGTTTCATCGTCAATGTGAAGGTCCAAGGGATACAGTAAACCTGCACTGGTGCATCGGAATCTGCTACTGGTCTCCCAGGAGCCACTCAAAGCAGAACTCTTAGAAGATTCACTCTTCTTGTACTTAAGTCGACATTGTGCCTTTGATATTCAATTCCGATGCGATTTCTGTGTTTCATCGTTAATGTAAAGGTCCAAGGGATACAGTAAACCTGCACTGGTGCATCGGAATCAAATACTGGTCTCCCAGGAACCGCTCAAAGCACAAACTCTTAGAAGATTCACACTTCTTGTACTTAAGTCGGAATTGTGCCTTTTATATTCAATTCCGATGCGATTTCTGTGTTTCATCGTCAATGTGAAGGTCCAAGGGATACAGTAAACCTGCACTGGTGCATCGGAAACCAATACTGGTCTCCCAGGAGCCGCTCAAAGCACAAACTCGTAGAAGACTCACTCTTCTTGTACTGAAGTCGGTACTGTGCCTTTTATATTCAATTCCGATGCGATTTCTGTGTTTCATCGTCAATGTGAAGGTCCAAGGGATACAGTAAACCTGCACTGGTGCATCGGAATCTACTACTGGTCTCACAGGAGCCACTCAAAGCAGAACCTTTAGAAGATTCACTCTTCTTGTACTTAAGTCGGCACTGGGCCTTTTATATTCAATTCCGATGCGATTTCTGTGTTTCATCGTCAATGTGAAGGTCCAAGGGATACAGTAAACTTTCACTGGTGCTTCGGGATCTCATACTGGTCTCCCAGGAGCCGCTCAAAGCACAAACTCTTAGAAGATTCACTCTTCTTGTACTTAAGTCGGCATTGTTCCTTTTATATTAAATTCCGATGCGATTTCCGTGTTTCATCGTCAATGTGAAGGTACAAGGGATACAGTAAACCTGCACTGGTGCATCGGAATCTAATACTGGTCTCCCAGGAGCCGCTCAAAGCACAAACTCTTAGAAGATTCACTCTTCTTGTACTTAAGTCGGCATTGTGCCTTTTATATTCAATTCCGATGCGATTTCTGTGTTTCATCGTCAATGTGAAGGTCCAAGGGATACAGTAAACCTACACTGGTGCATCGGAATCCAATACTGGTCTCCCAGCAGCCGCTCAAAACACAAACTCGTAGAAGATTCACTCTTCTTGTACTTAAGTCGGCACTTTGCCTTTTATATTCAATTCCGATGCGATTTCTGTGTTTCATCGTCAATGTGAAGGTCCAAGGGATACAGTAAACCTGCACTGGTGCATCGGAATCCAATACTGGTCTCCCAGGAGCCACTCAAAGCAGAACTCTTAGAAGATTCACTCTTCTTGTACTTAAGTCGGCATTTTGCTTTTGATATTCAATTCCGATGCGATTTCTGTGTTTCATCGTCAATGTGAAGGTCCAAGGGATACAGTAAACCTGCACTGGTGCATCGGAATCTACTACTGGTCTCCCAGGAGCCACTCAAAGCAGAACTCTTAGAAGATTCAATCTTCTTGTACTTAAGTCGACATTGTGCCTTTGATATTGAATTCCGATGCGATTTCTGTGTTTCATCGTCAATGTGAAGGTCCAAGGGATACAGTAAACCTCGACTGGTGCATCGGAATCCAATAATGGTCTCCCAGGAGCCGCTCAAAGCACAAACACTTAGAAGATTCACACTTCTTGTACTTAAGTCGGAATTGTGCCTTTTATATTCAATTCCGATGCGATTTCTGTGTTTCGTCGTCAATGTGAAGGTCCAAGGGATACAGTAAATCTGCACTGGTGCATCGGAATCCAATACTGGTGTCCCAGCAGCCGCTCAAAACACAAACTCGTAGAAGATTCACTCTTCTTGTACTTAAGTCGGCACTGTGCCTTTTATATTCAATTCCGATGCGATTTCTGTGTTTCATCGTCAATGTGAAGGTCCAAGGGATACAGTAAACCTGCACTGGTGCACCGGAATCCAATACTGGTCTCCCAGGAGCCACTCAAAGCAGAACTCTTAGAAGATTCACTCTTCTTGTACTTAAGTCGGCATTGTGCCTTTGATATTCAATTCCGATACGATTTCTGTGTTTCATCGTCAATGTGAAGGTCCAAGGGATACAGTAAACCTGCACTGGTGCATCGGAATCTACTACTGGTCTCCCAGGAGCCACTCAAAGCAGAACTCTTAGAAGATTCACTCTTCTTGTACTTACGTCGACATTGTGCCTTTGATATTCAATTCCGATGCGATTTCTGTGTTTCATCGTCAATGTGAAGGTCCAAGGGATACAGTAAACCTGCACTGGTGCATCGGAATCCAATACTGGTCTCCCAGGTGCCGCTCAAAGCACAAACCCTTAGAAGAGTCACTCTTCTTGTATTTAAGTCGGCATTGTGCCTTTTATATTCAATTCCGATGCGATTTCTGTGTTTCATCGTCAATGTGAAGCTCCAAGGGATACAGTAAACCTGCACTGGTGCATCGGAATCTAATACTGGTCTCCCAGGAGCCGCTCAAAGCACAAACTCTTAGGAGACTCACTCTTCTTGTACTTAAGTCGGCATTGTGCCTTTGATATTCAATTCCGATGCGATTTCTGTGTTTCATCGTCAATGTGAAGGTCCAAGGGATACAGTAAACCTGCACTGGTGCATCGGAATCTAATACTGGTCTCCCAGGTGCCGCTCAAAGCACAACTCTTAGAAGATTCACTTTTCTTGTACTTAAGTCGGCATTGTGCCTTTGATATTCAATTCCGATGCGATTTCTGTGTTTCATCGACAATGTGAAGGTCCAAGGGATACAGTAAACCTGCACTGGTGCATCGGAATCTAATACTGGTCTCCCAGGAGCCGCTCAAAGCACAAACTCTTAAGAGACTCACTCTTCTTGTACTTAAGTCGGCATTGTGCCTTTTGTATTCAATTCCGATGCGATTTCTGTGTTTCATCGTCAATGTGAAGGTCCATGGGATACAGTAAACCTGCACTGGTGCATCGGAATCTAATACTGGTCTCCCAGGAGCCGCTCAAAGCACAAACTCTTAGGAGACTCACTCTTCTTGTACTTAAGTCGGCATTGTGCCTTTGATATTCAATTCCGATGCGATTTCTGTGTTTCATCGTCAATGTGAAGATCCAAGGGATACAGTAAACCTGCACTGGTGCATCGGAATCCAATACTGGTCTCCCAGGTGCAGCTCAAAGCACAAACCCTTAGAAGAGTCACTCTTCTTGTATTTAAGTCGGCATTGTGCCTTTTATATTCAATTCCGATGCGATTTCTGTGTTTCATCATCAATGTGAAGGTCCAAGGGATACAGTAAAGCTGCACTGGTGCATCGGAATCTACTACTGGCCTCCCAGGAGCCACTCAAAGCAGAACTCTTAGAAGATTCACTCTTCTTGTACTTAAGTCGGCATTGTGCCTTTGATATTCAATTCCGATGCGATTTCTGTGTTTCATCGTCAATGTGAAGGTCCAAGGGATACAGTAAACCTGCACTGGTGCATCGGAATCCAATACTGGTCTCCCAAGGTGCCGCTCAAAGCACAAACCCTTAGAAGATTCACTCTTCTTGTACATAAGTCGGCATTGTGCCCTTTATATTCAATTCCGATGCGATTTCTGTGTTTCATTGTCAATGTGACGGTCCAAGGGATACAGTAAACCTGCACTGGTGCATCGGAATCTAATTCTGGTCTCCCAGGAGCCGCTCAAAGCACAACTATTAGGAAATTCACTCTTCTTGTACTTAAGTCGGCATTGTGCCTTTTATATTCAATTCCGATGCGATTTCTGTGTTTCATCGTCAATGTGAAGGTCCAAGGGATACAGTAAACCTGCACTGGTGCATCGGAATCTAATACTGGTCTCCCAGGAGCCGCTCAAAGCACAAACTCTTAGGAGACTCACTCTTCTAGTACTTAAGTCGGCATTGTGCCTTTGATATTCAATTCCGATGCGATTTCTGTGTTTCATCGTCAATGTGAAGGTCCAAGGGATACAGTAAACCTGCACTGGTGCATCGGAATCTAATACTGATCTCCCAGGAGCCGCTCATAGCACAAACTCTTAGAAGATTCACACTTCTTGTACTTAAGTCGGAATTGTGCCTTTTATATTCAATTCCGATGCGATTTCTGTGTTTCATCGTCAATGTGAAGGACCAAGGGATACAGTAAACCTGCACTGGTGCATCGGAATCCAATACTGGTCTCCCAGGAGCCGCTCAAAGCACAAACTCGTAGAAGATTCACTCTCCTTGTACTTAAGTCGGCACTGTGCCTTTTATATTGAATTCCGATGCGATTTCTGTGTTTCATCGTCAATGTGAAGGTCCAAGGGATACAGTAAACCTGCACTGGTGCATCGGAATCCAATACTGGTCTCCCAGGCGCCACTCAAAGCAGAACTCTTAGAAGATTCACTCTTCTTGTACTTAAGTCGGCATTGTGCCTTTGATATTCAATTCCGATGCGATTTCCGTGTTTCATCGTCAATGTGAAGGTCCAAGGGATACAGTAAACCTGCACTGGTGCATCGGAATCTAATACTGGTCTCCCAGGAGCCGCTCAAAGCACAAACTCTTAGGAGACTCACTCTTCTTGTACTTAAGTCGGCATTGTGCCTTTGATATTCAATTCCGATGCGATTTCTGTGTTTCATCGTCAATGTGAAGGTCCATGGGATACAGTAAACCTGCACTGGTGCATCGGAATCTAATACTGGTCTCCCAGGAGCCGCTCAAAGCACAAACTCTTAGGAGACTCACTCTTCTTGTAGTTAAGTCGGCATTGTGCCTTTTATATTCAATTCCGATGCGATTTCTGTGTTTCATCGTCAATGTGAAGGTCCAAGGGATACAGTAAACCTGCACTGGTGCATCGGAATCCAATACTGGTCTCCCAGGTGCTGCTCAAAGCACAAACCCTTAGAAGAGTCACTCTTCTTGTATTTAAGTCGGCATTGTGCCTTTTATATTCAATTCCGATGCGATTTCTGTGTTTCATCGTCAATGTGAAGGTCCAAGGGATACAGTAAACCTGCACTGGTGCATCGGAATCTACTACTGGCCTCCCATGAGCCACTCAAAGCAGAACTCTTAGAAGATTCACTCTTCTTGTATTTAAGTCGGCATTGTGCCTTTGATATTCAATTCCGGTGCGATTTCTGTGTTTCATCGTCAATGTGAAGGTCCAAGGGATACAGTAAACCTGCACTGGTGCATCGGAATCCAATACTGGCCTCCCAAGGTGCCGCTCAAAGCACAAACCCTTAGAAGATTCACTCTTCTTGTACATAAGTCGGCATTGTGCCTTTTATATTCAATTCCGATGCAATTTCTGTGTTTCATTGTCAATGTGACGGTCCAAGGGATACAGTAAACCTGCACTGGTGCATCGGAATCTAATTCTGGTCTCCCAGGAGCCGCTCAAAGCACAACTAGTAGGAAATTCACTCTTCTTGTACTTAAGTCGGCATTGTGCCTTTTATATTCAATTCCGATGCGATTTCTGTGTTTCATCGTCAATGTGAAGGTCCAAGGGATACAGTAAACCTGCACTGGTGCATCGGAATCTAATACTGGTCTCCCAGGAGCCGCTCAAAGCACAAACTCTTAGGAGACTCACTCTTCTAGTACTTAAGTCGGCATTGTGCCTTTGATATTCAATTCCGATGCGATTTCTGTGTTTCATCGTCAATGTGAAGGTCCAAGGTATACAGTAAACCTGCACTGGTGCATCGGAATCTAATACTGGTCTCCCAGGAGCCGCTCATAGCACAAACTCTTAGAAGATTCACACTTCTTGTACTTAAGCCGGAATTGTGCCTTTTATATTCAATTCCGATGCGATTTCTGTGTTTCATCGTCAATGTGAAGGTCCAAGGGATACAGTAAACCTGCACTGGTGCATCGGAATCCAATACTGGTCTCCCAGGAGCCGCTCAAAGCACAAACTCGTAGAAGATTCACTCTCCTTGTACTTAAGTCGGCACTGTGCCTTTTATATTGAATTCCGATGCGATTTCTGTGTTTCATCGTCAATGTGAAGGTCCAAGGGATACAGTAAACCTGCACTGGTGCATCGGAATCCAATACTGGTCTCCCAGGCGCCACTCAAAGCAGAACTCTTAGAAGATTCACTCTTCTTGTACTTAAGTCGGCATTGTGCCTTTGATATTCAATTCCGATGCGATTTCTGTGTTTCATCGTCAATGTGAAGGTCCAAGGGATACAGTAAACCTGCACTGGTGCATCGGAATCCAATACTGGTCTCCCAGGTGCCGCTCAAAGCACCAACCCTTAGAAGATTCACTCTTCTTGTACATAAGTCGGCATTGTGCTTTTTATATTCAATTCTGATGCGATTTCTGTGTTTCATTGTCAATGTGAAGGTCCAAGGGATACAGTAAACCTGCACTGGTGCATCGTAATCTAATACTGGTCTCCCAGGATCCGCTCAAAGCACAAACTCTTAGGAGACTCACTCTTCTTGTACTTAAGTCGGCATTGTGCCTTTTATATTCAATTCCGATGCGATTTCTGTGTTTCATCGTCAATGTGAAGGTCCATGGGATACAGTAAACCTGCACTGGTGCATCGGAATCTAATACTTGTCTCCCAGGAGCCGCTCAAAGCACAAATTCTTAGGAGACTCACTCTTCTTGTACTTAAGTCGGCATTGTGCCTTTGATATTCAATTCCGATGCGATTTCTGTGTTTCATCGTCAATGTGAAGGTCCAAGGGATACAGTAAACCTGCACTGGTGCATCGGAATCTACTACTGGTCTCCCAGGAGCCACTCAAAGCAGAACTCTTAGAAGATTCACTCTTCTTGTACTTAAGTCGGCATTGTGCCTTTGATATTCAATTCCGATGCGATTTCTGTGTTTCATCGTCAATGTGAAGGTACAAGGGATACAGTAAACCTGCACTGGTGCATCGGAATCCAATACTGGCCTCCCAAGGTGCCGCTCAAAGCACAAACCCTTAGAAGATTCACTCTTCTTGTACATAAGTCGGCATTGTGCCTTTTATATTCAATTCCGATGCGCTTTCTGTGTGTCATCGTCAATGTGAAGGTCCAAGGGATACAGTAAACCTGCACTGGTGCATCGGAATCTAATACTGGTCTCCCAGGAGCCACTCAAAGCACAACTCGTAGAAAATTCACTCTTCTTGTACTTAAGTCGGCACTGTGCCTCTGATATTCAATTTCGATGCGATTTCTGTGTTTCATCGTCAATGTGAAGGTACAAGGGATAGAGTAAACCTTCACTGGTGCTTCGGGATCTCATACTGGTCTCCCAGGAGCCGCTCAAAGCACAAACTCTTAGAAGATTCACTCTTCTTGTACTTAAGTCGGCATTGTGCCTTTTATATTCAATTCCGATGCGATTTCTGTGTTTCATCGTCAATGTGAAGGTACAAGGGATACAGTAAACCTGCACTGGTGCATCGGAATCCAATACTGGTCTCCCAGGAGCCGCTCAAAGCACAAACTCTTAGAAGATTCACTCTTCTTGTACTTAAGTCGGCACTGGGCCTTTTATATTCAATTCCGATGCGATTTCTGTGTTTCATCGTCAATGTGAAGGTCCAAGGGATACAGTAAACCTGCACTGGTGCATCGGAATCTAATACTGGTCTCCCAGGAGCCGCTCAAAGCACAAACTCTTAGAAGATTCACTCTTCTTGTACTTAAGTCGGCATTGTTCCTTTTATATTCAATTCCGATGCGATTTCTGTGTTTCATCGTCAATGTGAAGGTACAAGGGATACAGTAAACCTGCACTGGTGCATCGGAATCTAATACTGGTCTCCCAGGAGCCGCTAAAAGCACAACTCTTAGAAAATTCACTCTACTTGTACTTAAGTCGGCACTGTGCCTTTGATATTCAATTCCGATGCGATTTCTGTGTTTCATCGTCAATGTGAAGGTCCAAGGGATACAGTAAACCTTCACTGGTGCTTCGGGATCTCATACTGGTGTCCCAGGAGCCGCTCAAAGCACAAACTCTTAGAAGATTCACTCTTCTTGTACTTAAGTCGGCATTGTTTCTTTTATATTCAATTCCGATGCGATTTCTGTGTTTCATCGTCAATGTGAAGGTCCAAGGGATACAGTAAACCTGCACTGGTGCATCGGGATCTCATACTGGTCTCCCAGGAGCCGCTCAAAGCACAAACTCTTAGAAGATTCACTCTTCTTGTACTTAAGTCGGCATTGTTCCTTTTATATTCAATTCCGATGCGATTTCTGTGTTTCATCGTCAATGTGAAGGTACAAGGGATACAGTAAACCTGCACTGGTGCATCGGAATCTAATACTGGTCTCCCAGGAGCCGCTAAAAGCACAACTCTTAGAAAATTCACTCTACTTGTACTTAAGTCGGCACTGTGCCTTTGATATTCAATTCCGATGCGATTTCTGTGTTTCATCGTCAATGTGAAGGTACAAGGGATAGAGTAAACCTTCACTGGTGCTTCGGGATCTCATACTGGTCTCCCAGGAGCCGCTCAAAGCACAAACTCTTAGAAGATTTACTCTTCTTGTACTTAAGTCGGCATTGTGCCTTTTATATTCAATTCCGATGCGATTTCTGTGTTTCATCGTCAATGTGAAGGTACAAGGGATACAGTAAACCTGCACTGGTGCATCGGAATCCAATACTGGTCTCCCAGGAGCCGCTCAAAGCACAAACTCTTAGAAGATTCACTCTTCTTGTACTTAAGTCGGCACTGGGCCTTTTATATTCAATTCCGATGCGATTTCTGTGTTTCATCGTCAATGTGAAGGTCCAAGGGATACAGTAAACCTTCACTGGTGCTTCGGGTTCTCATACTGGTCTCCCAGGAGCCGCTCAAAGCACAAACTCTTAGAAGATTCACTCTTCTTGTACTTAAGTCAGCATTGTTTCTTTTATATTCAATTCCGATGCGATTTCTGTGTTTCATCGTCAATGTGAAGGTCCAAGGGATACAGTAAACCTGCACTGGTGCATCGGAATCTACTACTGGTCTCGCAGGAGCCGCTCAAAGCACAAACTCTTAGAAGATTCACTCTTCTTGTACTTAAGTCGGCACTGTGCCTTTGATATTCAATTCCGATGCGATTTCTGTGTTTCATCGTCAATGTGAAGGTCCAAGGGATAGAGTAAACCTGCACTGGTGCATCGGAATCCAATACTGGTCTCCCAGGAGCCGCTCAAAGCACAAACTCTTAGAAGATTCACTCTTCTTGTACTTAAGTCGGCATTGTGCCTTTTATATTCAATTCCGATGCGATTTCTGTGTTTCATCGTCAATGTGAAGGTACAAGGGATACAGTAAACCTGCACTGGTGCATCGGAATCCAATACTGGTCTCCCAGGAGCCGCTCAAAGCACAAACTCTTAGAAGATTCACTCTTTTTGTACTTAAGTCGGCATTGTTTCTTTTATATTCAATTCCGATGCGATTTCTGTGTTTCATCGTCAATGTGAAGGTCCAAGGGATACAGTAAACCTGCACTGGTGCATCGGGATCTCATACTGGTCTCCCAGGAGCCGCTCAAAGCACAAACTCTTAGAAGATTCACTCTTCTTGTACTTAAGTCGGCATTGTTCCTTTTATATTCAATTCCGATGCGATTTCTGTGTTTCATCGTCAATGTGAAGGTCCAAGGGATACAGTAAACCTGCACTGGTGCATCGGGATCTCATACTGGTCTCCCAGGAGCCGCTCAAAGCACAAACTCTTAGAAGATTCACTCTTCTTGTACTTAAGTCGGCATTGTGCCTTTTATATTCAATTCCGATGCGATTTCTGTGTTTCATCGTCAATGTGAAGGTACAAGGGATACAGTAAACCTGCACTGGTGCATCGGAATCCAATACTGGTCTCCCAGGAGCCGCTCAAAGCACAAACTCTTAGAAGATTCACTCTTCTTGTACTTAAGTCGGCACTGGGCCTTTTATATTCAATTCCGATGCGATTTCTGTGTTTCATCGTCAATGTGAAGGTCCAAGGGATACAGTAAACCTTCACTGGTGCTTCGGGATCTCATACTGGCCTCCCAGGAGCCGCTCAAAGCACAAACTCTTAGAAGATTCACTCTTCTTGTACTTAAGTCGGCATTGTTTCTTTTATATTCAATTCCGATGCGATTTCTGTGTTTCATCGTCAATGTGAAGGTCCAAGGGATACAGTAAACCTTCACTGGTGCTTCGGGATCCAATACTGGTCTCCCAGGAGCCGCTCAAAGCACAAACTCTTAGAAGATTCACTCTTCTTGTACTTAAGTCGGCATTGTTCCTTTTATATTCAAATCCGATGCGATTTCTGTGTTTCATCGTCAATGTGAAGGTACAAGTGATACAGTAAACCTGCACTGGTGCATCGGAATCTAATACTGGTCTCCCAGGAGCCGCTCAAAGCACAACTCTTAGAAGATTCACTCTTCTTGTACTTAAGTCGGCACTGTGCCTTTGATATTCAATTCCGATGCGATTTCTGTGTTTCATCGTCAATGTGAAGGTACAAGGGATAGAGTAAACCTTCACTGGTGCTTCGGTATCTCATACTGGTCTCCCAGGAGCCGCTCAAAGCACAAACTCTTAGAAGATTCACTCTTCTTGTACTTAAGTCGGCATTGTGCCTTTTATATTCAATTCCGATGCGATTTCTGTGTTTCATCGTCAATGTGAAGGTACAAGGGATACAGTAAACCTGCACTGGTGCATCGGAATCCTATACTGGTCTCGCAGGAGCCGCTCAAAGCACAAACTCTTAGAAGATTCACTCTTCTTGTACTTAAGTCGGCACTGTGCCTTTGATATTCAATTCCGATGCGATTTTTGTGTTTCATCGTCAATGTGAAGGTCCAAGTGATAGAGTAAACCTGCACTGGTGCATCGCAATCTAATACTGGTCTCCCAGGAGCCGCTCAAAGCACAAACTCTTAGAAGATTCACTCTTCTTGTACTTAAGTCGGCATTGTGCATTTTATATTCAATTCCGACGCGATTTCTGTGTTTCATTGTCAATGTGAAGGTCCAAGGGATACAGTAAACCTGCACTGGTGCATCGGAATCCAACACTGGTCTCCCAGGAGCCGGTCAAAGCACAAACTCTTAGAAGATTCACTCTTCTTGTACATAAGTCGGCATTGTGCCTTTCATATTCAATTCCGATGCGATTTCTTTGTTTCATTGTCAATGTGACGGTCCAAAGGATACAGTAAACATGCACTGGTGCATCGGAATCTAATAATGGTCTCCCAGGAGCCGCTCAAAGCACAAACTCTTAGGAGACTCACTCTTCTTGTTCTTAAGTCGGCATTGTGCCTTTGATATTCAATTCCGATGCGATTTCTGTGTTTCATCATCAATGTGAAGGTCCAAGGGATACAGTAAACCTGCACTGGTGCATCGGAATCTACTACTGGCCTCCCAGGAGCCACTCAAAGCAGAACTCTTAGAAGATTCACTCTTCTTGTACTTAAGTCGGCATTGTGCCTTTGATATTCAATTCCGATGCGATTTCTGTGTTTCATCGTCAATGTGAAGGTCCAAGGGATACAGTAAACCTGCACTGGTGCATCGGAATCCAATACTGGCCTCCCAAGGTGCCGCTAAAAGCACAAACCCTTAGAAGATTCACTCTTCTTGTACATAAGTCGGCATTGTGCCTTTCATATTCAATTCCGATGCGATTATTGTGTTTCATTGTCAATGTGACGGTCCAAGTGATACAGTAAACCTGCACTGGTGCATCGGAATCTAATTCTGGTCTCCCAGGAGCCGCTCAAAGCAGAATTATAAGAAGATTCACTCTTCTTGTACTTAAGTCGACATTGTGCCTTTGATATTCAATTCCGATGCGATTTCTGTGTTTCATCATCAATGTGAAGGTCCGAGGGATACAGTAAACCTGCACTGGTGCATCGGAATCCAATACTGGTCTCCCAGGAGCCGCTCAAAGCACAAACTCTTAGAAGATTCACTCTTCTTGTACTTAAGTCGGCACTGGGCCTTTTATATTCAATTCCGATGCGATTTCTGTCTTTCATCGTCAATGTGAAGGTCCAAGGGATACAGTAAACCTTCACTGGTGCTTCGGGATCTCATACTGGTGTCCCAGGAGCCGCTCAAAGCACAAACTCTTAGAAGATTCACTCTTCTTGTACTGAAGTCGGAATTGTTTCTTTTATATTCAATTCCGATGCGATTTCTGTGTTTCATCGTCAATGTGAAGGTACAAGGGATACAGTAATCCTGCACTGGTGCATCGGGATCTCATACTGGTCTCCCAGCAGCCGCTCAAAGCACAAACTCTTAGAAGATTCACTCTTCTTGTACTTAAGTCGGCATTGTTCCTTTTATATTCAATTCCGATGCGATTTCTGTGTTTCATCGTCAATGTGAAGGTACAAGGGATACAGTAATCCTGCACTGGTGCATCGGAATCTAATACTGGTCTCCCAGGAGCCGCTCAAAGCACAACTCTTAGAAAATTCACTCTTCTTGTACTTAAGTCGGCACTGTGCCTTTGATATTCAATTCCGATGCGATTTCTGTGTTTCATCGTCAATGTGAAGGTACAAGGGATAGAGTAAACCTTCACTGGTGCTTCGGGATCTCATACTGGTCTCCCAGGAGCCGCTCAAAGCACAAACTCTTAGAAGATTCACTCTTCTTGTACTTAAGTCGGCATTGTGCCTTTTATATTCAATTCCGATGCGATTTCTGTGTTTCATCGTCAATGTGAAGGTACAAGGGATACAGTAAACCTGCACTGGTGCATCGGAATCCAATACTGGTCTCCCAGGAGCCGCTCAAAGCACAAACTCTTAGAAGATTCACTCTTCTTGTACTTAAGTCGGCACTGGGCCTTTTATATTCAATTCCGATGCGATTTCTGTGTTTCATCGTCAATGTGAAGGTCCAAGGGATACAGTAAACCTTCACTGGTGCTTCGGGATCTCATACTGGTCTCCCAGGAGCCGCTCAAAGCACAAACTCTTAGAAGATTCACTCTTCTTGTACTTAAGTCGGCATTGTTTCTTTTATATTCAATTCCGATGCGATTTCTGTGTTTCATCGTCAATGTGAAGGTCCAAGGGATACAGTAAACCTGCACTGGTGCATCGGGATCTCATACTGGTCTCCCAGGAGCCGCTCAAAGCACAAACTCTTAGAAGATTCACTCTTCTTGTACTTAAGTCGGCATTGTGCCTTTGAAATTCAATTCCGATGCGATTTCTGTGTTTCATCGTCAATGTGAAGGTCCAAGGGATACAGTAAACCTGCACTGGTGCATCGGGATCTCATACTGGTCTCCCAGGAGCCGCTCAAAGCACAAACTCTTAGAAGATTCACTCTTCTTGTACTTAAGTCGGCATTGTGCCTTTTATATTCAATTCCGATGCGATTTCTGTGTTTCATCGTCAATGTGAAGGTACAAGGGATACAGTAAACCTGCACTGGTGCATCGGAATCCAATACTGGTCTCCCAGGAGCCGCTCAAAGCACAAACTCTTAGAAGATTCACTCTTCTTGTACTTAAGTCGGCACTGGGCCTTTTATATTCAATTCCGATGCGATTTCTGTGTTTCATCGTCAATGTGAAGGTCCAAGGGATACAGTAAACCTTCACTGGTGTTTCGGGATCTCATACTGGCCTCCCAGGAGCCGCTCAAAGCACAAACTCTTAGAAGATTCACTCTTCTTGTACTTAAGTCGGCATTGTTCCTTTTATATTCAATTCCGATGCGATTTCTGTGTTTCATCGTCAATGTGAAGGTACAAGGGATACAGTAAACCTGCACTGGTGCATCGGAATCTAATACTGGTCTCCCAGGAGCCGCTCAAAGCACAACTCTTAGAAGATTCACTCTTCTTGTACTTAAGTCGGCATTGTGCCTTTTATATTCAATTCCGATGCGATTTCTGTGTTTCATCGTCAATGTGAAGGTACAAGGGATAGAGTAAACCTTCACTGGTGCTTCGGGATCTCATACTGGTCTCCCAGGAGCCGCTCAAAGCACAAACTCTTAGAAGATTCACTCTTCTTGTACTTAAGTCGGCATTGTGCCTTTTATATTCAATTCCGATGCGATTTCTGTGTTTCATCGTCAATGTGAAGGTACAAGGGATACAGTAAACCTGCACTGGTGCATCGGAATCCAATACTGGTCTCCCAGGAGCCGCTCAAAGCACAAACTCTTAGAAGATTCACTCTTCTTGTACTTAAGTCGGCACTGGGCCTTTTATATTCAATTCCGATGCGATTTCTGTGTTTCATCGTCAATGTGAAGGTCCAAGGGATACAGTAAACCTTCACTGGTGCTTCGGGTTCTCATACTGGTCTCCCAGGAGCCGCTCAAAGCACAAACTCTTAGAAGATTCACTCTTCTTGTACTTAAGTCGGCATTGTTTCTTTTATATTCAATTCCGATGCGATTTCTGTGTTTCATCGTCAATGTGAAGGTCCAAGGGATACAGTAAACCTGCACTGGTGCATCGGAATCTACTACTGGTCTCGCAGGAGCCGCTCAAAGCACAAACTCTTAGAAGATTCACTCTTCTTGTACTTAAGTCGGCACTGTGCCTTTGATATTCAATTCCGATGCGATTTTTGTGTTTCATCGTCAATGTGAAGGTCCAAGGGATAGAGTAAACCTGCACTGGTGCATCGGGATCTCATACTGGTCTCCCAGGAGCCGCTCAAAGCACAAACTCTTAGAAGATTCACTCTTCTTGTACTTAAGTCGGCATTGTTCCTTTTATATTCAATTCCGATGCGATTTCTGTGTTTCATCGTCAATGTGAAGGTCCAAGGGATAGAGTAAACCTGCACTGGTGCATCGGAATCTAATACTGGTCTCCCAGGAGCCGCTCAAAGCACAACTCTTAGAAAATTCACTCTTCTTGTACTTAAGTCGGCACTGTGCCTTTGATATTCAATTCCGATGCGATTTCTGTGTTTCATCGTCAATGTGAAGGTACAAGGGATAGAGTAAACCTTCACTGGTGCTTCGGGATCTCATACTGGTCTCCCAGGAGCCGCTCAAAGCACAAACTCTTAGAAGATTCACTCTTCTTGTACTTAAGTCGGCATTGTGCCTTTTATATTCAATTCCGATGCGATTGCTGTGTTTCATCGTCAATGTGAAGGTACAAGGGATACAGTAAACCTGCACTGGTGCATCGGAATCCAATACTGGTCTCCCAGGAGCCGCTCAAAGCACAAACTCTTAGAAGATTCACTCTTCTTGTACTTAAGTCGGCACTGGGCCTTTTATATTCAATTCCGATGCGATTTCTGTGTTTCATCGTCAATGTGAAGGTCCAAGGGATACAGTAAACCTTCACTGGTGCTTCGGGATCTCATACTGGTCTCCCAGGAGCCGCTCAAAGCACAAACTCTTAGAAGATTCACTCTTTTTGTACTTAAGTCGGCATTGTTTCTTTTATATTCAATTCCGATGCGATTTCGGTGTTTCATCGTCAATGTGAAGGTCCAAGGGATACAGTAAACCTGCACTGGTGCATCGGGATCTCATACTGGTCTCCCAGGAGCCGCTCAAAGCACAAACTCTTAGAAGATTCACTCTTCTTGTACTTAAGTCGGCATTGTTCCTTTTATATTCAATTCCGATGCGATTTCTGTGTTTCATCGTCAATGTGAAGGTCCAAGGGATACAGTAAACCTGCACTGGTGCATCGGGATCTCATACTGGTCTCCCAGGAGCCGCTCAAAGCACAAACTCTTAGAAGATTCACTCTTCTTGTACTTAAGTCGGCATTGTGCCTTTTATATTCAATTCCGATGCGATTTCTGTGTTTCATCGTCAATGTGAAGGTACAAGGGATACAGTAAACCTGCACTGGTGCATCGGAATCCAATACTGGTCTCCCAGGAGCCGCTCAAAGCACAAACTCTTAGAAGATTCACTCTTCTTGTACTTAAGTCGGCACTGGGCCTTTTATATTCAATTCCGATGCGATTTCTGTGTTTCATCGTCAATGTGAAGGTCCAAGGGATACAGTAAACCTTCACTGGTGCTTCGGGATCTCATACTGGCCTCCCAGGAGCCGCTCAAAGCACAAACTCTTAGAAGATTCACTCTTCTTGTACTTAAGTCGGCATTGTTTCTTTTATATTCAATTCCGATGCGATTTCTGTGTTTCATCGTCAATGTGAAGGTCCAAGGGATACAGTAAACCTTCACTGGTGCTTCGGGATCCAATACTGGTCTCCCAGGAGCCGCTCAAAGCACAAACTCTTAGAAGATTCACTCTTCTTGTACTTAAGTCGGCATTGTTCCTTTTATATTCAATTCCGATGCGATTTCTGTGTTTCATCGTCAATGTGAAGGTACAAGGGATACAGTAAACCTGCACTGGTGCATCGGAATCTAATACTGGTCTCCCAGGAGCCGCTCAAAGCACAACTCTTAGAAGATTCACTCTTCTTGTACTTAAGTCGGCACTGTGCCTTTGATATTCAATTCCGATGCGATTTCTGTGTTTCATCGTCAATGTGAAGGTACAAGGGATAGAGTAAACCTTCACTGGTGCTTCGGTATCTCATACTGGTCTCCCAGGAGCCGCTCAAAGCACAAACTCTTAGAAGATTCACTCTTCTTGTACTTAAGTCGGCATTGTGCCTTTTATATTCAATTCCGATGCGATTTCTGTGTTTCATCGTCAATGTGAAGGTACAAGGGATACAGTAAACCTGCACTGGCGCATCGGAATCCTATACTGGTCTCCCAGGAGCCGCTCAAAGCACAAACTCTTAGAAGATTCACTCTTCTTGTACTTAAGTCGGCACTGGGCCTTTTATATTCAATTCCGATGCGATTTCTGTGTTTCATCGTCAATGTGAAGGTCCAAGGGATACAGTAAACCTTCACTGGTGCTTCGGGTTCTCATACTGGTCTCCCAGGAGCCGCTCAAAGCACAAACTCTTAGAAGATTCACTCTTCTTGTACTTAAGTCGGCATTGTTTCTTTTATATTCAATTCCGATGCGATTTCTGTGTTTCATCGTCAATGTGAAGGTCCAAGGGATACAGTAAACCTGCACTGGTGCATCGGAATCTACTACTGGTCTCGCAGGAGCCGCTCAAAGCACAAACTCTTAGAAGATTCACTCTTCTTGTACTTAAGTCGGCACTGTGCCTTTGATATTCAATTCCGATGCGATTTTTGTGTTTCATCGTCAATGTGAAGGTCCAAGTGATAGAGTAAACCTGCACTGGTGCATCGGAATCTAATACTGGTCTCCCAGGAGCCGCTCAAAGCACAAACTCTTAGAAGATTCACTCTTCTTGTACTTAAGTCGGCATTGTGCATTTTATATTCAATTCCGACGCGATTTCTGTGTTTCATTGTCAATGTGAAGGTCCAAGGGATACAGTAAACCTGCACTGGTGCATCGGAATCCAACACTGGTCTCCCAGGAGCCGGTCAAAGCACAAACTCTTAGAAGATTCACTCTTCTTGTACATAAGTCGGCATTGTGCCTTTCATATTCAATTCCGATGCGATTTCTTTGTTTCATTGTCAATGTGACGGTCCAAAGGATACAGTAAACATGCACTGGTGCATCGGAATCTAATAATGGTCTCCCAGGAGCCGCTCAAAGCACAAACTCTTAGGAGACTCACTCTTCTTGTTTTTAAGTCGACATTGTGCCTTTGATATTCAATTCCGATGCGATTTCTGTGTTTCATCATCAATGTGAAGGTCCAAGGGATACAGTAAACCTGCACTGGTGCATCGGAATCTACTACTGGCCTCCCAGGAGCCACTCAAAGCAGAACTCTTAGAAGATTCACTCTTCTTGTACTTAAGTCGGCATTGTGCCTTTGATATTCAATTCCGATGCGATTTCTGTGTTTCATCGTCAATGTGAAGGTCCAAGGGATACAGTAAACCTGCACTGGTGCATCGGAATCCAATACTGGCCTCCCAAGGTGCCGCTAAAAGCACAAACCCTTAGAAGATTCACTCTTCTTGTACATAAGTCGGCATTGTGCCTTTCATATTCAATTCCGATGCGATTATTGTGTTTCATTGTCAATGTGACGGTCCAAGTGATACAGTAAACCTGCACTGGTGCATCGGAATCTAATTCTGGTCTCCCAGGAGCCGCTCAAAGCAGAATTATAAGAAGATTCACTCTTCTTCTACTTAAGTCGACATTGTGCCTTTGATATTCAATTCCGATGCGATTTCTGTGTTTCATCATCAATGTGAAGGTCCGAGGGATACAGTAAACCTGCACTGGTGCATCGGAATCCAATACTGGTCTCCCAGCAGCCGCTCAAAACACAAACTCGTAGAAGATTCACTCTTCTTGTACTTAAGTCGGCACTGTGCCTTTTATATACAATTCCGATGCGATTTCTGTGTTTCATCGTCAATGTGAAGGTCCAAGGGATACAGTAAACCTGCACTGGTGCATCGGAATCCAATACTGGTCTCCCAGGAGCCACTCAAAGCAGAACTCTTAGAAGATTCACTCTTCTTGTACTTAAGTCGGCATTGTGCCTTTGATATTCAATTCCGATGCGATTTCTGTGTTTCATCGTCAATGTGAAGGTCCATGGGATACAGTAAACCTGCACTGGTGCTTCGGGTTCTCATACTGGTCTCCCATGAGCCGCTCAAAGCACAAACTCTTAGAAGATTCACTCTTCTTGTACTTAAGTCGGCATTGTTTCTTTTATATTCAATTCCGATGCGATTTCTGTGTTTCATCGTCAATGTGAAGGTCCAAGGGATACAGTAAACCTGCACTGGTGCATCGGAATCCAACACTGGTCTCCCAGGAGCCGCTCAAAGCACAAACTCTTAGAAGATTCACTCTTCTTGTACATAAGTCGGCATTGTGCCTTTCATATTCAATTCCGATGCGATTTCTTTGTTTCATTGTCAATGTGACGGTCCAAGGGATACAGTAAACCTGCACTGGTGCATCGGAATCCAATACTGGCCTCCCAAGGTGCCGCTAAAAGCACAAACCCTTAGAAGATTCACTCTTCTTGTACATAAGTCGGCATTGTGCCTTTTATATTCAATTCCGATGCGATATCTGTGTTTCATTGTCAATGTGACGGTACAAGTGATACAGTAAACCTGCACTGGTGCATCGGAATCTAATTCTGGTCTCCCAGGAGCCGCTCAAAGCAGAACTCTTAGAAGATTCACTCTTCTTGTACTTAAGTCGACATTGTGCCTTTGATATTCAATTCCGATGCGATTTCTGTGTTTCATCATCAATGTGAAGGTCCAAGGGATACAGTAAACCTGCACTGGTGCATCGGAAGCTACTACTGGCCTCCCAGGAGCCACTCAAAGCAGAACTCTTAGAAGATTCACTCTTCTTGTACTTAAGTCGGCATTGTGCCTTTTATATTCAATTCCGATGCGATTTCTGTGTTTCATCGTTAATGTGAAGGTCCAAGGGATACAGTAAACCTGCACTGGTGCATCGGAATCCAATACTGGTCTCCCAGGTGCCGCTCAAAGTACCAACCCTTAGAAGATTCACTCTTCTTGTACATAAGTCGGCATTGTGCCTTTTATATTCAATTCTGATGCGATTTCTGTGTTTCATTGTCAATGTGAAGGTCCAAGGGATACAGTAAACCTGCACTGGTGCATCGGAATCTAATACTGGTCTCCCAGGAGCCGCTCAAAGCACATACTCTTAGGAGACTCACTCTTCTTGTACTTAAGTCGGCATTGTGCTTTTTATATTCAATTCCGATGCGATTTCTGTGTTTCATCGTCAATGTGAAGGTCCATGGGATACAGTAAACCTGCACTGGTGCATCGGAATCTAATACTGGTCTCCCAGGAGCCGCTCAAAGCACAAACTCTTAGGAGACTCACTCTTCTTGTACTTAAGTCGGCATTGTGCCTTTGATATTCAATTCCGATGCGATTTATGTGTTTCATCGTCAATGTGAAGGTCCAAGGGATACAGTAAACCTGCACTGGTGCATTGGAATCTACTACTGGTCTCCCAGGGGCCACTCTAAGCAGAACTCTTAGAAGATTCACTCTTCTTGTACTTAAGTCGGCATTGTGCCTTTGATATTCAATTCCGATGCGATTTCTGTGTTTCATCGTCATTGTGAAGGTACAAGGGATACAGTAAACCTGCACTGGTTCATCGGAATCGAATACTGGCCTCCCAAGGTGCCGCTCAAAGTACAAACCCTTAGAAGATTCACTCCTCTTGTACATAAGTCGGCATTGTGCCTTTTATATTCAATTCCGATGCGATTTCTGTGTTTCATTGTCAATGTGACGGTCCAAGGGATACAGTAAACCTGCACTGGTGCATCGGAATCTAATACTGGTCTTCCAGGAACCGCTCAAAGCACAAACTCTTAGAAGATTCACTCTTCTTGTACTTAAGTCGGCATTGTGCATTTTATGTTCAATTCCGATGCGCTTTCTGTGTGTCATCGTCAATGTGAAGGTCCAAGGGATACAGTAAACCTGCACTGGTGCATCGGAATCTAATACTGGTCTCCCAGGAGCCGCTCAAAGCACAAACTCTTAGAAAATTCACTCTTCTTGTACTTAAGTCGGCATTGTGCCTTTTATATTCAATTCCGATGCGCTTTCTGTGTGTCATCGTCAATGTGAAGGTCCAAGGGATACAGTAAACCTGCACTGCTGCATCGGAATCTACTACTGGTCTCCCAGGAGCCACTCAAAGCAGAACTCTTAGAAGATTCACGCTTCTTGTACTTAAGTCGGCATTGTGCCTTTGATATTCAATTCCGATGCGATTTCTGTGTTTCATCGTCAATGTGAAGGTCCATGGGATACAGTAAACCTGCACTGGTGCATCGGAATCCAATACTGGTCTCCCAGGAGCCGCTCAAAGCACAAACTCTTAGAAGATTCACTCTTCTTGTACTTAAGTCGGCACTGGGCCTTTTATATTCAATTCCGATGCGATTTCTGTGTTTCATCGTCAATGTGAAGGCCCAAGGGATACAGTAACCCTTCACTGGTGCATCGGGATCTCATACTGGTATCCCAGGATCCGCTCAAAGCACAAACTCTTAGAAGATTCACTCTTCTTGTACTTAAGTTGGCATTGTTCCTTTTATTTTCAATTCCGATGCGATTTCTGTGTTTCATCGTCAATGTGAAGGTACAAGGGATACAGTAAACCTGCACTGGTGCATCGGAATCTAATACTGGTCTCCCAGGAGCCGCTCAAAGCACAACTCTTAGAAAATTCACTCTTCTTGTACTTAAGTCGGCATTGTGCCTTTTATATTCAATTCCGATGCGATTTCTGTGTTTCATCGTCAATGTGAAGGTCCAAGGGATACAGTAAACCTGCACTGGTGCATCGGAATCTAATACTGGTCTCACAGGAGCCGCTCAAAGCACAAACTCTTAGAAGATTCACTCTTCTTGTACTTAAGTCGGCACTGTGCCTTTGATATTCAATTCCGATGTGATTTTTGTGTTTCATCGTCAATGTGAAGGTCCAAGGGATACAGTAAACCTGCACTGGTCCATCGGAATCTAATACTGGTCTCCCAGGAGCCGCTCAAAGCACAAACTCTTAGAAGATTCACTCTTCTTGTACTTAAGTCGGCATTGTGCCTTTTATATTCAATTCCGACGCGATTTCTGTGTTTCATTGTCAATGTGAAGGTCCAAGGGATACAGTAAACCTGCACTGGTGCATCGGAATCCAATACTGGTCTCCCAGGAGCCGCTCAAAGCACAAACTCTTAGAAGATTCACTCTTCTTGTACATAAGTCGGCATTGTGCCTTTCATATTCAATTCCGATGCGATTTCTTTGTTTCATTGTCAATGTGACGGTCCAAAGGATACAGTAAACCTGCACTGGTGCATCGGAATCTAATACTGGTCTCCCAGGAGCCGCTCAAAGCACAAACTCTTAGGAGACTCACTCTTCTTGTACTTAAGTCGGCATTGTGCCTTTGATATTCAATTCCGATGCGATTTCTGTGTTTCATCATCAATGTGAAGGTCCAAGGGATACAGTAAACCTGCACTGGTGCATCGGAATCTACTACTGGCCTCCCAGGAGCCACTCAAAGCAGAACTCTTAGAAGATTCACTCATCTTGTACTTAAGTCGGCATTGTGCCTTTGATATTCAATTCCGATGCGATTTCTGTGTTTCATCGTCAATGTGAAGGTCCAAGGGATACAGTAAACCTGCACTGGTGCATCGGAATCCAATACTGGCCTCCCAAGGTGCCGCTAAAAGAACAAACCCTTAGAAGATTCACTCTTCTTGTACATAAGTCGGCATTGTGCCATTTATATTCAATTCCGATGCGATTTCTGTGTTTCATTGTCAATGTGACGGTCCAAGTGATACAGTAAACCTGCACTGGTGCATCGGAATCTAATTCTGGTCTCCCAGGAGCCGCTCAAAGCAGAACTCTTAGAAGATTCACTCTTCTTGTACTTAAGTGGACATTGTGCCTTTGATATTCAATTCCGATGCGATTTCTGTGTTTCATCATCAATGTGAAGGTCCAAGGGATACAATAAACCTGCACTGGTGCATCGGAATCCAATACTGGTCTCCCAGGAGCCGCTCAAAGCACAAACTCTTAGAAGATTCACTCTTCTTGTACATAAGTCGGCATTGTGCCTTTCATATTCAATTCCGATGCGATTTCTTTGTTTCATTGTCATTGTGACGGTCCAAAGGATACAGTAAACCTGCACTGGTGCATCGGAATCTAATACTGGTCTCCCAGGAGCCGCTCAAAGCACAAACACTTAGGAGACTCACTCTTCTTGTACTTAAGTCGGCATTGTGCCTTTGATATTCAATTCCGATGCGATTTCTGTGTTTCATCATCAATGTGAAGGTCCAAGGGATACAGTAAACCTGCACTGGTGCATCGGAATCTACTACTGGCCTCCCAGGAGCCACTCAAAGCAGAACTCTTAGAAGATTCACTCTTCTTGTACTTAAGTCGGCATTGTGCCTTTGATATTCAATTCCGATGCGATTTCTGTGTTTCATCGTCAATGTGAAGGTCCAAGGGATACAGTAAACCTGCACTGCTGCATCGGAATCTACTACTGGTCTCCCAGGAGCCACTCAAAGCAGAACTCTTAGAAGATTCACGCTTCTTGTACATAAGTCGGCATTGTGCCTTTTATATTCAATTCCGATGCGATTTCTGTGTTTCATCGTCAATGTGAAGGTCCATGGGATACAGTAAACCTGCACTGGTGCATCGGAATCCAATACTGGTCTCCCAGGAGCCGCTCAAAGCACAAACTCTTAGAAGATTCACTCTTCTTGTACTTAAGTCGGTACTGGGCCTTTTATATTCAATTCCGATGCGATTTCTGTGTTTCATCGTCAATGTGAAGGCCCAAGGGATACAGTAAACCTTCACTGGTGCTTCGGGATCTCATACTGGTCTCCCAGGAGCCGCTCAAAGCACAAACTCTTAGAAGATTCACTCTTCTTGTACTTAAGTTGGCATTGTTCCTTTTATTTTCAATTCCGATGCGATTTCTGTGTTTCATCGTCAATGTGAAGGTACAAGGGATACAGTAAACCTGCACTGGTGCATCGGAATCTAATACTGGTCTCCCAGGAGCCGCTCAAAGCACAACTCTTAGAAAATTCACTCTTCTTGTACTTAAGTCGGCATTGTGCCTTTTATATTCAATTCCGATGCGATTTCTGTGTTTCATCGTCAATGTGAAGGTCCAAGGGATACAGTAAACCTGCACTGGTGCATCGGAATCTAATACTGGTCTCACAGGAGCCGCTCAAAGCACAAACTCTTAGAAGATTCACTCTTCTTGTACTTAAGTCGGCACTGTGCCTTTGATATTCAATTCCGATGTGATTTTTGTGTTTCATCGTCAATGTGAAGGTCCAAGGGATACAGTAAACCTGCACTGGTCCATCGGAATCTAATACTGGTCTCCCAGGAGCCGCTCAAAGCACAAACTCTTAGAAGATTCACTCTTCTTGTACTTAAGTCGGCATTGTGCCTTTTATATTCAATTCCGACGCGATTTCTGTGTTTCATTGTCAATGTGAAGGTCCAAGGGATACAGTAAACCTGCACTGGTGCATCGGAATCCAATACTGGTCTCCCAGGAGCCGCTCAAAGCACAAACTCTTAGAAGATTCACTCTTCTTGTACATAAGTCGGCATTGTGCCTTTCATATTCAATTCCGATGCGATTTCTTTGTTTCATTGTCAATGTGACGGTCCAAAGGATACAGTAAACCTGCACTGGTGCATCGGAATCTAATACTGGTCTCCCAGGAGCCGCTCAAAGCACAAACTCTTAGGAGACTCACTCTTCTTGTACTTAAGTCGGCATTGTGCCTTTGATATTCAATTCCGATGCGATTTCTGTGTTTCATCATCAATGTGAAGGTCCAAGGGATACAGTAAACCTGCACTGGTGCATCGGAATCTACTACTGGCCTCCCAGGAGCCACTCAAAGCAGAACTCTTAGAAGATTCACTCATCTTGTACTTAAGTCGGCATTGTGCCTTTGATATTCAATTCCGATGCGATTTCTGTGTTTCATCGTCAATGTGAAGGTCCAAGGGATACAGTAAACCTGCACTGGTGCATCGGAATCCAATACTGGCCTCCCAAGGTGCCGCTAAAAGAACAAACCCTTAGAAGATTCACTCTTCTTGTACATAAGTCGGCATTGTGCCATTTATATTCAATTCCGATGCGATTTCTGTGTTTCATTGTCAATGTGACGGTCCAAGTGATACAGTAAACCTGCACTGGTGCATCGGAATCTAATTCTGGTCTCCCAGGAGCCGCTCAAAGCAGAACTCTTAGAAGATTCACTCTTCTTGTACTTAAGTCGACATTGTGCCTTTGATATTCAATTCCGATGCGATTTCTGTGTTTCATCATCAATGTGAAGGTCCAAGGGATACAATAAACCTGCACTGGTGCATCGGAATCCAATACTGGTCTCCCAGGAGCCGCTCAAAGCACAAACTCTTAGAAGATTCACTCTTCTTGTACATAAGTCGGCATTGTGCCTTTCATATTCAATTCCGATGCGATTTCTTTGTTTCATTGTCATTGTGACGGTCCAAAGGATACAGTAAACCTGCACTGGTGCATCGGAATCTAATACTGGTCTCCCAGGAGCCGCTCAAAGCACAAACACTTAGGAGACTCACTCTTCTTGTACTTAAGTCGGCATTGTGCCTTTGATATTCAATTCCGATGCGATTTCTGTGTTTCATCATCAATGTGAAGGTCCAAGGGATACAGTAAACCTGCACTGGTGCATCGGAATCTACTACTGGCCTCCCAGGAGCCACTCAAAGCAGAACTCTTAGAAGATTCACTCTTCTTGTACTTAAGTCGGCATTGTGCCTTTGATATTCAATTCCGATGCGATTTCTGTGTTTCATCGTCAATGTGAAGGTCCAAGGGATACAGTAAACCTGCACTGGTGCATCGGAATCCAATACTGGCCTCCCAAGGTGCCGCTAAAAGCACAAACCCTTAGAAGATTCACTCTTCTTGTACATAAGTCGGCATTGTGCCTTTTATATTCAATTCCGATGCGATTTCTGTGTTTCATCGTCAATGTGAAGGTCCATGGGATACAGTAAACCTGCACTGGTGCATCGGAATCCAATACTGGTCTCCCAGGAGCCGCTCAAAGCACAAACTCTTAGAAGATTCACTCTTCTTGTACTTAAGTCGGCACTGGGCCTTTTATATTCAATTCCGATGCGATTTCTGTGTTTCATCGTCAATGTGAAGGCCCAAGGGATACAGTAAACCTTCACTGGTGCTTCGGGATCTCATACTGGTCTCCCAGGAGCCGCTCAAAGCACAAACTCTTAGAAGATTCACTCTTCTTGTACTTAAGTTGGCATTGTTCCTTTTATTTTCAATTCCGATGCGATTTCTGTGTTTCATCGTCAATGTGAAGGAACAAGGGATACAGTAAACCTGCACTGGTGCATCGGAATCTAATACTGGTCTCCCAGGAGCCGCTCAAAGCACAACTCTTAGAAAATTCACTCTTCTTGTACTTAAGTCGGCATTGTGCCTTTTATATTCAATTCCGATGCGATTTCTGTGTTTCATCGTCAATGTGAAGGTCCAAGGGATACAGTAAACCTGCACTGGTGCATCGGAATCTAATACTGGTCTCACAGGAGCCGCTCAAAGCACAAACTCTTAGAAGATTCACTCTTCTTGTACTTAAGTCGGCACTGTGCCTTTGATATTCAATTCCGATGTGATTTTTGTGTTTCATCGTCAATGTGAAGGTCCAAGGGATACAGTAAACCTGCACTGGTCCATCGGAATCTAATACTGGTCTCCCAGGAGCCGCTCAAAGCACAAACTCTTAGAAGATTCACTCTTCTTGTACTTAAGTCGACATTGTGCCTTTGATATTCAATTCCGATGCGATTCCTGTGTTTCATCATCAATGTGAAGGTCCAAGGGATACAATAAACCTGCACTGGTGCATCGGAATCCAATACTGGTCTCCCAGGAGCCGCTCAAAGCACAAACTCTTAGAAGATTCACTCTTCTTGTACATAAGTCGGCATTGTGCCTTTCACATTCAATTCCGATGCGATTTCTTTGTTTCATTGTCAATGTGACGGTCCAAAGGATACAGTAAACCTGCACTGGTGCATCGGAATCTAATACTGGTCTCCCAGGAGCCGCTCAAAGCACAAACACTTAGGAGACTCACTCTTCTTGTACTTAAGTCGGCATTGTGCCTTTGATATTCAATTCCGATGCGATTTCTGTGTTTCATCATCAATGTGAAGGTCCAAGGGATACAGTAAACCTGCACTGGTGCATCGGAATCTACTACTGGCCTCCCAGGAGCCACTCAAAGCAGAACTCTTAGAAGATTCACTCTTCTTGTACTTAAGTCGGCATTGTGCCTTTGATATTCAATTCCGATGCGATTTCTGTGTTTCATCGTCAATGTGAAGGTCCAAGGGATACAGTAAACCTGCACTGGTGCATCGGAATCCAATACTGGCCTCCCAAGGTGCCGCTAAAAGCACAAACCCTTAGAAGATTCACTCTTCTTGTACATAAGTCGGCATTGTGCCTTTTATATTCAATTCCGATGCGATTTCTGTGTTTCATTGTCAATGTGACGGTCCAAGTGATACAGTAAACCTGCACTGGTGCATCGGAATCTAATTCTGGTCTCCCAGGAGCCGCTCAAAGCAGAACTCTTAGAAGATTCACTCTTCTTGTACTTAAGTCGACATTGTGCCTTTGATATTCAATTCCGATGCGATTTCTGTGTTTCATCGTCAATGTGAAGGTCCAAGGGATACAGTAAACCTGCACTGGTGCATCGGAATCCAATATTGGTCTCCCAGGAGCCGCTCAAAGCACAAGCTCTTAGAAGATTCACACTTCTTGTACTTAAGTCGGAATTGTGCCTTATATATTCAATTCCGATGCGATTTCTGTGTTTCATCGTCAATGTGAAGGTCCAAGGGATACAGTAAACCTGCACTGGTGCATCGGAAACCAATACTGGTCTCCCAGGAGCCGCTCAAAGCACAAACTCGTAGAAGACTCACTCTTCTTGTACTTAAGTCGGCACTGTGCCTTTGATATTGAACTCCGATGCGATTTCTGTGTTTCATCGTCAATGTGAAGGTCCAAGGGATACAGTAAACCTGCACTGGTGCATCGGAATCCAATACTGGTCTCCCAGGAGCCACTCAAAGCACCAACCATTAGAAGATTCACTCTTCTTGTACATAAGTCGGCATTGTGCCTTTTATATTCAATTCTGATGCGATTTATGTGTTTCATTGTCAATGTGAAGGTCCAAGGGATACAGTAAACCTGCACTGGTGCATCGGAATCTAATACTGGTCTCCCAGGAGCCGCTCAAAGCACAAACTCTTAGGGGACTCACTCTTCTTGTACTTAAGTCGGCATTGTGCTTTTTATATTCAATTCCGATGCGATTTCTGTGTTTCATCGTAAATGTGAAGGTCCATGGGATACAGTAAACCTGCACTGGTGCATCGGAATCTAATACTGGTCTCCCAGGAGCCGCTCAAAGCACAAACTCTTAGGAGACTCACTCTTCTTGTACTTTAGTCGGCATTGTGCCTTTGATATTCAATTCCGATGCGATTTCTGTGTTTCATCGTCAATGTGAAGGTCCAAGGGATACAGTAAACCTGCACTGGTGCATCGGAATCTAATACTGGTCTCCCAGGAGCCGCTCAAAGCACAAACTCTTAGAAGATTCACTCTTCTTGTACTTAAGTAGGCATTGTGCCTTTTATATTCAATTCCGACGCGATTTCTGTGTTTCATTGTCAATGTGAAGGTCCAAGGGATACAGTAAACCTGCACTGGTGCATCGGAATCCAATACTGGTCTCCCAGGAGCCGCTCAAAGCACAAACTCTTAGAAGATTCACTCTTCTTGTACATAAGTCGGCATTGTGCCTTTCATATTCAATTCCGATGCGATTTCTTTGTTTCATTGTCAATGTGACGGTCCAAAGGATACAGTAAACCTGCACTGGTGCATCGGAATCTAATACTGGTCTCCCAGGAGCCGCTCAAAGCACAAACTCTTAGGAGACTCACTCTTCTTGTACTTAAGTCGGCATTGTGCCTTTGATATTCAATTCCGATGCGATTTCTGTGTTTCATCATCAATGTGAAGGTCCAAGGGATACAGTAAACCTGCACTGGTGCATCGGAATCTACTACTGGCCTCCCAGGTGCCACTCAAAGCAGAACTCTTAGAACATTCACTCTTCTTGTACTTAAGTCGGCATTGTGCCTTTGATATTTAATTCCGATGTGATTTCTGTGTTTCATCGTCAATGTGAAGGTCCAAGGGATACAGTAAACCTGCACTGGTGGATCGGAATCCAATACTGGCCTCCCAAGGTGCCGCTAAAAGAACAAACCCTTAGAAGATTCACTCTTCTTGTACATAAGTCGGCATTGTGCCTTTTATATTCAATTCCGATGCAATTTCTGTGTTTCATCGTCAATGTGACGGTCCAAGTGATACAGTAAACCTGCACTGGTGCATCGGAATATAATTCTGGTCTCCCAGGAGCCGCTCAAAGCAGAACTCTTAGAAGATTCACTCTTCTTGTACTTAAGTCGAAATTGTGCCTTTCATACTCAATTCCGATGTGATTTCTGTGTTTCATCATCAATGTGAAGGTCCAAGGGATACAATAAACCTGCACTGGTGCATCGGAATCTACTACTGGCCTCCCAGGAGCCACTCAAAGCAGAACTCTTAGAAGATTCACTCTTCTTGTACTTAAGTCGGCATTGTGCTTTTGATATTCAATTCCGATGCGATTTCTGTGTTTCATCGTCAATGTGAAGGTCCAAGGGATACAGTAAACCTGCACTGGTGCATCGGAATCCAATACTGGCCTCCCAAGGTGCCGCTAAAAGCACAAACCCTTAGAAGATTCACTCTTCTTGTACATAAGTCGGCATTGTGCCTTTTATATTCAATTCCGATGCGATTTCTGTGTTTCATTGTCAATGTGACGGTCCAAGTGATACAGTAAACCTGCACTGGTGCATCGGAAACTAATTCTAGTCTCCCAGGAGCCGCTCAAAGCAGAACTCTTAGAAGATTCACTCTTCTTGTACTTAAGTCGACATTGTGCCTTTGATATTCAATTCCGATGCGATTTCTGTGTTTCATCGTCAATGTGAAGGTCCAAGGGACACAGTAAACCTACACTGGTGCATCGGAATCCAATACTGGTCTCCCAGGAGCCGCTCAAAGCACAAACTCTTAGAAGATTCACACTTCTTGTACTTAAGTCGGAATTGTTCCTTTTATATTCAATTCCGATGCGATTTCTGTGTTTCATCGTCAATGTGAAGGTCCAAGGGATGCCGTAAACCTGCACTGGTGCATCGGAATCTAATACTGGTCTCCCAGGAGCCGCTCAAAGCACAAACTCTTAGAAGATTCACTCTTCTTGTACTTAAGTAGGCATTGTGCCTTTTATATTCAATTCCGACGCGATTTCTGTGTTTCATTGTCAATGTGAAGGTCCAAGGGATACAGTAAACCTGCACTGGTGCATCGGAATCTAATACTGGTCTCCCAGGAGCCGCTCAAAGCACAAACTCTTAGGAGACTCACTCTTCTTGTACTTAAGTCGGCATTGTGCCTTTGATATTCAATTCCGATGCGATTTCTGTGTTTCATCATCAATGTGAAGGTCCAAGGGATACAGTAAACCTGCACTGGTGCATCGGAATCTACTACTGGCCTCCCAGGTGCCACTCAAAGCAGAACTCTTAGAACATTCACTCTTCTTGTACTTAAGTCGGCATTGTGCCTTTGATATTTAATTCTGATGTGATTTCTGTGTTTCATCGTCAATGTGAAGGTCCAAGGGATACAGTAAACCTGCACTGGTGGATCGGAATCCAATACTGGCCTCCCAAGGTGCCGCTAAAAGAACAAACCCTTAGAAGATTCACTCTTCTTGTACATAAGTCGGCATTGTGCCTTTTATATTCAATTCCGATGCAATTTCTGTGTTTCATCGTCAATGTGACGGTCCAAGTGATACAGTAAACCTGCACTGGTGCATCGGAATATAATTCTGGTCTCCCAGGAGCCGCTCAAAGCAGAACTCTTAGAAGATTCACTCTTCTTGTACTTAAGTCGAAATTGTGCCTTTCATATTCAATTCCGATGTGATTTCTGTGTTTCATCATCAATGTGAAGGTCCAAGGGATACAATAAACCTGCACTGGTGCATCGGAATCTACTACTGGCCTCCCAGGAGCCACTCAAAGCAGAACTCTTAGAAGATTCACTCTTCTTGTACTTAAGTCGGCATTGTGCTTTTGATATTCAATTCCGATGCGATTTCTGTGTTTCATCGTCAATGTGAAGGTCCAAGGGATACAGTAAACCTGCACTGGTGCATCGGAATCCAATACTGGCCTCCCAAGGTGCCGCTAAAAGCACAAACCCTTAGAAGATTCACTCTTCTTGTACATAAGTCGGCATTGTGCCTTTTATATTCAATTCCGATGCGATTTCTGTGTTTCATTGTCAATGTGACGGTCCAAGTGATACAGTAAACCTGCACTGGTGCATCGGAAACTAATTCTAGTCTCCCAGGAGCCGCTCAAAGCAGAACTCTTAGAAGATTCACTCTTCTTGTACTTAAGTCGACATTGTGCCTTTGATATTCAATTCCGTACGATTTCTGTGTTTCATCGTCAATGTGAAGGTCCAAGGGACACAGTAAACCTACACTGGTGCATCGGAATCCAATACTGGTCTCCCAGGAGCCGCTCAAAGCACAAACTCTTAGAAGATTCACACTTCTTGTACTTAAGTCGGAATTGTTCCTTTTATATTCAATTCCGATGCGATTTCTGTGTTTCATCGTCAATGTGAAGGTCCAAGGGATGCCGTAAACCTGCACTGGTGCATCGGAATCCAATACTGGTCTCCCAGCAGCCGCTCAAAACACAAACTCGTAGAAGATTCACTCTTCTTGTACTTAAGTCGGCACTGTGCCTTTTATATTCAATTCCGATGCGATTTCTGTGTTTCATCGTCAATGTGAAGGTCCAAGGGATACAGTAAACCTGCACTGGTGCATCGGAATCCAATACTGGTCTCCCAGGAGCCACTCAAAGCAGAACTCTTAGAAGATTCAATCTTCTTGTACTTAAGTCGGCATTGTGCCTTTGATATTCAACTCCGATGCGATTTCTGTGTTTCATCGTCAATGTGAAGGTCCAAGGGATACAGTAAACCTGCACTGGTGCATCGGAATCCAATACTGGTCTCCCAGGAGCCACTCAAAGCAGAACTCTTAGAAGACTCACTCTTCTTGTACTTAAGTCGGCATTGTGCCTTTGATATTCAATTCCGATGCGATTTCTGTGTTTCATCGTCAATGTGAAAGTCCAAGGGATACAGTAAACCTGCACTGGTGCATCGGAATATAATACTGGTCTCCCAGGAGCCGCTCAAAGCACAAACTCTTAGGAGACTCACTCTTCTTGTACTTAAGTCGGCATTGTGCTTTTTATATTCAATTGCGATGCGATTTCTGTGTTTCATCGTCAATGTGAAGGTCCATGGGATACAGTAAACCTGCACTGGTGCATCGGAATCTAATACTGGTCTCCCAGAAGCCGCTCAAAGCACAAACTCTTAGGAGACTCACTCTTCTTGTACTTAAGTCGGCACTGTGCCTTTGATATTCAATTCCGATGTGATTTTTCTGTTTCATCGTCAATGTGAAGGTCCAAGGGATACAGTAAACCTGCACTGGTGCATCGGAATCTAATACTGGTCTCCCAGGAGCCGCTCAAAGCACAAACACTTAGAAGATTCACTCTTCTTGTACTTAAGTCGGCATTGTGCCTTTTATATTCAATTCCGACGCGATTTCTGTGTTTCATTGTAAATGTGATGGTTCAAGGGATACAGTAAACCTGCACTGGTGCATCGGAATCCAATACTGGTCTCCCAGGAGCCGCTCAAAGCACAAACTCTGAGAAGATTCACTCTTCTTGTACATAAGTCGGCATTGTGCCTTTCATATTCAATTCCGATGCGATTTCTTTGTTTCATTGTCAATGTGACGGTCCAAAGGATACAGAAAGCCTGCACTGGTGCATCGGAATCTAATACTGGTCTCCCAGGAGCCGCTCAAAGCACAAACTCTTAGGAGACTCACTCTTCTTGTACTTAAGTCGGCATTGTGCCTTTGATATTCAATTCCGATGCGATTTCTGTGTTTCATCGTCAATGTGAAGGTCCAAGGGATACAGTAAACCTGCACTGGTGCATCGGAATCTACTACTGGCCTCCCAGGAGCCACTCAAAGCAGATCCCTTAGAAGTTTCACTCTTCTTGTACTTAAGTCGGCATTGTGCCTTTGACATTCAATTCCGATGCGATTTCTGTGTTTCATCGTCAATGTGAAGGTCCAAGGGATACAGTAAACCTGCACTGGTGCATCGGAATCCAATACTGGCCTCCCAAGGTGCCGCTAAAAGAACAAACCCTTAGAAGATTCACTCTTCTTGTACATAAGTCGGCATTGTGCATTTTATATTCAATTCCGATGCGATTTCTGTGTTTCATTGTCAATGTGACGGTCCAAGTGATACAGTAAACCTGCACTGGTGCATCGGAATCTAATTCTGGTCTCCCAGGAGCCGCTCAAAGCAGAACTCTTAGAAGAGTCACTCTTCTTGTACTTAAGTCGACATTGTGCCTTTGATATTCAATTCCGATGCGATTTCTGTGTTTCATCATCAATGTGAAGGTCCAAGGAATACAATAAACCTGCAGTGGTGCATCGGAATCTACTACTGGCCTCCCAGGAGCCACTCAAAGCAGAACTCTTAGAAGATTCACTCTTCTTGTACTTAAGTCGGCATTGTGCCTTTGATATTCAATTCCGATGCGATTTCTGTGTTTCATCGTCAATGTGAAGGTCCAAGGGATACAGTAAACCTGCACTGGTGCATCGGAATCCAATACTGGCCTCCCAAGGTGCCGCTAAAAGCACAAACCCTTAGAAGATTCACTCTTCTTGTACATAAGTCGGCATTGTGCCTTTTATATTCAATTCCGATGTGATTTCTGTGTTTCATTGTCAATGTGACGGTCCAAGTGATACAGTAAACCTGCACTGGTGCATCGGAATCTAATACTGGTCTCCCAGGAGCCGCTCAAAGCAGAACTCTTAGAAGATTCACTCTTCTTGTACTTAAGTCGACATTGTGCCTTTGATATTCAATTCCGATGCGATTTCTGTGTTTCATCGTCAATGTGAAGGTCCAAGGGATACAGTAAACCTACACTGGTGCATCGGAATCCAATACTGGTCTCCCAGGAGCCGCTCAAAGCACAAACTCTTAGAAGATTCACATTTCTTGTACTTAAGTCGGAATTGTTCCTTTTATATTCAATTCCGATGCGATTTCTGTGTTTCATCGTCAATGTGAAGGTCCAAGGGATGCAGTAAACCTGCACTGGTGCATCGGAATCCAATACTGGTCTCCCAGCAGCCGCTCAAAACACAAACTCGTTGAAGATTCACTCTTCTTGTACTTAAGTCGGCACTGTGCCTTTTATATTCAATTCCGATGCGATTTCTGTGTTTCATCGTCAATGTGAAGGTCCAAGGGATACAGTAAACCTGCACTGGTGCATCGGAATCCAATACTTGTCTCCCAGGAGCCACTCAAAGCAGAACTCTTAGAAGATTCACTCTTCTTGTGCTTAAGTCGGCATTGTGCCTTTGATATTCAATTCCGATGCGATTTCTGTGTTTCATCGTCAATGTGAAGGTCCAAGGGATACAGTAAACCTGCACTGGTGCATCGGAATCTACTACTGGTCTCCCAGGAGCCACTCAAAGCAGAACTCTTAGAAGATTCACTCTTCTTGTACTTAAGTCGACATTGAGCCTTTTATATTCAATTCCGACGCGATTTCTGTGTTTCATCGTCAATGTGAAGGTCCAAGGGATACAGTAAACCTACACTGGTGCATCGGAATCCAATACTGGTCTCCCAGGAGCCACTCAAAGCAGAACTCTTAGAAGATTCACTCTTCTTGTACTTAAGTCGGCATTGTGCCTTTGATATTCAATTCCGATGCGATTTCTGTGTTTCATCGTCAAATGTGAAGGTCCAAGGGATACAGTAAACCTGCACTGGTGCATCGGAATCTACTACTGGTCTCCCAGGAGCCACTCAAAGCAGAACTCTTAGAAGATTCACTCTTCTTGTACTTAAGTCAACATTGTGCCTTTGATATTCAATTCCAATGCGATTTCTGTGTTTCATCGTCAATGTGAAGGTCCAAGGGATACAGTAAACCTGCACTGGTGCATCGGAATCCAATACTGGTCTCCCAGGAGCCGCTCAAAGCACAAACTCTTAGAAGATTCACACTTCTTGTACTAAAGTCGGAATTGTGCCTTTTATATTCAATTCCGATGCGATTTCTGTGTTTCATCGTCAATGTGAAGGTCCAAGGGATACAGTAAACCTGCACTGGTGCATCGGAAACCAATACTGGTCTCCCAGGAGCCGCTCAAAGCACAAACTCGTAGAAGACTCACTCTTCTTGTACTTAAGTCGGCACTGTGCCTTTGATATTCAACTCCGATGCGATTTCTGTGTTTCATCGTCAATGTGAAGGTCCAAGGGATACAGTAAACCTGCACTGGTGCATCGGAATCTAATACTGGTCTCCCAGGAGCCGCTCAAAGCACAAACTCTTAGAAGATTCACTCTTCTTGTACTTAAGTCGGCATTGTGCCTTTTATATTCAATTCCGACGCGATTTCTGTGTTTCATTGTCAATGTGAAGGTCCAAGGGATACAGTAAACCTGCACTGGTGCATCGGAATCCAATACTGGTCTCCCAGGAGCCGCTCAAAGCACAAACTCTTAGAAGATTCACTCTTCTTGTACATAAGTCGGCATTGTGCCTTTCATATTCAATTCCGATGCGATTTCTTTGTTTCATTGTCAATGTGACGGTCCAAAGGATACAGTAAACCTGCACTGGTGCATCGGAATCTAATACTGGTCTCCCAGGAGCCGCTCAAAGCACAAACTCTTAGGAGACTCACTCTTCTTGTACTTAAGTCGGCATTGTGCCTTTGATATTCAATTCCGATGCGATTTCTGTGTTTCATCATCAATGGGAAGGTCCAAGGGATACAGTAAACCTGCACTGGTGCATCGGAATCTACTACTGGCCTCCCAGGAGCCACTCAAAGCAGAACTCTTAGAAGATTCACTCTTCTTGTACTTAAGTCGGCATTGTGCCTTTGATATTCAATTCCGATGCGATTTCTGTGTTTCATCGTCAATGTGAAGGTCCAAGGGATACAGTAAACCTGCACTGGTGCATCGGAATCCAATACTGGCCTCCCAAGGTGCCGCTAAAAGCACAAACCCTTAGAAGATTCACTCTTCTTGTACATAAGTCGGCATTGTGCCTTTTATATTCAATTCCGATGCGATTTCTGTGTTTCATTGTCAATGTGACGGTCCAAGTGATACAGTAAACCTGCACTGGTGCATCGGAAACTAATTCTGGTCTCCCAGGAGCCGCTCAAAGCAGAACTCTTAGAAGATTCACTCTTCTTGTACTTAAGTCGACATTGTGCCTTTGATATTCAATTCCGATGCGATTTCTGTGTTTCATCGTCAATGTGAAGGTCCAAGGGATACAGTAAACCTTCACTGGTGCATCGGAATCCAATACTGGTCTCCCAGGAGCCGCTCAAAGCACAAACTCTTAGAAGATTCACACTTCTTGTACTTAAGTCGGAATTGTTCCCTTTATATTCAATTCCGATGCGATTTCTGTGTTTCATTGTCAATGTGACGGTCCAAGTGATACAGTAAACCTGCACTGGTGCATCGGAAACTAATTCTGGTCTCCCAGGAGCCGCTCAAAGCAGAACTCTTAGAAGATTCACTCTTCTTGTACTTAAGTCGACATTGTGCCTTTGATATTCAATTCCGATGCGATTTCTGTGTTTCATCGTCAATGTGAAGGTCCAAGGGATACAGTAAACCTGCACTGGTGCATCGGAATCCAATACTGGCCTCCCAAGGTGCCGCTAAAAGCACAAACCCTTAGAAGATTCACTCTTCTTGTACATAAGTCGGCATTGTGCCTTTTATATTCAATTCCGATGCGATTTCTGTGTTTCATTGTCAATGTGACGGTCCAAGTGATACAGTAAACCTGCACTGGTGCATCGGAATCTACTACTGGTCTCCCAGGAGCCACTCAAACCAGAACTCTTAGAAGATTCACTCTTCTTGTACTTAAGTCAACATTGTGCCTTTGATATTCAATTCCAATGCGATTTCTGTGTTTCATCGTCAATGTGAAGGTCCAAGGGATACAGTAAACCTGCACTGGTGCATCGGAATACAATACTGGTCTCCCAGGAGCCACTCAAAGCAGAACTCTTAGAAGACTCACTCTTCTTGTACTTAAGTCGGCATTGTGCCTTTGATATTCAATTCCGATGCGATTTCTGTGTTTCATCGTCAATGTGAAAGTCCAAGGGATACAGTAAACCTGCACTGGTGCATCGGAATCCAATACTGGTCTCCCAGGTGCCGCTCAAAGCACCAACCCTTAGAAGATTCACTCTTCTTGTACATAAGTCGGCATTGTGCCTTTTATATTCAATTCTGATGCGATTTCTGTGTTTCATTGTCAATGAGAAGGTCCAAGGGATACAGTAAACCTGCACTGGTGCATCGGAATCTAATACTGGTCTCCCAGGAGCCGCTCAAAGCACAAACTCTTAGGAGACTCACTCTTCTTGTACTTAAGTCGGCATTCTGCTTTTTATATTCAATTCCGATGCGATTTCTGTGTTTCATCGTCAATGTGAAGGTCCATGGGATACAGTAAACCTGCACTGGTGCATCGGAATCTAATACTGGTCTCCCAGGAGCCGCTCAAAGCACAAACTCTTAGGAGACTCACGCTTCTTGTACTTAAGTCGGCATTGTGCCTTTGATATTCAATTCCGATGCGATTTCTGTGTTTCATCGTCAAATGTGAAGGTCCAAGGGATACAGTAAACCTGCACTGGTGCATCGGAATCTACTACTGGTCTCCCAGGAGCCACTCAAAGCAGAACTCTTAGAAGATTCACTCTTCTTGTACTTAAGTCGGCATTGTGCCTTTGATATTCAATTCCGATGCGATTTCTGTGTTTCATCGTCAAATGTGAAGGTCCAAGGGATACAGTAAACCTGCACTGGTGCATCGGAATCTACTACTGGTCTCCCAGGAGCCACTCAAAGCAGAACTCTTAGAAGATTCACTCTTCTTGTACTTAAGTCAACATTGTGCCTTTGATATTCAATTCCAATGCGATTTCTGTGTTTCATCGTCAATGTGAAGGTCCAAGGGATACAGTAAACCTGCACTGGTGCATCGGAATCCAATACTGGTCTCCCAGGAGCCGCTCAAAGCACAAACTCTTAGAAGATTCACACTTCTTGTACTAAAGTCGGAATTGTGCCTTTTATATTCAATTCCGATGCGATTTCTGTGTTTCATCGTCAATGTGAAGGTCCAAGGGATACAGTAAACCTGCACTGGTGCATCGGAAACCAATACTGGTCTCCCAGGAGCCGCTCAAAGCACAAACTCGTAGAAGACTCACTCTTCTTGTACTTAAGTCGGCACTGTGCCTTTGATATTCAACTCCGATGCGATTTCTGTGTTTCATCGTCAATGTGAAGGTCCAAGGGATACAGTAAACCTGCACTGGTGCATCGGAATCTAATACTGGTCTCCCAGGAGCCGCTCAAAGCACAAACTCTTAGAAGATTCACTCTTCTTGTACTTAAGTCGGCATTGTGCCTTTTATATTCAATTCCGACGCGATTTCTGTGTTTCATTGTCAATGTGAAGGTCCAAGGGATACAGTAAACCTGCACTGGTGCATCGGAATCCAATACTGGTCTCCCAGGAGCCGCTCAAAGCACAAACTCTTAGAAGATTCACTCTTCTTGTACATAAGTCGGCATTGTGCCTTTCATATTCAATTCCGATGCGATTTCTTTGTTTCATTGTCAATGTGACGGTCCAAAGGATACAGTAAACCTGCACTGGTGCATCGGAATCTAATACTGGTCTCCCAGGAGCCGCTCAAAGCACAAACTCTTAGGAGACTCACTCTTCTTGTACTTAAGTCGGCATTGTGCCTTTGATATTCAATTCCGATGCGATTTCTGTGTTTCATCATCAATGGGAAGGTCCAAGGGATACAGTAAACCTGCACTGGTGCATCGGAATCTACTACTGGCCTCCCAGGAGCCACTCAAAGCAGAACTCTTAGAAGATTCACTCTTCTTGTACTTAAGTCGGCATTGTGCCTTTGATATTCAATTCCGATGCGATTTCTGTGTTTCATCGTCAATGTGAAGGTCCAAGGGATACAGTAAACCTGCACTGGTGCATCGGAATCCAATACTGGCCTCCCAAGGTGCCGCTAAAAGCACAAACCCTTAGAAGATTCACTCTTCTTGTACATAAGTCGGCATTGTGCCTTTTATATTCAATTCCGATGCGATTTCTGTGTTTCATTGTCAATGTGACGGTCCAAGTGATACAGTAAACCTGCACTGGTGCATCGGAAACTAATTCTGGTCTCCCAGGAGCCGCTCAAAGCAGAACTCTTAGAAGATTCACTCTTCTTGTACTTAAGTCGACATTGTGCCTTTGATATTCAATTCCGATGCGATTTCTGTGTTTCATCGTCAATGTGAAGGTCCAAGGGATACAGTAAACCTTCACTGGTGCATCGGAATCCAATACTGGTCTCCCAGGAGCCGCTCAAAGCACAAACTCTTAGAAGATTCACACTTCTTGTACTTAAGTCGGAATTGTTCCCTTTATATTCAATTCCGATGCGATTTCTGTGTTTCATTGTCAATGTGACGGTCCAAGTGATACAGTAAACCTGCACTGGTGCATCGGAAACTAATTCTGGTCTCCCAGGAGCCGCTCAAAGCAGAACTCTTAGAAGATTCACTCTTCTTGTACTTAAGTCGACATTGTGCCTTTGATATTCAATTCCGATGCGATTTCTGTGTTTCATCGTCAATGTGAAGGTCCAAGGGATACAGTAAACCTGCACTGGTGCATCGGAATCCAATACTGGCCTCCCAAGGTGCCGCTAAAAGCACAAACCCTTAGAAGATTCACTCTTCTTGTACATAAGTCGGCATTGTGCCTTTTATATTCAATTCCGATGCGATTTCTGTGTTTCATTGTCAATGTGACGGTCCAAGTGATACAGTAAACCTGCACTGGTGCATCGGAATCTACTACTGGTCTCCCAGGAGCCACTCAAACCAGAACTCTTAGAAGATTCACTCTTCTTGTACTTAAGTCAACATTGTGCCTTTGATATTCAATTCCAATGCGATTTCTGTGTTTCATCGTCAATGTGAAGGTCCAAGGGATACAGTAAACCTGCACTGGTGCATCGGAATACAATACTGGTCTCCCAGGAGCCACTCAAAGCAGAACTCTTAGAAGACTCACTCTTCTTGTACTTAAGTCGGCATTGTGCCTTTGATATTCAATTCCGATGCGATTTCTGTGTTTCATCGTCAATGTGAAAGTCCAAGGGATACAGTAAACCTGCACTGGTGCATCGGAATCCAATACTGGTCTCCCAGGTGCCGCTCAAAGCACCAACCCTTAGAAGATTCACTCTTCTTGTACATAAGTCGGCATTGTGCCTTTTATATTCAATTCTGATGCGATTTCTGTGTTTCATTGTCAATGAGAAGGTCCAAGGGATACAGTAAACCTGCACTGGTGCATCGGAATCTAATACTGGTCTCCCAGGAGCCGCTCAAAGCACAAACTCTTAGGAGACTCACTCTTCTTGTACTTAAGTCGGCATTCTGCTTTTTATATTCAATTCCGATGCGATTTCTGTGTTTCATCGTCAATGTGAAGGTCCATGGGATACAGTAAACCTGCACTGGTGCATCGGAATCTAATACTGGTCTCCCAGGAGCCGCTCAAAGCACAAACTCTTAGGAGACTCACGCTTCTTGTACTTAAGTCGGCATTGTGCCTTTGATATTCAATTCCGATGCGATTTCTGTGTTTCATCGTCAATGTGAAGGTCCAAGGGATACAGTAAACCTGCACTGGTGCATCGGAATCTAATACTGGTCTCCCAGGAGCCGCTCAAAGCACAAACTCTTAGAAGATTCACTCTTCTTGTACTTAAGTCGGCATTGTGCCTTTTATATTCAATTCCGACGCGATTTCTGTGTTTCATTGTCAATGTGAAGGTCCAAGGGATACAGTAAACCTGCACTGGTGCATCGGAATCCAATACTGGTCTCCCAGGAGCCGCTCAAAGCACAAACTCTTAGAAGATTCACTCTTCTTGTACATAAGTCGGCATTGTGCCTTTCATATTCAATTCCGATGCGATTTCTTTGTTTCATTGTCAATGTGACGGTCCAAAGGATACAGTAAACCTGCACTGGTGCATCGGAATCTAATACTGGTCTCCCAGGAGCCGCTCAAAGCACAAACTCTTAGGAGACTCACTCTTCTTGTACTTAAGTCGGCATTGTGCCATTGATATTCAATTCCGATGCGATTTCTGTGTTTCATCATCAATGGGAAGGTCCAAGGGATACAGTAAACCTGCACTGGTGCATCGGAATCTACTACTGGCCTCCCAGGAGC
Organism: Schistocerca nitens; assembly: GCF_023898315.1. Taxonomy (NCBI): domain Eukaryota; kingdom Metazoa; phylum Arthropoda; class Insecta; order Orthoptera; family Acrididae; genus Schistocerca; species Schistocerca nitens. The sequence continues at coordinate 2,514,221 of NW_026045908.1, read as the reverse complement.
CACTCAAAGCAGAACTCTTAGAAGATTCACTCTTCTTGTACTTAAGTCGGCATTGTGCCTTTGATATTCAATTCCGATGCGATTTCTGTGTTTCATCGTCAATGTGAAGGTCCAAAGGGATACAGTAAACCTGCACTGGTGGATCGGAATCCAATACTGGCCTCCCAAGGTGCCGCAAAACAACAAACCCTTAGAAGATTCACTCTTCTTGTACATAAGTCGGCATTGTGCCTTTTATATTCAATTCCGATGCGATTTCTGTGTTTCATTGTCAATGTGACGGTCCAAGTGATACAGTAAACCTGCACTGGTGCATCGGAATATAATTGTGGTCTCCCAGGAGCCGCTCAAAGCAGAACTCTTAGAAGATTCACTCTTCTTGTACTTAAGTCGACATTGTGCCTTTGATATTCAATTCCGATGCGATTTCTGTGTTTCATCATCAATGTGAAGGTCCAAGGGATACAATAAACCTGCACTGGTGCATCGGAATCTACTACTGGCCTCCCAGGAGCCACTCAAAGCAGAACTCTTAGAAGATTCACTCTTCTTGTACTTAAGTCGGCATTGTGCCTTTGATATTCAATTCCGATGCGATTTCTGTGTTTCATCGTCAATGTGAAGGTCCAAGGGATACAGTAAACCTGCACTGGTGCATCGGAATCCAATACTGGCCTCCCAAGGTGCCGCTAAAAGCACAAACCTTTAGAAGATTCACTCTTCTTGTACATAAGTCGGCATTGTGCCTTTTATATTCAATTCCGATGCGATTTCTGTGTTTCATCGTCAATGTGAAGGTCCATGGGATACAGTAAACCTGCACTGGTGCATCGGAATCCAATACTGGTCTCCCAGGAGCCGCTCAAAGCACAAACTCTTAGAAGATTCACTCTTCTTGTACTTAAGTCGGCACTGGGCCTTTTATATTCAATTCCGATGCGATTTCTGTGTTTCATCGTCAATGTGAAGGCCCAAGGGATACAGTAAACCTTCACTGGTGCTTCGGGATCTCATACTGGTCTCCCAGGAGCCGCTCAAAGCACAAACTCTTAGAAGATTCACTCTTCTTGTACTTAAGTTGGCATTGTTCCTTTTATTTTCAATTCCGATGCGATTTCTGTGTTTCATCGTCAATGTGAAGGTACAAGGGATACAGTAAACCTGCACTGGTGCATCGGAATCTAATACTGGTCTCCCAGGAGCCGCTCAAAGCACAACTCTTAGAAAATTCACTCTTCTTGTACTTAAGTCGGCATTGTGCCTTTTATATTCAATTCCGATGCGATTTCTGTGTTTCATCGTCAATGTGAAGGTCCAAGGGATACAGAAAACCTGCACTGGTGCATCGGAATCTAATACTGGTCTCACAGGAGCCGCTCAAAGCACAAACTCTTAGAAGATTCACTCTTCTTGTACTTAAGTCGGCACTGTGCCTTTGATATTCAATTCCGATGTGATTTTTGTGTTTCATCGTCAATGTGAAGGTCCAAGGGATACAGTAAACCTGCACTGGTCCATCGGAATCTAATACTGGTCTCCCAGGAACCGCTCAAAGCACAAACTCTTAGAAGATTCACTCTTCTTGTACTGAAGTCGGCATTGTGCCTTTTATATTCAATTCCGACGCGATTTCTGTGTTTCATTGTCAATGTGAAGGTCCAAGGGATACAGTAAACCTGCACTGGTGCATCGGAATCTACTACTGGCCTCCCAGGAGCCACTCAAAGCAGAACTCTTAGAAGATTCACTCATCTTGTACTTAAGTCGGCATTGTGCCTTTGATATTCAATTCCGATGCGATTTCTGTGTTTCATCGTCAATGTGAAGGTCCAAGGGATACAGTAAACCTGCACTGGTGCATCGGAATCCAATACTGGCCTCCCAAGGTGCCGCTAAAAGAACAAACCCTTAGAAGATTCACTCTTCTTGTACATAAGTCGGCATTGTGCCTTTCATATTCAATTCCGATGCGATTTCTTTGTTTCATTGTCAATGTGACGGTCCAAAGGATACAGTAAACCTGCACTGGTGCATCGGAATCTAATACTGGTCTCCCAGGAGCCGCTCAAAGCACAAACACTTAGGAGACTCACTCTTCTTGTACTTAAGTCGGCATTGTGCCTTTGATATTCAATTCCGATGCGATTTCTGTGTTTCATCATCAATGTGAAGGTCCAAGGGATACAGTAAACCTGCACTGGTGCATCGGAATCTACTAATGGCCTCCCAGGAGCCACTCAAAGCAGAACTCTTAGAAGATTCACTCTTCTTGTACTTAAGTCGGCATTGTGCCTTTGATATTCAATTCCGATGCGATTTCTTTGTTTCATTGTCAATGTGACGGTCCAAAGGATACAGTAAACCTGCACTGGTGCATCGGAATATAATTGTGGTCTCCCAGGAGCCGCTCAAAGCAGAACTCTTAGAAGATTCACTCTTCTTGTACTTAAGTCGACATTGTGCCTTTGATATTCAATTCCGATGCGATTTCTGTGTTTCATCATCAATTTGAAGGTCCAAGGGATACAATAAACCTGCACTGGTGCATCGGAATCTACTACTGGCCTCCCAGGAGCCACTCAAAGCAGAACTCTTAGAAGATTCACTCTTCTTGTACTTAAGTCGGCATTGTGCCTTTGATATTCAATTCCGATGCGATTTCTGTGTTTCATCATCAATGTGAAGGTCCAAGGGATACAATAAACCTGCACTGGTGCATCGGAATCTACTACTGGCCTCCCAGGAGCCACTCAAAGCAGAACTCTTAGAAGATTCACTCTTCTTGTACTTAAGTCGGCATTGTGCCTTTGATATTCAATTCCGATGCGATTTCTGTGTTTCATCGTCAATGTGAAGGTCCAAGGGATACAGTAAACCTGCACTGGTGCATCGGAATCCAATACTGGCCTCCCAAGGTGCCGCTAAAAGCACAAACCTTTAGAAGATTCACTCTTCTTGTACATAAGTCGGCATTGTGCCTTTTATATTCAATTCCGATGCGATTTCTGTGTTTCATCGTCAATGTGAAGGTCCATGGGATACAGTAAACCTGCACTGGTGCATCGGAATCCAATACTGGTCTCCCAGGAGCCGCTCAAAGCACAAACTCTTAGAAGATTCACTCTTCTTGTACTTAAGTCGGCACTGGGCCTTTTATATTCAATTCCGATGCGATTTCTGTGTTTCATCGTCAATGTGAAGGCCCAAGGGATACAGTAAACCTTCACTGGTGCTTCGGGATCTCATACTGGTCTCCCAGGAGCCGCTCAAAGCACAAACTCTTAGAAGATTCACTCTTCTTGTACTTAAGTTGGCATTGTTCCTTTTATTTTCAATTCCGATGCGATTTCTGTGTTTCATCGTCAATGTGAAGGTACAAGGGATACAGTAAACCTGCACTGGTGCATCGGAATCTAATACTGGTCTCCCAGGAGCCGCTCAAAGCACAACTCTTAGAAAATTCACTCTTCTTGTACTTAAGTCGGCATTGTGCCTTTTATATTCAATTCCGATGCGATTTCTGTGTTTCATCGTCAATGTGAAGGTCCAAGGGATACAGAAAACCTGCACTGGTGCATCGGAATCTAATACTGGTCTCACAGGAGCCGCTCAAAGCACAAACTCTTAGAAGATTCACTCTTCTTGTACTTAAGTCGGCACTGTGCCTTTGATATTCAATTCCGATGTGATTTTTGTGTTTCATCGTCAATGTGAAGGTCCAAGGGATACAGTAAACCTGCACTGGTCCATCGGAATCTAATACTGGTCTCCCAGGAACCGCTCAAAGCACAAACTCTTAGAAGATTCACTCTTCTTGTACTGAAGTCGGCATTGTGCCTTTTATATTCAATTCCGACGCGATTTCTGTGTTTCATTGTCAATGTGAAGGTCCAAGGGATACAGTAAACCTGCACTGGTGCATCGGAATCTACTACTGGCCTCCCAGGAGCCACTCAAAGCAGAACTCTTAGAAGATTCACTCATCTTGTACTTAAGTCGGCATTGTGCCTTTGATATTCAATTCCGATGCGATTTCTGTGTTTCATCGTCAATGTGAAGGTCCAAGGGATACAGTAAACCTGCACTGGTGCATCGGAATCCAATACTGGCCTCCCAAGGTGCCGCTAAAAGAACAAACCCTTAGAAGATTCACTCTTCTTGTACATAAGTCGGCATTGTGCCTTTCATATTCAATTCCGATGCGATTTCTTTGTTTCATTGTCAATGTGACGGTCCAAAGGATACAGTAAACCTGCACTGGTGCATCGGAATCTAATACTGGTCTCCCAGGAGCCGCTCAAAGCACAAACACTTAGGAGACTCACTCTTCTTGTACTTAAGTCGGCATTGTGCCTTTGATATTCAATTCCGATGCGATTTCTGTGTTTCATCATCAATGTGAAGGTCCAAGGGATACAGTAAACCTGCACTGGTGCATCGGAATCTACTAATGGCCTCCCAGGAGCCACTCAAAGCAGAACTCTTAGAAGATTCACTCTTCTTGTACTTAAGTCGGCATTGTGCCTTTGATATTCAATTCCGATGCGATTTCTGTGTTTCATCGTCAATGTGAAGGTCCAAGGGATACAGTAAACCTGCACTGGTGCATCGGAATCCAATACTGGCCTCCCAAGGTGCCGCTAAAAGCACAAACCCTTAGAAGATTCACTCTTCTTGTACATAAGTCGGCATTGTGCCTTTTATATTCAATTCCGATGCGATTTCTGTGTTTCATTGTCAATGTGACGGTCCAAGTGATACAGTAAACCTGCACTGGTGCATCGGAATCTAATTCTGGTCTCCCAGGAGCCGCTCAAAGCAGAACTCTTAGAAGATTCACTCTTCTTGTACTTAAGTCGACATTGTGCCTTTGATATTCAATTCCGATGCGATTTCTGTGTTTCATCGTCAATGTGAAGGTCCAAGGGATACAATAAACCTGCACTGGTGCATCGGAATCCAATATTGGTCTCCCAGGAGCCGCTCAAAGCACAAGCTCTTAGAAGATTCACACTTCTTGTACTTAAGTCGGAATTGTGCCTTATATATTCAATTCCGATGCGATTTCTGTGTTTCATCGTCAATGTGAAGGTCCAAGGGATACAGTAAACCTGCACTGGTGCATCGGAAACCAATACTGGTCTCCCAGGAGCCGCTCAAAGCACAAACTCGTAGAAGACTCACTCTTCTTGTACTTAAGTCGGCACTGTGCCTTTGATATTGAACTCCGATGCGATTTCTGTGTTTCATCGTCAATGTGAAGGTCCAAGGGATACAGTAAACCTGCACTGGTGCATCGGAATCCAATACTGGTCTCCCAGGAGCCACTCAAAGCACCAACCATTAGAAGATTCACTCTTCTTGTACATAAGTCGGCATTGTGCCTTTTATATTCAATTCTGATGCGATTTCTGTGTTTCATTGTCAATGTGAAGGTCCAAGGGATACAGTAAACCTGCACTGGTGCATCGGAATCTAATACTGGTCTCCCAGGAGCCGCTCAAAGCACAAACTCTTAGGAGACTCACTCTTCTTGTACTTAAGTCGGCATTGTGCTTTTTATATTCAATTCCGATGCGATTTCTGTGTTTCATCGTAAATGTGAAGGTCCATGGGATACAGTAAACCTGCACTGGTGCATCGGAATCTAATACTGGTCTCCCAGGAGCCGCTCAAAGCACAAACTCTTAGGAGACTCACTCTTCTTGTACTTTAGTCGGCATTGTGCCTTTGATATTCAATTCCGATGCGATTTCTGTGTTTCATCGTCAATGTGAAGGTCCAAGGGATACAGTAAACCTGCACTGGTGCATCGGAATCTAATACTGGTCTCCCAGGAGCCGCTCAAAGCACAAACACTTAGAAGATTCACTCTTCTTGTACTTAAGTCGGCATTGTGCCTTTTATATTCAATTCCGACGCGATTTCTGTGTTTCATTGTAAATGTGAAGGTTCAAGGGATACAGTAAACCTGCACTGGTGCATCGGAATCCAATACTGGTCTCCCAGGAGCCGCTCAAAGCACAAACTCTGAGAAGATTCACTCTTCTTGTACATAAGTCGGCATTGTGCCTTTCATATTCAATTCCGATGCGATTTCTTTGTTTCATTGTCAATGTGACGGTCCAAAGGATACAGAAAACCTGCACTGGTGCATCGGAATCTAATACTGGTCTCCCAGGAGCCGCTCAAAGCACAAACTCTTAGGAGACTCACTCTTCTTGTACTTAAGTCGGCATTGTGCCTTTGATATTCAATTCCGATGCGATTTCTGTGTTTCATCGTCAATGTGAACGTCCAAGGGATACAGTAAACCTGCACTGGTGCATCGGAATCTACTACTGGCCTCCCAGGAGCCACTCAAAGCAGATCCCTTAGAAGTTTCACTCTTCTTGTACTTAAGTCGGCATTGTGCCTTTGATATTCAATTCCGATGCGATTTCTGTGTTTCCTCGTCAATGTGAAGGTCCAAGGGATACAGTAAACCTGCACTGGTGCATCGGAATCCAATACTGGCCTCCCAAGGTGCCGCTAAAAGAACAAACCCTTAGAAGATTCACTCTTCTTGTACATAAGTCGGCATTGTGCCTTTTATATTCAATTCCGATGCGATTTCTGTGTTTCATTGTCAATGTGACGGTCCAAGTGATACAGTAAACCTGCACTGGTGCATCGGAATCTAATTCTGGTCTCCCAGGAGCCGCTCAAAGCAGAACTCTTAGAAGAGTCACTCTTCTTGTACTTAAGTCGACATTGTGCCTTTGATATTCAATTCCGATGCGATTTCTGTGTTTCATCATCAATGTGAAGGTCCAAGGGATACAATAAACCTGCACTGGTGCATCGGAATCTACTACTGGCCTCCCAGGAGCCACTCAAAGCAGAACTCTTAGAAGATTCACTCTTCTTGTACTTAAGTCGGCATTGTGCCTTTGATATTCAATTCCGATGCGATTTCTGTGTTTCATCGTCAATATGAAGGTCCAAGGGATACAGTAAACCTGCACTGGTGCATCGGAATCCAATACTGGCCTCCCAAGGTGCCGCTAAAAGCACAAACCCTTAGAAGATTCACTCTTCTTGTACATAAGTCGGCATTGTGCCTTTTATATTCAATTCCGATGCGATTTCTGTGTTTCATTGTCAATGTGACGGTCCAAGTGATACAGTAAACCTGCACTGGTGCATCGGAATCTAATTCTGGTCTCCCAGGAGCCGCTCAAAGCAGAACTCTTAGAAGATTCACTCTTCTTGTACTTAAGTCGACATTGTGCCTTTGATATTCAATTCCGATGCGATTTCTGTGTTTCATCGTCAATGTGAAGGTCCAAGGGATACAGTAAACCTACACTGGTGCATCGGAATCCAATACTGGTCTCCCAGGAGCCGCTCAAAGCACAAACTCTTAGAAGATTCACATTTCTTGTACTTAAGTCGGAATTGTTCCTTTTATATTCAATTCCGATGCGATTTCTGTGTTTCATCGTCAATGTGAAGGTCCAAGGGATGCAGTAAACCTGCACTGGTGCATCGGAATCCAATACTGGTCTCCCAGCAGCCGCTCAAAACACAAACTCGTTGAAGATTCACTCTTCTTGTACTTAAGTCGGCACTGTGCCTTTTATATTCAATTCCGATGCGATTTCTGTGTTTCATCGTCAATGTGAAGGTCCAAGGGATACAGTAAACCTGCACTGGTGCATCGGAATCCAATACTGGTCTCCCAGGAGCCACTCAAAGCAGAAATCTTAGAAGATTCACTCTTCTTGTACTTAAGTCGGCATTGTGCCTTTGATATTCAATTCCGATGCGATTTCTGTGTTTCATCGTCAATGTGAAGGTCCAAGGGATACAGTAAACCTGCACTGGTGCATCGGAATCTACTACTGGTCTCCCAGGAGCCACTCAAAGCAGAACTCTTAGAAGATTCACTCTTCTTGTACTTAAGTCGACATTGAGCCTTTTATATTCAATTCCGATGCGATTTCTGTGTTTCATCGTCAATGTGAAGGTCCAAGGGATACAGTAAACCTACACTGGTGCATCGGAATCCAATACTGGTCTCCCAGGAGCCACTCAAAGCAGAACTCTTAGAAGATTCACTCTTCTTGTACTTAAGTCGGCATTGTGCCTTTGATATTCAATTCCGATGCGATTTCTGTGTTTTATCGTCAAATGTGAAGGTCCAAGTGATACAGTAAACCTGCACTGGTGCATCGGAATCTACTACTGGTCTCCCAGGAGCCACTCAAAGCAGAACTCTTAGAAGATTCACTCTTCTTGTACTTAAGTCGACATTGTGCCTTTGATATTCAATTCCAATGCGATTTCTGTGTTTCATCGTCAATGTGAAGGTCCAAGGGATACAGTAAACCTGCACTGGTGCATCGGAATCCAATACTGGTCTCCCAGGAGCCGCTCAAAGCACAAACTCTTAGAAGATTCACACTTCTTGTACTTAAGTCGGAATTGTGCCTTTTATATTCAATTCCGATGCGATTTCTGTGTTTCATCGTCAATGTGAAGGTACAAGGGATACAGTAAACCTGCACTGGTGCATCGGAAACCAATACTGGTCTCCCAGGAGCCGCTCAAAGCACAAACTCGTAGAAGACTCACTCTTCTTGTACTTAAGTCGGCACTGTGCCTTTGATATTCAACTCCGATGCGATTTCTGTGTTTCATCGTCAATGTGAAGGTCCAAGGGATACAGTAAACCTGCACTGGTGCATCGGAATCTAATACTGGTCTCCCAGGAGCCGCTCAAACCACAAACTCTTAGAAGATTCACTCTTCTTGTACTTAAGTCGGCATTGTGCCTTTTATATTCAATTCCGACGCGATTTCTGTGTTTCATTGTCAATGTGAAGGTCCAAGGGATACAGTAAACCTGCACTGGTGCATCGGAATCCAATACTGGTCTCCCAGGAGCCGCTCAAAGCACAAACTCTTAGAAGATTCACTCTTCTTGTACATAAGTCGGCATTGTGCCTTTCATATTCAATTCCGATGCGATTTCTTTGTTTCATTGTCAATGTGACGGTCCAAAGGATACAGTAAACCTGCACTGTTGCATCGGAATCTAATACTGGTCTCCCAGGAGCCGCTCAAAGCACAAACTCTTAGGAGACTCACTCTTCTTGTACTTAAGTCGGCATTGTGCCTTTGATATTCAATTCCGATGCGATTTCTGTGTTTCATCATCAATGGGAAGGTCCAAGGGATACAGTAAACCTGCACTGGTGCATCGGAATCTACTACTGGCCTCCCAGGAGCCACTCAAAGCAGAACTCTTAGAAGATTCACTCTTCTTGTACTTAAGTCGGCATTGTGCCTTTGATATTCAATTCCGATGCGATTTCTGTGTTTCATCGTCAATGTGAAGGTCCAAGGGATACAGTAAACCTGCACTGGTGGATCGGAATCCAATACTGGCCTCCCAAGGTGCCGCAAAACAACAAACCCTTAGAAGATTCACTCTTCTTGTACATAAGTCGGCATTGTGCCTTTTATATTCAATTCCGATGCGATTTCTGTGTTTCATTGTCAATGTGACGGTCCAAGTGATACAGTAAACCTGCACTGGTGCATCGGAATATAATTGTGGTCTCCCAGGAGCCGCTCAAAGCAGAACTCTTAGAAGATTCACTCTTCTTGTACTTAAGTCGACATTGTGCCTTTGATATTCAATTCCGATGCGATTTCTGTGTTTCATCATGAATGTGAAGGTCCAAGGGATACAATAAACCTGCACTGGTGCATCGGAATCTACTACTGGCCTCCCAGGAGCCACTCAAAGCAGAACTCTTAGAAGATTCACTCTTCTTGTACTTAAGTCGGCATTGTGCTTTGATATTCAATTCCGATGCGATTTCTGTGTTTCATCGTCAATGTGAAGGTCCAAGGGATACAGTAAACCTGCACTGGTGCATCGGAATCCAATACTGGCCTCCCAAGGTGCCGCTAAAAGCACAAACCCTTAGAAGATTCACTCTTCTTGTACATAAGTCGGCATTGTGCCTTTTATATTCAATTCCGATGCGATTTCTGTGTTTCATTGTCAATGTGACGGTCCAAGTGATACAGTAAACCTGCACTGGTGCATCGGAAACTAATTCTGGTCTCCCAGGAGCCGCTCAAAGCAGAACTCTTAGAAGATTCACTCTTCTTGTACTTAAGTCGACATTGTGCCTTTGATATTCAATTCCGATGCGATTTCTGTGTTTCATCGTCAATGTGAAGGTCCAAGGGATACAGTAAACCTTCACTGGTGCATCGGAATCCAATACTGGTCTCCCAGGAGCCGCTCAAAGCACAAACTCTTAGAAGATTCACACTTCTTGTACTTAAGTCGGAATTGTTCCCTTTATATTCAATTCCGATGCGATTTCTGTGTTTCATCGTCAATGTGAAGGTCCAAGGGATGCCGTAAACCTGCACTGGTGCATCGGAATCCAATACTGGTCTCCCAGCAGCCGCTCAAAACACAAACTCGTAGAAGATTCACTCTTCTTGTACTTAAGTCGGCACTGTGCCTTTTATATTCAATTCCGATGCGATTTCTGTGTTTCATCGTCAATGTCAAGGTCCAAGGGATACAGTAAACCTGCACTGGTGCATCGGAATCCAATACTGGTCTCCCAGGAGCCACTCAAAGCAGAACTCTTAGAAGATTCACTCTTCTTGTACTTAAGTCGGCATTGTGCCTTTGATATTCAACTCCGATGCGATTTCTGTGTTTCATCGTCAATGTGAAGGTCCAAGGGATACAGTAAACCTGCACTGGTGCATCGGAATACAATACTGGTCTCCCAGGAGCCACTCAAAGCAGAACTCTTAGAAGACTCGTACTTAAGTCGGCATTGTGCCTTTGATATTCAATTCCGATGCGATTTCTGTGTTTCATCGTCAATGTGAAAGTCCAAGGGATACAGTAAACCTGCACTGGTGCATCGGAATCCAATACTGGTCTCCCAGGTGCCGCTCAAAGCACCAACCCTTAGAAGATTCACTCTTCTTGTACATAAGTCGGCATTGTGCCTTTTATATTCAATTCTGATGCGATTTCTGTGTTTCATTGTCAATGAGAAGGTCCAAGGGATACAGTAAACCTGCACTGGTGCATCGGAATCTAATACTGGTCTAACAGGAGCCGCTCAAAGCACAAACTCTTAGGAGACTCACTCTTCTTGTACTTAAGTCGGCATTCTGCTTTTTATATTCAATTCCGATGCGATTTCTGTGTTTCATCGTCAATGTGAAGGTCCATGGGATACAGTAAACCTGCACTGGTGCATCGGAATCTAATACTGGTCTCCCAGGAGCCGCTCTAAGCACAAACTCTTAGGAGACTCACTCTTCTTGTACTTAAGTCGGCATTGTGCCTTTGATATTCAATTCCGATGCGATTTCTGTGTTTCATCGTCAATGTGAAGGGCCAAGGGATACAGTAAACCTGCACTGGTGCATCGGAATCTAATACTGGTCTCCCAGGAGCCGCTCAAAGCACAAACTCTTAGAAGATTCACTCTTCTTGTACTTAAGTCGGCACTGTGCCTTTGATATTCAATTCCGATGTGATTTTTGTGTTTCATCGTCAATGTGAAGGTCCAAGGGATACAGTAAACCTGCACTGGTGCATCGGAATCTAATACTGGTCTCCCAGGAGCCGCTCAAAGCACAAACACTTAGAAGATTCACTCTTCTTGTACTTAAGTCGGCATTGTGCCTTTTATATTCAATTCCGACGCGATTTCTGTGTTTCATTGTCAATGTGAAGGTCCAAGGGATACAGTAAACCTGCACTGGTGCATCGGAATCCAATACTGGTCACCCAGGAGCCGCTCAAAGCACAAACTCTGAGAAGATTCACTCTTCTTGTACATAAGTCGGCATTGTGCCTTTCATATTCAATTCCGATGCGATTTCTTTGTTTCATTGTCAATGTGACGGTCCAAAGGATACAGAAAACCTGCACTGGTGCATCGGAATCTAATACTGGTCTCCCAGGAGCCGCTCAAAGCACAAACTCTTAGGAGACTCACTCTTCTTGTACTTAAGTCGGCATTGTGCCTTTGATATTCAATTCCGATGCGATTTCTGTGTATCATCGTCAATGTGAAGGTCCAAGGGATACAGTAAACCTGCACTGGTGCATCGGAATCTACTACTGGCCTCCCAGGAGCCACTCAAAGCAGATCCCTTAGAAGTTTCACTCTTCTTGTACTTAAGTCGGCATTGTGCCTTTGATATTCAATTCCGATGCGATTTCTGTGTTTCATCGTCAATGTGAAGGTCCAAGGGATACAGTAAACCTGCACTGGTGCATCGGAATCCAATACTGGCCTCCCAAGGTGCCGCTAAAAGAACAAACCCTTAGAAGATTCACTCTTCTTGTACATAAGTCGGCATTGTGCCTTTTATATTCAATTCCGATGCGATTTCTATTGTCAATGTGACGGTCCAAGTGATACAGTAAACCTGCACTGGTGCATCGGAATCTAATTCTGGTCTCCCAGGGGCCGCTCAAAGCAGAACTCTTAGAAGAGTCACTCTTCTTGTACTTAAGTCGACATTGTGCCTTTGATATTCAATTCCGATGCGATTTCTGTGTTTCATCATCAATGTGAAGGTCCAAGGGATACAATAAACCTGCACTGGTGCATCGGAATCTACTACTGGCCTCCCAGGAGCCACTCAAAGCAGTACTCTTAGAAGATTCACTCTTCTTGTACTTAAGTCGGCAATGTGCCTTTGATATTCAATTTCGATGCGATTTCTGTGTTTCATCGTCAATGTGAAGGTCCAAGGGATACAGTAAACCTGCACTGGTGCATCGGAATCCAATACTGGCCTCCCAAGGTGCCGCTAAAAGCACAAACCCTTAGAAGATTCACTCTTCTTGTACATAAGTCGGCATTGTGCCTTTTATATTCAATTCCGATACGATTTCTGTGTTTCATTGTCAATGTGACGGTCCAAGGGATACAGTAAACCTGCACTGGTGCATCGGAATCTAATTCTGGTCTCCCAGGAGCCGCTCAAAGCAGAACTCTTAGAAGATTCACTCTTCTTGTACTTAAGTCGACATTGTGCCTTTGATATTCAATTCCGATGCGATTTCTGTGTTTCATCGTCAATGTGAAGGTCCGAGGGATACAGTAAACCTACACTGGTGCATCGGAATCCAATACTGGTCTTTTAGGAGCCGCTCAAAGCACAAACTCTTAGAAGATTCACACTTCTTGTACTTAAGTCGGAATTGTTCCTTTTATATTCAATTCCGATGCGTTTTTTGTGTTTCATCGTCAATGTGAAGGTCCAAGGGATGCAGTAAACCTGCACTGGTGCATCGGAATCCAATACTGGTCTCCCAGCAGCCGCTCAAAACACAAACTCGTAGAAGATTCACTCTTCTTGTACTTAAGTCGGCACTGTGCCTTTTATATTCAATTCCGATGCGATTTCTGTGTTTCATCGTCAATGTGAAGGTCCAAGGGATACAGTAAACCTGCACTGGTGCATCGGAATCCAATACTGGTCTCCCAGGAGCCACTCAAAGCAGAACTCTTAGAAGATTCACTCTTCTTGTACTTAAGTCGGCATTGTGCCTTTGATATTCAATTCCGATGCGATTTCTGTGTTTCATCGTCAATGTGAAGGTCCAAGGGATACAGTAAACCTGCACTGGTTCATCGGAATCTACTACTGGTCTCCCAGGAGCCACTCAAAGCAGAACTCTTAGAAGATTCACTCTTCTTGTACTTAAGTCGACATTGTGCCTTTTATATTCAATTCCGATGCGATTTCTGTGTTTCATCGTCAATGTGAAGGTCCAAGGGATACAGTAAACCTGCACTGGTGCATCGGAATCCAACACTGGTCTCCCAGGAGCCGCTCAAAGCACAAACTCTTAGAAGATTCACACTTCTTGTACTTAAGTCGGAATTGTGCCTTTTATATTCAATTCCGATGCGATTTCTGTGTTTCATCGTCAATGTGAAGGTCCAAGGGATACAGTAAACCTGCACTGGTGCATCGGAAACCAATACTGGTCTCCCAGGAGCCGCTCAAAGCACAAACTCGTAGAAGACTCACTCTTCTTGTACTTAAGTCGGCACTGTGCCTTTGATATTCAACTCCGATGCGATTACTCTGTTTCATCGTCAATGTGAAGGTCCAAGGGATACAGTAAACCTGCACTGGTGCATCGGATACCAATACTGGCCTCCCAGGAGCCACTCAAAGCAGAACTCTTAGAAGATTCACTCCTCTTGTACTTAAGTCGGCATTGTGCCTTTGATATTCAATTCCGATGCGATTTCTGTGTTTCATCGTCAATGTGAAGGTCCAAGGGATACAGTAAACCTGCACTGGTGCATCGGAATCCAATACTGGCCTCCCAAGGTGCCGCTAAAAGAACAAACCCTTAGAAGATTCACTCTTCTTGTACATAAGTCGGCATTGTGCCTTTTATATTCAATTCCGATGCGATTTCTGTGTTTCATTGTCAATGTGACGGTCCAAGTGATACAGTAAACCTGCACTGGTGCATTGGAATCTAATTCTGGTCTCCCAGGAGCCGCTCAAAGCAGAACTCTTAGAAGATTCACTCTTCTTGTACTTAAGTCGACATTGTGCCTTTGATATTCAATTCCGATGCGATTTCTGTGTTTCATCATCAATGTGAAGGTCCAAGGGATACAATAAACCTGCACTGGTGCATCGGAATCTACTACTGGCCTCCCAGGAGCCACTCAAAGCAGAACTCTTAGAAGATTCACTCTTCTTGTACTTAAGTCGGCATTGTGCCTTTGATATTCAATTCCGATGCGATTTCTGTGTTTCATGGTCAATGTGAAGGTCCAAGGGATACAGTAAACCTGCACTGGTGCATCGGAATCCAATACTGGCCTCCCAAGGTGCCGCTAAAAGCACAAACCCTTAGAAGATTCACTCTTCTTGTACATAAGTCGGCATTGTGCCTTTTATATTCAATTCCGATGCGATTTCTGTGTTTCATTGTCAATGTGACGGTCCACGTGATACAGTAAACCTGCACTGGTGCATCGGAAACTAGTTTTGGTCTCCCAGGAGCCGCTCAAAGCAGAACTCTTAGAAGATTCACTCTTCTTGTACTTAAGTCGGCATTCTGCTTTTTATATTCAATTCCGATGCGATTTCTGTGTTTCATCGTCAATGTGAAGGTCCATGGGATACAGTAAACCTGCACTGGTGCATCGGAATCTAATACTGGTCTCCCAGGAGCCGCTCAAAGCACAAACTCTTAGAAGATTCACTCTTCTTGTACTTAAGTCGGCACTGTTCCTTTGATATTCAATTCCGATGTGATTTTTGTGTTTCATCGTCAATGTGAAGGTCCAAGGGATACAGTAAACCTGCACTGGTGCATCGGAATCCAATACTGGTCTCCCAGGTGCCGCTCAAAGCACCAACCCTTAGAAGATTCACTCTTCTTGTACATAAGTCGGCATTGTGCCTTTTATATTCAATTCTGATGCGATTTCTGTGTTTCATTGTCAATGAGAAGGTCCAAGGGATACAGTAAACCTGCACTGGTGCATCGGAATCTAATACTGGTCTCCCAGGAGCCGCTCAAAGCACAAACTCTTAGGAGACTCACTCTTCTTGTACTTAAGTCGGCATTCTGCTTTTTATATTCAATTCCGATGCGATTTCTGTGTTTCATCGTCAATGTGAAGGTCCATGGGATACAGTAAACCTGCACTGGTGCATCGGAATCTAATACTGGTCTCCCAGGAGCCGCTCAAAGCACAAACTCTTAGGAGACTCACTCTTCTTGTACTTAAGTCGGCATTGTGCCTTTGATATTCAATTCCGATGCGATTTCTGTGTTTCATCGTCAATGTGAAGGGCCAAGGGATACGGTAAACCTGCACTGGTGCATCGGAATCTAATACTGGTCTCCCAGGAGCCGCTCAAAGCACAAACTCTTAGAAGATTCACTCTTCTTGTACTTAAGTCGGCACTGTGCCTTTGATATTCAATTCCGATGTGATTTTTGTGTTTCATCGTCAATGTGAAGGTCCAAGGGATACAGTAAACCTGCACTGGTGCATCGGAATCTAATACTGGTCTCCCAGGAGCCGCTCAAAGCACAAACACTTAGAAGATTCACTCTTCTTGTACTTAAGTCGGCATTGTGCCTTTTATATTCAATTCCGACGCGATTTCTGTGTTTCATTGTCAATGTGAAGGTCCAAGGGATACAGTAAACCTGCACTGGTGCATCGGAATCCAATACTGGTCTCCCAGGAGCCGCTCAAAGCACAAACTCTGAGAAGATTCACTCTTCTTGTACATAAGTCGGCATTGTGCCTTTCATATTCAATTCCGATGCGATTTCTTTGTTTCATTGTCAATGTGACGGTCCAAAGGATACAGAAAACCTGCACTGGTGCATCGGAATCTAATACTGGTCTCCCAGGAGCCGCTCAAAGCACAAACTCTTAGGAGACTCACTCTTCTTGTACTTAAGTCGGCATTGTGCCTTTGATATTCAATTCCGATGCGATTTCTGTGTATCATCGTCAATGTGAAGGTCCAAGGGATACAGTAAACCTGCACTGGTGCATCGGAATCTACTACTGGCCTCCCAGGAGCCACTCAAAGCAGATCCCTTAGAAGTTTCACTCTTCTTGTACTTAAGTCGGCATTGTGCCTTTGATATTCAATTCCGATGCGATTTCTGTGTTTCATCGTCAATGTGAAGGTCCAAGGGATACAGTAAACCTGCACTGGTGCATCGGAATCCAATACTGGCCTCCCAAGGTGCCGCTAAAAGAACAAACCCTTAGAAGATTCACTCTTCTTGTACATAAGTCGGCATTGTGCCTTTTATATTCAATTCCGATGCGATTTCTGTGTTTCATTGTCAATGTGACGGTCCAAGTGATACAGTAAACCTGCACTGGTGCATCGGAATCTAATTCTGGTCTCCCAGGAGCCGCTCAAAGCAGAACTCTTAGAAGAGTCACTCTTCTTGTACTTAAGTCGACATTGTGCCTTTGATATTCAATTCCGATGCGATTTCTGTGTTTCATCATCAATGTGAAGGTCCAAGGGATACAATAAACCTGCACTGGTGCATCGGAATCTACTACTGGCCTCCCAGGAGCCACTCAAAGCAGTACTCTTAGAAGATTCACTCTTCTTGTACTTAAGTCGGCAATGTGCCTTTGATATTCAATTTCGATGCGATTTCTGTGTTTCATCGTCAATGTGAAGGTCCAAGGGATACAGTAAACCTGCACTGGTGCATCGGAATCCAATACTGGCCTCCCAAGGTGCCGCTAAAAGCACAAACCCTTAGAAGATTCACTCTTCTTGTACATAAGTCGGCATTGTGCCTTTTATATTCAATTCCGATGCGATTTCTGTGTTTCATTGTCAATGTGACGGTCCAAGTGATACAGTAAACCTGCACTGGTGCATCGGAATCTAATTCTGGTCTCCCAGGAGCCGCTCAAAGCAGAACTCTTAGAAGATTCACTCTTCTTGTACTTAAGTCGACATTGTGCCTTTGATATTCAATTCCGATGCGATTTCTGTGTTTCATCGTCAATGTGAAGGTCCGAGGGATACAGTAAACCTACACTGGTGCATCGGAATCCAATACTGGTCTTTTAGGAGCCGCTCAAAGCACAAACTCTTAGAAGATTCACACTTCTTGTACTTAAGTCGGAATTGTTCCTTTTATATTCAATTCCGATGCGATTTCTGTGTTTCATCGTCAATGTGAAGGTCCAAGGGATGCAGTAAACCTGCACTGGTGCATCGGAATCCAATACTGGTCTCCCAGCAGCCGCTCAAAACACAAACTCGTAGAAGATTCACTCTTCTTGTACTTAAGTCGGCACTGTGCCTTTTATATTCAATTCCGATGCGATTTCTGTGTTTCATCGTCAATGTGAAGGTCCAAGGGATACAGTAAACCTGCACTGGTGCATCGGAATCCAATACTGGTCTCCCAGGAGCCACTCAAAGCAGAACTCTTAGAAGATTCACTCTTCTTGTACTTAAGTCGGCATTGTGCCTTTGATATTCAATTCCGATGCGATTTCTGTGTTTCATCGTCAATGTGAAGGTCCAAGGGATACAGTAAACCTGCACTGGTTCATCGGAATCTACTACTGGTCTCCCAGGAGCCACTCAAAGCAGAACTCTTAGAAGATTCACTCTTCTTGTACTTAAGTCGACATTGTGCCTTTTATATTCAATTCCGATGCGATTTCTGTGTTTCATCGTCAATGTGAAGGTCCAAGGGATACAGTAAACCTGCACTGGTGCATCGGAATCCAACACTGGTCTCCCAGGAGCCGCTCAAAGCACAAACTCTTAGAAGATTCACACTTCTTGTACTTAAGTCGGAATTGTGCCTTTTATATTCAATTCCGATGCGATTTCTGTGTTTCATCGTCAATGTGAAGGTCCAAGGGATACAGTAAACCTGCACTGGTGCATCGGAAACCAATACTGGTCTCCCAGGAGCCGCTCAAAGCACAAACTCGTAGAAGACTCACTCTTCTTGTACTTAAGTCGGCACTGTGCCTTTGATATTCAACTCCGATGCGATTACTCTGTTTCATCGTCAATGTGAAGGTCCAAGGGATACAGTAAACCTGCACTGGTGCATCGGAATCTAATTCTGGTCTCCCAGGAGCCGCTCAAAGCAGAACTCTTAGAAGATTCACTCTTCTTGTACTTAAGTCGACATTGTGCCTTTGATATTCAATTCCGATGCGATTTCTGTGTTTCATCATCAATGTGAAGGTCCAAGGGATACAATAAACCTGCACTGGTGCATCGGAATCTACTACTGGCCTCCCAGGAGCCACTCAAAGCAGAACTCTTAGAAGATTCACTCTTCTTGTACTTAAGTCGGCATTGTGCCTTTGATATTCAATTCCGATGCGATTTCTGTGTTTCATGGTCAATGTGAAGGTCCAAGGGATACAGTAAACCTGCACTGGTGCATCGGAATCCAATACTGGCCTCCCAAGGTGCCGCTAAAAGCACAAACCCTTAGAAGATTCACTCTTCTTGTACATAAGTCGGCATTGTGCCTTTTATATTCAATTCCGATGCGATTTCTGTGTTTCATTGTCAATGTGACGGTCCACGTGATACAGTAAACCTGCACTGGTGCATCGGAAACTAGTTTTGGTCTCCCAGGAGCCGCTCAAAGCAGAACTCTTAGAAGATTCACTCTTCTTGTACTTAAGTCGACATTGTGCCTTTGATATTCAATTCCGATGCGATTTCTGTGTTTCATCGTCAATGTGAAGGTCCAAGGGATACAGTAAACCTACACTGGTGCATCGGAATCCAATACTGGTCTCCCAGGAGCCGCTCGAAGCACAAACTCTTAGAAGATTCACACCTCTTGTACTTAAGTCGGAATTGTTCCTTTTATATTCAATTCCGATGCGATTTCTGTGTTTCATCGTCAATGTGAAGGTCCAAGGGATGCAGTAAACCTGCACTGGTGCATCGGAATCCAATACTGGTCTCCCAGCAGCCGCTCATAACACAAACTCGTAGAAGATTCACTCTCCTTGTACTTAAGTTGGCACTGTGCCTTTTATATTCAATTCCGATGCGATTTCTGTGTTTCATCGTCAATGTGAAGGTCCAAGGGATACAGTAAACCTGAACTGGTGCATCGGAATCCAATACTGGTCTCCCAGGAGCCACTCAAAGCAGAACTCTTAGAAGATTCACTCTTCTTGTACTTAAGTCGGCATTGTGCCTTTGATATTCAACTCCGATGCGATTTCTGTGTTTCATCGTCAATGTGAAGGTCCAAGGGATACAGTAAACCTGCACTGGTGCATCGGAATCCAATACTGATCTCCAAGGAGCCACTCAAAGCAGAACTCTTAGAAGACTCACTCTTCTTGTACTTAAGTCGGCATTGTGCCTTTTATATTCAATTCCGATGCGATTTCTGTGTTTCATCGTCAATGTGAAGGTCCAAGGGATACAGTAAACCTGCACTGGTGCATCGGAATCCAATACTGGTCTCCCAGGTGCCGCTCAAAGCACCAACCCTTAGAAGATTCACTCTTCTTGTACATAAGTCGGCATTGTGCCTTTTATATTCAATTCTGATGCGATTTCTGTGTTTCATTGTCAATGTGAAGGTCCAAGGGATACAGTAAACCTGCACTGGTGCATCGTAATCTAATACTGGTCTCCCAGGAGCCGCTCAAAGCACAAACTCTTCGGAGACTCACTCTTCTTGTACTTAAGTCGGCATTGTGCTTTTTATATTCAATTCCGATGCGATTTCTGTGTTTCATCGTCAATGTGAAGGTCCATGGGATACAGTAAACCTGCACTGGTGCATCGGAATCTAATACTGGTCTCCCAGGAGCCGCTCAAAGCACAAACTCTTAGGAGACTCACTCTTCTTGTACTTAAGTCGGCATTGTGCCTTTGATATTCAATTCCGATGCGATTTCTGTGTTTCATCGTCAATGTGAAGGTCCAAGGGATACAGTAAACCTGCACTGGTGCATCGGAATCTAATACTGGTCTCCCAGGAGCCGCTCAAAGCACAAACTCTTAGAAGATACACTCTTCTTGTACTTAAGTCGGCACTGTGCCTTTGATATTCAATTCCGATGTGATTTTTGTGTTTCATCGTCAATGTGAAGGTCCAAGGGATACAGTAAACCTGCACTGGTGCATCGGAATCTAATACTGGTCTCCCAGGAGCCGCTCAAAGCACAACCTCTTAGAAGATTCACTCTTCTTGTACTTAAGTCGGCATTGTGCCTTTTATATTCAATTCCGACGCGATTTCTGTGTTTCATTCTCAATGTGAAGGTCCAAGGGATACAGTAAACCTGCACTGGTGCATCGGAATCCAGTACTGGTCTCCCAGGAGCCGCTCAAAGCACAAACTCTGAGAAGATTCACTCTTCTTGTACATAAGTCGGCATTGTGCCTTTCATATTCAATTCCGATGCGATTTCTTTGTTTCATTGTCAATGTGACGGTCCAAAGGATACAGTAAACCTGCACTGGTGCATCGGAATCTAATACTGGTCTCCCAGGAGCCGCTCAAAGCACAAACTCTTAGTAGACTCACTCTTCTTGTACTTAAGTCGGCATTGTGCCTTTGATATTCAATTCCGATGCGATTTCTGTGTTTCATCATCAATGTGAAGGTCCAAGGGATACAATAAACCTGCACTGGTGCATCGGAATCTACTACTGGCCTCCCAGGAGCCACTCAAAGCAGAACTCTTAGAAGATTCACTCTTCTTGTACTTAAGTCGGCATTGTGCCTTTGATATTCAATTCCGATGCGATTTCTGTGTTTCATCGTCAATGTGAAGGTCCAAGGGATACAGTAAACCTGCACTGGTGCATCGGAATCCAATACTGGCCTCCCAAGGTGCCGCTAAAAGCACAAACCCTTAGAAGATTCACTCTTCTTGTACATAAGTCGGCATTGTGCCTTTTATATTCAATTCCGATGCGATTTCTGTGTTTCATTGTCAATGTGACGGTCCAAGTGATACAGTAAACCTGCACTGGTGCATCGGAATCTAATTCTGGTCTTCCAGGAGCCACTCAAAGCAGAACTCTTAGAAGATTCACTCTTCTTGTACTTAAGTCGGCATTGTGCCTTTGATATTCAATTCCGATGCGATTTCTGTGTTTCATCGTCAATGTGAAGGTCCAAGGGATACAGTAAACCTGCACTGGTGCATCGGAATCTACTACTGGTCTCCCAGGAGCCACTCAAAGCAGAACTCTTAGAAGATTCACTCTTCTTGTACTTAAGTCGACATTGTGCCTTTTATATTCAATTCCGATGCGATTTCTGTGTTTCATCGTCAATGTGAAGGTCCAAGGGATACAGTAAACCTGCACTGGTGCATCGGAATCCAACACTGGTCTCCCAGGAGCCGCTCAAAGCACAAACTCTTAGAAGATTCACACTTCTTGTACTTAAGTCGGAATTGTGCCTTTTATATTCAATTCCGATGCGATTTCTGTGTTTCATCGTCAATGTGAAGGTCCAAGGGATACAGTAAACCTGCACTGGTGCATCGGAAACCAATACTGGTCTCCCAGGAGCCGCTCAAAGCACAAACTCGTAGAAGACTCACTCTTCTTGTACTTAAGTCGGCACTGTGCCTTTGATATTCAACTCCGATGCGATTTCTCTGTTTCATCGTCAATGTGAAGGTCCAAGGGATACAGTAAACCTGCACTGGTGCATCGGAAACCAATACTGGCCTCCCAGGAGCCACTCAAAGCAGAACTCTTAGAAGATTCACTCCTCTTGTACTTAAGTCGGCATTGTGCCTTTGATATTCAATTCCGATGCGATTTCTGTGTTTCATCGTCAATGTGAAGGTCCAAGGGATACAGTAAACCTGCACTGGTGCATCGGAATCCAATACTGGCCTCCCAAGGTGCCGCTAAAAGAACAAACCCTTAGAAGATTCACTCTTCTTGTACATAAGTCGGCATTGTGCCTTTTATATTCAATTCCGATGCGATTTCTGTGTTTCATTGTCAATGTGACGGTCCAAGTGATACAGTAAACCTGCACTGGTGCATCGGAATCTAATTCTGGTCTCCCAGGAGCCGCTCAAAGCAGAACTCTTAGAAGATTCACTCTTCTTGTACTTAAGTCGACATTGTGCCTTTGATATTCAATTCCGATGCGATTTCTGTGTTTCATCATCAATGTGAAGGTCCAAGGGATACAATAAACCTGCACTGGTGCATCGGAATCTACTACTGGCCTCCCAGGAGCCACTCAAAGCAGAACTCTTAGAAGATTCACTCTTCTTGTACTTAAGTCGGCATTGTGCCTTTGATATTCAATTCCGATGCGATTTCTGTGTTTCATCGTCAATGTGAAGGTCCAAGGGATACAGTAAACCTGCACTGGTGCATTGGAATCCAATACTGGCCTCCCAAGGTGCCGCTAAAAGCACAAACCCTTAGAAGATTCACTCTTCTTGTACATAAGTCGGCATTGTGCCTTTTATATTCAATTCCGATGCGATTTCTGTGTTTCATTGTCAATGTGACGGTCCACGTGATACAGTAAACCTGCACTGGTGCATCGGAAACTAATTCTGGTCTCCCAGGAGCCGCTCAAAGCAGAACTCTTAGAAGATTCACTCTTCTTGTACTTAAGTCGACATTGTGCCTTTGATATTCAATTCCGATGCGATTTCTGTGTTTCATCGTCAATGTGAAGGTCCAAGGGATACAGTAAACCTACACTGGTGCATCGGAATCCAATACTGGTCTCCCAGGAGCCGCTCGAAGCACAAACTCTTAGAAGATTCACACCTCTTGTACTTAAGTCGGAATTGTTCCTTTTATATTCAATTCCGATGCGATTTCTGTGTTTCATCGTCAATGTGAAGGTCCAAGGGAT
This sequence comes from Schistocerca nitens, assembly GCF_023898315.1. NCBI lineage: Eukaryota > Metazoa > Arthropoda > Insecta > Orthoptera > Acrididae > Schistocerca > Schistocerca nitens. The sequence continues at coordinate 2,490,760 of NW_026045908.1, read as the reverse complement.
GCAGTAAACCTGCACTGGTGCATCGGAATCCAATACTGGTCTCCCAGCAGCCGCTCATAACACAAACTCGTAGAAGATTCACTCTCCTTGTACTTAAGTCGGCACTGTGCCTTTTATATTCAATTCCGATGCGATTTCTGTGTTTCATCGTCAATGTCAAGGTCCAAGGGATACAGTAAACCTGAACTGGTGCATCGGAATCCAATACTGGTCTCCCAGGAGCCACTCAAAGCACAAACTCTTAGAAGATTCACTCTTCTTGTACTTAAGTCGGCATTGTGCCTTTGATATTCAACTCCGATGCGATTTCCGTGTTTCATCGTCAATGTGAAGGTCCAAGGGATACAGTAAACCTGCACTGGTGCATCGGAATCCAATACTGATCTCCCAGGAGCCACTCAAAGCAGAACTCTTAGAAGACTCACTCTTCTTGTACTTAAGTCGGCATTGTGCCTTTGATATTCAATTCCGATGCGATTTCTGTGTTTCATCGTCAATGTGAAGGTCCAAGGGATACAGTAAACCTGCACTGGTGCATCGGAATCCAATACTGGTCTCCCAGGTGCCGCTCAAAGCACCAACCCTTAGAAGATTCACTCTTCTTGTACATAAGTCGGCATTGTGCCTTTTATATTCAATTCTGATGCGATTTCTGTGTTTCATTGTCAATGTGAAGGTCCAAGGGATACAGTAAACCTGCACTGGTGCATCGTAATCTAATACTGGTCTCCCAGGAGCCGCTCAAAGCACAAACTCTTCGGAGACTCACTCTTCTTGTACTTAAGTCGGCATTGTGCTTTTTATATTCAATTCCGATGCGATTTCTGTGTTTCATCGTCAATGTGAAGGTCCATGGGATACAGTAAACCTGCACTGGTGCATCGGAATCTAATACTGGTCTCCCAGGAGCCGCTCAAAGCACAAACTCTTAGGAGACTCACTCTTCTTGTACTTAAGTCGGCATTGTGCCTTTGATATTCAATTCCGATGCGATTTCTGTGTTTCATCGTCAATGTGAAGGTCCAAGGGATACAGTAAACCTGCACTGGTGCATCGGAATCTAATACTGGTCTCCCAGGAGCCGCTCAAAGCACAAACTCTTAGAAGATACACTCTTCTTGTACTTAAGTCGGCACTGTGCCTTTGATATTCAATTCCGATGTGATTTTTGTGTTTCATCGTCAATGTGAAGGTCCAAGGGATACAGTAAACCTGCACTGGTGCATCGGAATCTAATACTGGTCTCCCAGGAGCCGCTCAAAGCACAACCTCTTAGAAGATTCACTCTTCTTGTACTTAAGTCGGCATTGTGCCTTTTATATTCAATTCCGACGCGATTTCTGTGTTTCATTCTCAATGTGAAGGTCCAAGGGATACAGTAAACCTGCACTGGTGCATCGGAATCCAGTACTGGTCTCCCAGGAGCCACTCAAAGAACAAACTCTGAGAAGATTCACTCTTCTTGTACATAAGTCGGCATTGTGCCTTTCATATTCAATTCCGATGCGATTTCTTTGTTTCATTGTCAATGTGACGGTCCAAAGGATACAGTAAACCTGCACTGGTGCATCGGAATCTAATACTGGTCTCCCAGGAGCCGCTCAAAGCACAAACTCTTAGTAGACTCACTCTTCTTGTACTTAAGTCGGCATTGTGCCTTTGATATTCAATTCCGATGCGATTTCTGTGTTTCATCATCAATGTGAAGGTCCAAGGGATACAATAAACCTGCACTGGTGCATCGGAATCTACTACTGGCCTCCCAGGAGCCACTCAAAGCAGAACTCTTAGAAGATTCACTCTTCTTGTACTTAAGTCGGCATTGTGCCTTTGATATTCAATTCCGATGCGATTTCTGTGTTTCATCGTCAATGTGAAGGTCCAAGGGATACAGTAAACCTGCACTGGTGCATCGGAATCCAATACTGGCCTCCCAAGGTGCCGCTAAAAGCACAAACCCTTAGAAGATTCACTCTTCTTGTACATAAGTCGGCATTGTGCCTTTTATATTCAATTCCGATGCGATTTCTGTGTTTCATTGTCAATGTGACGGTCCAAGTGATACAGTAAACCTGCACTGGTGCATCGGAATCTAATTCTGGTCTTCCAGGAGCCGCTCAAAGCAGAACTCTTAGAAGATTCACTCTTCTTGTACTTAAGTCGACATTGTGCCTTTGATATTCAATTCCGATGCGATTTCTGTGTTTCATCGTCAATGTGAAGGTCCAAGGGATACAGTAAACCTACACTGGTGCATCGGAATCCAATACTGGTCTCCCAGGAGCCGCTCAAAGCACAAACACTTAGAAGATTCACACTTCTTGTACTTAAGTCGGAATTGTTTCTTTTATATTCAATTCCGATGCGATTTCTGTGTTTCATCGTCAATGTGAAGGTCCATGGGATACAGTAAACCTGCACTGGTGCATCGGAATCTAATACTGGTCTCCCAGGAGCCGCTCAAAGCACAAACTCTTAGGAGACTCACTCTTCTTGTACTTAAGTCGGCATTGTGCCTTTGATATTCAATTCCGATGCGATTTCTGTGTTTCATCATCAATGTGAAGGTCCAAGGGATACAATAAACCTGCACTGGTGCATCGGAATCTACTACTGGCCTCCCAGGAGCCACTCAAAGCAGAACTCTTAGAAGATTCACTCTTCTTGTACTTAAGTCGGCATTGTGCCTTTGATATTCAATTCCGATGCGATTTCTGTGTTTCATCGTCAATGTGAAGGTCCAAGGGATACAGTAAACCTGCACTGGTGCATCGGAATCCAATACTGGCCTCCCAAGGTGCCGCTAAAAGCACAAACCCTTAGAAGATTCACTCTTCTTGTACATAAGTCGGCATTGTGCCTTTTATATTCAATTCCGATGCGATTTCTGTGTTTCATCGTCAATGTGAAGGTCCAAGGGATGCAGTAAACCTGCACTGGTGCATCGGAATCCAATACTGGTCTCCCAGCAGCCGCTCAAAACACAAACTCGTAGAAGATTCACTCTTCTTGTACTTAAGTCGGCACTGTGCCTTTTATATTCAATTCCGATGCGATTTCTGTGTTTCATTGTCAATGTGAAGGTCCAAGGGATACAGTAAACCTGCACTGGTGCATCGGAATCCAATACTGGTCTCCCAGGAGCCACTCAAAGCAGAACTCTTAGAAGATTCACTCTTCTTGTACTTAAGTCGGCATTGTGCCTTTGATATTCAATTCCAATGCGATTTCTGTGTTTCATCGTCAATGTGAAGGTCCAAGGGATACAGTAAACCTGCACTGGTGCATCGGAATCTACTACTGGTCTCCCAGGAGCCACTCAAAGCAGAACTCTTAGAAGATTCACTCTTCTTGTACTTAAGTCGGCATTGTGCTTTTTATATTCAATTCCGATGCGATTTCTGTGTTTCATCGTCAATGTGAAGGTCCATGGGATACAGTAAACCTGCACTGGTGCATCGGAATCTAATACTGGTCTCCCAGGAGCCGCTCAAAGCACAAACTCTTAGGAGACTCACTCTTCTTGTACTTAAGTCGGCATTGTGCCTTTGATATTCAATTCCGATGCGATTTCTGTGTTTCATCGTCAATGTGAAGGTCCAAGGGATACAGTAAACCTGCACTGGTGCATCGGAATCTAATACTGGTCTCCCAGGAGCCGCTCAAAGCACAAACTCTTAGAAGATACACTCTTCTTGTACTTAAGTCGGCACTGTGCCTTTGATATTCAATTCCGATGTGATCTTTGTGTTTCATCGTCAATGTGAAGGTCCAAGGGATACAGTAAACCTGCACTGGTGCATCGGAATCTAATACTGGTCACCCAGGAGCCGCTCAAAGCACAACCTCTTAGAAGATTCACTCTTCTTGTACTTAAGTCGGCATTGTGCCTTTTATATTCAATTCCGACGCGATTTCTGTGTTTCATTCTCAATGTGAAGGTCCAAGGGATACAGTAAACCAGCACTGGTGCATCGGAATCCAGTACTGGTCTCCCAGGAGCCGCTCAAAGCACAAACTCTGAGAAGATTCACTCTTCTTGTACATAAGTCGGCATTGTGCCTTTCATATTCAATTCCGATGCGATTTCTTTGTTTCATCGTCAATGTGAAGGTCCAAGGGATACAGTAAACCTGCACTGGTGCATCGGAATCTAATACTGGTCTCCCAGGATCCGCTCAAAGCACAAACTCTTAGAAGATACACTCTTCTTGTACTTAAGTCATCACTGTGCCTTTGATATTCAATTCCGATGTGATTTTTGTGTTTCATCGTCAATGTGAAGGTCCAAGGGATACAGTAAACCTGCACTGGTGCATCGGAATCTAATACTGGTCACCCAGGAGCCGCTCAAAGCACAACCTCTTAGAAGATTCACTCTTCTTGTACTTAAGTCGGCATTGTGCCTTTGATATTCAATTCCGATGCGATTTCTGTGTTTCATCATCAATGTGAAGGTCCAAGGGATACAATAAACCTGCACTGGTGCATCGGAATCTACTACTGGCCTCCCAGGAGCCACCCAAAGCAGAACTCTTAGAAGATTCACTCTTCTTGTACTTAAGTCGGCATTGTGCCTTTGATATTCAATTCCGATGCGATTTCTGTGTTTCATCGTCAATGTGAAGGTCCAAGGGATACAGTAAACCTGCACTGGTGCATCGGAATCCAATACTGGCCTCCCAATGTGCCGCTAAAAGCACAAACCCTTAGAAGATTCACTCTTCTTGTACATAAGTCGGCATTGTGCCTTTTATATTCAATTCCGATGCGATTTCTGTGTTTCATTGTCAATGTGACGGTCCAAGTGATACAGTAAACCTGCACTGGTGCATCGGAATCTAATTCTGGTCTTCCAGGAGCCGCTCAAAGCCGAACTCTTAGAAGATTCACTCTTCTTGTACTTAAGTCGACATTGTGCCTTTGATATTCAATTCCGATGCGATTTCTGTGTTTCATCGTCAATGTGAAGGTCCAAGGGATACAGTAAACCTACACTGGTGCATCGGAATCCAATACTGGTCTCCCAGGAGCCGCTCAAAGCACAAACACTTAGAAGATTCACACTTCTTGTACTTAAGTCGGAATTGTTCCTTTTATATTCAATTCCGATGCGATTTCTGTGTTTCATCGTCAATGTGAAGGTCCAAGGGATGCAGTAAACCTGCACTGGTGCATCGGAATCCAATACTGGTCTCCCAGCAGCCGCTCAAAACACAAACTCGTAGAAGATTCACTCTTCTTGTACTTAAGTCGGCACTGTGCCTTTTATATTCAATTCCGATGCGATTTCTGTGTTTCATTGTCAATGTGAAGGTCCAAGGGATACAGTAAACCTGCACTGGTGCATCGGAATCCAATACTGGTCTCCCAGGAGCCACTCAAAGCAGAACTCTTAGAAGATTCACTCTTCTTGTACTTAAGTCGGCATTGTGCCTTTGATATTCAATTCCAATGCGATTTCTGTGTTTCATCGTCAATGTGAAGGTCCAAGGGATACAGTAAACCTGCACTGGTGCATCGGAATCTACTACTGGTCTCCCAGGAGCCACTCAAAGCAGAACTCTTAGAAGATTCACTCTTCTTGTACTTAAGTCGACATTGTGCCTTTGATATTCAATTCCGATGCGATTTCTGTGTTTCATCGTCAATGTGAAGGTCCAAGGGATACAGTAAACCTGCACTGGTGCATGGGAAACCAATACTGGTCTCCCAGGAGCCGCTCAAAGGACAAACTCGTAGAAGACTCACTCTTCTTGTACTTAAGTCGGCACTGTGCCTTTGATATTCATCTCCGATGCGATTTCTGTGTTTCATCGTCAATGTGAAGGTCCAAGGGATACAGTAAACCTGCACTGGTGCATCGGAATCCAATACTGGTCTCCCAGGAGCCACTCAAAGCAGAACTCTTAGAAGACTCACTCTTCTTGTACTTACGTCGGCATTGTGCCTTTGATATTCAATTCCGATGCGATTTCTGTGTTTCATCGTCAATGTGAAGGTCCAAGGGATACAGTAAACCTGCACTGCTGCATCGGAATCCAATACTGGTCTCCCAGGTGCCGCTCAAAGCACCAACCCTTAGAAGATTCACTCTTCTTGTACATAAGTCGGCATTGTGCCTTTTATATTCAATTCTGATGCGATTTCTGTGTTTCATTGTCAATGTGAAGGTCCAAGGGATACGGTAAACCTGCACTGGTGCATCGGAATCTAATACTGGTCTCCCAGGAGCCGCTCAAAGCACAAACTCTTAGGAGACTCACTCTTCTTGTACTTAAGTCGGCATTGTGCTTTTTATATTCAATTCCGATGCGATTTCTGTGTTTCATCGTCAATGTGAAGGTCCATGGGATACAGTAAACCAGCACTGGTGCATCGGAATCTAATACTGGTCTCCCAGGAGCCGCTCAAAGCACAAACTCTTAGGAGACTCACTCTTCTTGTACTTAAGTCGGCATTGTGCCTTTGATATTCAATTCCGATGCGATTTCTGTGTTTCATCGTCAATGTGAAGGTCCAAGGGATACAGTAAACCTGCACTGGTGCATGGGAAACCAATACTGGTCTCCCAGGAGCCGCTCAAAGCACAAACTCGTAGAAGACTCACTCTTCTTGTACTTAAGTCGGCACTGTGCCTTTGATATTCATCTCCGATGCGATTTCTGTGTTTCATCGTCAATGTGAAGGTCCAAGGGATACAGTAAACCTGCACTGGTGCATCGGAATCCAATACTGGCCTCCCAAGGTGCCGCTAAAAGCACAAACCCTTAGAAGATTCACTCTTCTTGTACATAAGTCGGCATTGTGCCTTTTATATTCAATTCCGATGCGATTTCTGTGTTTCATTGTCAATGTGACGGTCCACGTGATACAGTAAACCTGCACTGGTGCATCGGAAACTAATTCTGGTCTCCCAGGAGCCGCTCAAAGCAGAACTCTTAGAAGATTCACTCTTCTTGTACTTAAGTCGACATTGTGCCTTTGATATTCAATTCCGATGCGATTTCTGTGTTTCATCGTCAATGTGAAGGTCCAAGGGATACAGTAAACCTACACTGGTGCATCGGAATCCAATACTGGTCTCCCAGGAGCCGCTCAAAGCACAAACACTTAGAAGATTCACACTTCTTGTACTTAAGTCGGAATTGTTCCTTTTATATTCAATTCCGATGCGATTTCTGTGTTTCATCGTCAATGTGAAGGTCCAAGGGATGCAGTAAACCTGCACTGGTGCATCGGAATCCAATACTGGTCTCCCAGCAGCCGCTCAAAACACAAACGCGTAGAAGATTCACTCTTCTTGTACTTAAGTCGGCACTGTGCCTTTTATATTCAATTCCGATGCGATTTCTGTGTTTCATTGTCAATGTGAAGGTCCAAGGGATACAGTAAACCTGCACTGGTGCATCGGAATCCAATACTGGTCTCCCAGGAGCCACTCAAAGCAGAACTCTTAGAAGATTCACTCTTCTTGTACTTAAGTCGGCATTGTGCCTTTGATATTCAATTCCAATGCGATTTCTGTGTTTCATCGTCAATGTGAAGGTCCAAGGGATACAGTAAACCTGCACTGGTGCATCGGAATCTACTACTGGTCTCCCAGGAGCCACTCAAAGCAGAACTCTTAGAAGATTCACTCTTCTTGTACTTAAGTCGACATTGTGCCTTTGATATTCAATTCCGATGCGATTTCTGTGTTTCATCGTCAATGTGAAGGTCCAAGGGATACAGTAAACCTGCACTGGTGCATCGGAATCCAACACTGGTCTCCCAGGACCCGCTCAAAGCACAAACTCTTAGAAGATTCACACTTCTTGTACTTAAGTCGGAATTGTGCCTTTTATATTCAATTCCGATGCGATTTCTGTGTTTCATCGTCAATGTGAAGGTCCAAGGGATACAGTAAACCTGCACTGGTGCATGGGAAACCAATACTGGTCTCCCAGGAGCCGCTCAAAGCACAAACTCGTAGAAGACTCACTCTTCTTGTACTTAAGTCGGCACTGTGCCTTTGATATTCATCTCCGATGCGATTTCTGTGTTTCATCGTCAATGTGAAGGTCCAAGGGATACAGTAAACCGGCACTGGTGCATCGGAATCCAATACTGGTCTCCCAGGAGCCACTCAAAGCAGAACTCTTAGAAGACTCACTCTTCTTGTACTTACGTCGGCATTGTGCCTTTGATATTCAATTCCGATGCGATTTCTGTGTTTCATCGTCAATGTGAAGGTCCAAGGGATACAGTAAACCTGCACTGGTGCATCGGAATCCAATACTGGTCTCCCAGGTGCCGCTCAAAGCACCATCCCTTAGAAGATTCACTCTTCTTGTACATAAGTCGGCATTGTGCCTTTTATATTCAATTCTGATGCGATTTCTGTGTTTCATTGTCAATGTGAAGGTCCAAGGGATACGGTAAACCTGCACTGGTGCATCGGAATCTAATACTGGTCTCCCAGGAGCCGCTCAAAGCACAAACTCTTAGGAGACTCACTCTTATTGTACTTAAGTCGGCATTGTGCTTTTTATATTCAATTCCGATGCGATTTCTGTGTTTCATCGTCAATGTGAAGGTCCATGGGATACAGTAAACCTGCACTGGTGCATCGGAATCTAATACTGGTCTCCCAGGAGCCGCTCAAAGCACAAACTCTTAGGAGACTCACTCTTCTTGTACTTAAGTCGGCATTGTGCCTTTGATATTCAATTCCGATGCGATTTCTGTGTTTCATCGTCAATGTGAAGGTCCAAGGGATACAGTAAACCTGCACTGGTGCATGGGAAACCAATACTGGTCTCCCAGGAGCCGCTCAAAGCACAAACTCGTAGAAGACTCACTCTTCTTGTACTTAAGTCGGCACTGTGCCTTTGATATTCATCTCCGATGCGATTTCTGTGTTTCATCGTCAATGTGAAGGTCCAAGGGATACAGTAAACCTCCACTGGTGCATCGGAATCCAATACTGGCCTCCCAAGGTGCCGCTAAAAGCACAAACCCTTAGAAGATTCACTCTTCTTGTACATAAGTCGGCATTGTGCCTTTTATATTCAATTCCGATGCGATTTCTGTGTTTCATTGTCAATGTGACGGTCCACGTGATACAGTAAACCTGCACTGGTGCATCGGAAACTAATTCTGGTCTCCCAGGAGCCGCTCAAAGCAGAACTCTTAGAAGATTCACTCTTCTTGTACTTAAGTCGACATTGTGCCTTTGATATTCAATTCCGATGCGATTTCTGTGTTTCATCGTCAATGTGAAGGTCCAAGGGATACAGTAAACCTACACTGGTGCATCGGAAACCAATACTGGTCTCCCAGGAGCCGCTCAAAGCACAAACTCTTAGAAGATTCACACTTCTTGTACTTAAGTCGGAATTGTTCCTTTTATATTCAATTCCGATGCGATTTCTGTGTTTCATCGTCAATGTGAAGGTCCAAGGGATGCAGTAAACCTGCACTGGTGCATCGGAATCCAATACTGGTCTCCCAGCAGCCGCTCAAAACACAAACTCGTAGAAGATTCACTCTCCTTGTACTTAAGTCGGCACTGTGCCTTTTATATTCAATTCCGATGCGATTTCTGTGTTTCATCGTCAATGTGAAGGTCCAAGGGATACAGTAAACCTGCACTGGTGCATCGGAGTCCAATACTGGTCTCCCAGGAGCCACTCAAAGCAGAACTCTTAGAAGATTCACTCTTCTTGTACTTAAGTCGGCATTGTGCCTTTGATATTCAACTCCGATGCGATTTCTGTGTTTCATCGTCAATGTGAAGGTCCAAGGGATACAGTAAACCTGCACTGGTGCATCGGAATCCAATACTGATGTCCCAGGAGCCACTCAAAGCAGAACTCTTAGAAGACTCACTCTTCTTGTACTTAAGTCGGCATTGTGCCTTTGATATTCAATTCCGATGCGATTTCTGTGTTTCATCGTCAATGTGAAGGTCCAAGGGATACAGTAAACCTGCACTGGTGCATCGGAATCCAATACTGGTCTCCCAGGTGCCGCTCAAAGCACCAACCCTTAGAAGATTCACTCTTCTTGTACATAAGTCGGCATTGTGCCTTTTATATTCAATTCTGATGCGATTTCTGTGTTTCATTGTCAATGTGAAGGTCCAAGGGATACAGTAAACCTGCACTGGTGCATCGTAATCTAATACTGGTCTCCCAGGAGCCGCTCAAAGCACAAACTCTTCGGAGACTCACTCTTCTTGTACTTAAGTCGGCATTGTGCTTTTTATATTCAATTCCGATGCGATTTCTGTGTTTCATCGTCAATGTGAAGGTCCATGGGATACAGTAAACCTGCACTGGTGCATCGGAATCTAATACTGGTCTCCCAGGAGCCGCTCAAAGCACAAACTCTTAGGATACTCACTCTTCTTGTACTTAAGTCGGCATTGTGCCTTTGATATTCAATTCCGATGCGATTTCTGTGTTTCATCGTCAATGTGAAGGTCCAAGGGATACAGTAAACCTGCACTGGTGCATCGGAATCTAATACTGGTCTCCCAGGAGCCGCTCAAAGCACAAACTCTTAGAAGATACACTCTTCTTGTACTTAAGTCGGCACTGTGCCTTTGATATTCAATTCCGATGTGATTTTTGTGTTTCATCGTCAATGTGAAGGTCCAAGGGATACAGTAAACCTGCACTGGTGCATCGGAATCTAATACTGGTCTCCCAGGAGCCGCTCAAAGCACAAACTCTTAGAAGATTCACTCTTCTTGTACCTAAGTCGGAATTGTGCCTTTTATATTCAATTCCGACGCGATTTCTGTGTTTCATTCGCAATGTGAAGGTCCAAGGGATACAGTAAACCTGCACTGGTGCATCGGAATCCAGTACTGGTCTCCCAGGAGCCGCTCAAAGCACAAACTCTGAGAAGATTCACTCTTCTTGTACATAAGTCGGCATTGTGCCTTTCATATTCAATTCCGATGCTATTTCTTTGTTTCATTGTCAATGTGACGGTCCAAAGGATACAGTAAACCTGCACTGGTGCATCGGAATCTAATACTGGTCTCCCAGGAGCCGCTCAAAGCACAAACTCTTAGGAGACTCACTCTTCTTGTACTTAAGTCGGCATTGTGCCTTTGATATTCAATTCCGATGCGATTTCTGTGTTTCATCGTCAATGTGAAGGTCCAAGGGATACAATAAACATGCACTGGTGCATCGGAATCTACTACTGGCCTCCCAGGAGCCACTCAAAGCAGAACTCTTAGAAGATTCACTCTTCTTGTACTTAAGTCGGCATTGTGCCTTTGATATTCAATTCCGATGCGATTTCTGTGTTTCATCGTCAATGTGAAGGTCCAAGGGATACAGTAAACCTGCACTGGTGCATCGGAATCCAATACTGGCCTCCCAAGGTGCCGCTAAAAGCACAAACCCTTAGAAGATTCACTCTTCTTGTACATAATTCGGCATTGTGCCTTTTATATTCAATTCCGATGCGATTTCTGTGTTTCATTGTCAATGTGACGGTCCAAGTGATACAGTAAACCTGCACTGGTGCATCGGAATCTAATTCTGGTCTTCCAGGAGCCGCTCAAAGCAGAACTCTTAGAAGATTCACTCTTCTTGTACTTAAGTCGACATTGTGCCTTTGATATTCAATTCCGATGCGATTTCTGTGTTTCATCGTCAATGTGAAGGTCCATGGGATACAGTAAACCTACACTGGTGCATCGGAATCCAATACTGGTCTCCCAGGAGCCGCTCAAAGCACAAAATCTTAGAAGATTCACACTTCTTGTACTTAAGTCGGAATTGTTTCTTTTATATTCAATTCCGATGCGATTTCTGTGTTTCATCGTCAATGTGAAGGTCCAAGGGATGCAGTAAACCTGCACTGGTGCATCGGAATCCAATACTGGTCTCCCAGCAGCCGCTCCAAACACAAACTCGTAGAAGATTCACTCTTCTTGTACTTAAGTCGGCACTGTGCCTTTTATATTCAATTCCGATGCGATTTCTGTGTTTCATCGTCAATGTGAAGGTCCAAGGGATACAGTAAACCTGCACTGGTGCATCGGAATCCAATACTGGTCTCCCAGGAGCCACTCAAAGCAGAACTCTTAGAAGATTCACTCTTCTTGTACTTAAGTCGGCATTGTGCTTTTGATATTCAATTCCGATGCGATTTCTGTGTTTCATCGTCAATGTGAAGGTCCAAGGGATACAGTAAACCTGCACTGGTGCATCGAAATCTACTACTGGTCTCCCAGGAGCCACTCAAAGCAGAACTCTTAGAAGATTCACTCTTCTTGTACTTAAGTCGACATTGTGCCTTTGACATTCAATTCCGATGCGATTTCTGTGTTTCATCGTCAATGTGAAGGTCCAAGGGATACAGTAAACCTGCACTGGTGCATCGGAAACCAACACTGGTCTCCCAGGAGCCGCTCAAAGCACAAACTCTTAGAAGATTCACACTTCTTGTACTTAAGTCGGAATTGTGCCTTTTATATTCAATTCCGATGCGATTTCTGTGTTTCATCGTCAATGTGAAGGTCCAAGGGATACAGTAAACCTGCACTGGTGCATGGGAAACCAATACTGGTCTCCCGGGAGCCGCTCAAAGCACGAACTCGTAGAAGACTCACTCTTCTTGTACTTAAGTCGGCACTGTGCCTTTGATATTCATCTCCGATGCGTTTTCTGTGTTTCATCGTCAATGTGAAGGTCCAAGGGATACAGTAAAGCTGCACTGGTGCATCGGAATCCAATACTGGTCTCCCAGGAGCCACTCAAAGCAGAACTCTTAGAAGACTCACTCTTCTTGTACTTACGTCGGCATTGTGCCTTTGATATTCAATTCCGATGCGATTTCTGTGTTTCATCGTCAATGTGAAGGTCCAAGGGATACAGTAAACCTGCACTGGTGCATCGGAATCTAATACTGGTCTCCCAGGAGCCGCTCAAAGCACAAACTCTTAGGAGACTCACTCTTCTTGTACTTAAGTCGGCATTGTGCTTTTTATATTCAATTCCGATGCGATTTCTGTGTTTCATCGTCAATGTGAAGGTCCATGGGATACAGTAAACCTGCACTGGTGCATCGGAATCTAATACTGGTCTCCCAGGAGCCGCTCAAAGCACAAACTCTTAGGAGACTCACTCTTCTTGTACTTAAGTCGGCATTGTGCCTTTGATATTCAATTCCGATGCGATTTCTGTGTTTCATCGTCAATGTGAAGGTCCAAGGGATACAGTAAACCTGCACTGGTGCATCGGAATCTACTACTGGTCTCCCAGGAGCCACTCAAAGCAGAACTCTTAGAAGATTCACTCTTCTTGCACTTAAGTCGGCATTGTGCCTTTGATATTCAATTCCGATGCGATTTCTGTGTTTCATCGTCAATGTGAAGGTACAAGGGATACAGTAGACCTGCACTGTTTCATCGGAATCCAATACTGGCCTCCCAAGGTGCCGCTCAAAGCACAAACCCTTAGAAGATTCACTCTTCTTGTACATAAGTCGGCATTGTGCCTTTTATATTCAATTCCGATGCGATTTCTGTGTTTCATTGTCAATGTGACGGTCCAAGGGATACAGTAAACCTGCACTGGTGCATCGGAATCTAATACTGGTCTCCCAGGAGCCGCTCAAAGCACAAACTCTTAGAAGATTCACTCTTCTTGTACTTAAGTCGGCATTGTGCATTTTATATTCAATTCCGATGCGCTTTCTGTGTGTCATCGTCAATGTGAAGGTCCAAGGGATACAGTAAACCTGCACTGGTGCATCGGAATCTAATACTGGTCTCCCAGGAGGCGCTCAAAGCACAAACTCTTAGAAAATTCACTCTTCTTGTACTTAAGTCGGCATTGTGCCTTTGATATTAAATTCCGATGCGCTTTCTGTGTGTCATCGTCAATGTGAAGGCCCAAGGGATACAGTAAACCTGCACTGGTGCATCGGAATCTACTACTGGTCTCCCAGGAGCCAATCAAAGCAGAACTCTTAGAAGATTCACTCTTCTTGTACTTAAGTCGGCATTGTGCCTTTGATATTCAATTCCGATGCGATTTCTGTGTTTCATCGTCAATGTGAAGGTCCATGGGATACAGTAAACCTGCACTGGTGCATCGGAATCTAATACTGGTCTCCCAGGAGCCGCTCAAAGCACAAACTCTTAGGAGACTCACTCTTCTTGTACTTAAGTCGGCATTGTGCCTTTGATATTCAATTCCGATGCGATTTCTGTGTTTCATCGTCAATGTGAAGGTCCAAGGGATACAGTAAACCTGCACTGGTGCATCGGAATCCAATACTGGTCTCCCAGGAGCCGCTCAAAGCAGAACTCTTAGAAGATTCACTCTTCTTGTACTTAAGTCGGCATTGTGCCTTTGATATTCAATTCCGATGCGCTTTCTGTGTGTCATCGTCAATGTGAAGGTCCAAGGGATACAGTAAACCTGCACTGGTGCATCGGAATCTACTACTGGTCTCCCAGGAGCCACTCAAAGCAGAACTCTTAGAAGATTCACTCTTCTTGTACTTAAGTCGGCATTGTGCCTTTGATATTCAATTCCGATGCGATTTCTGTGTTTCATCGTCAATGTGAAGGTCCATGGGATACAGTAAACCTGCACTGGTGCATCGGAATCCAATACTGGTCTCCCAGGAGCCGCTCAAAGCACAAACTCTTTGAAGATTCACTCTTCTTGTACTTAAGTCGGCACTGGGCCTTTTATATTCAATTCCGATGCGATTTCTGTTTTTCATCGTCAATGTGAAGGTCCAAGGGATTTAGTAAACCTTCACTGGTGCTTCGGGATCTCATACTGGTCTCCCAGGAGCCGCTCACAGCACAAACTCTTAGAGATTCACTCTTCTTGTACTTAAGTCGGCATTGTTCCTTTTATATTCAATTCCGATGCGATTTCTGTGTTTCATCGTCAATGTGAAGGTACAAGGGATACAGTAAACCTGCACTGGTGCATCGGAATCTAATAATGGTCTCCCAGGAGCCGCTCAAAGCACAACTCTCAGAAAATTCACTCTTCTTGTACTTAAGTCGGCATTGTGCCTTTTATATTCAATTCCGATGCGATTTCTGTGTTTCATCGTCAATGTGAAGGTCCAAGGGATACAGTAAACCTGCACTGGTGCATCGGAATCTAATACTGGTCTCCCAGGAGCCGCTCAAAGCACAAACTCTTAGAAGATTCACTCTTCTTGTACTTAAGTCGGCACTGTGCCTTTGATATTCAATTCCGATGTGATTTTTGTGTTTCATCGTCAATGTGATGGTCCAAGTGATACAGTAAACCTGCACTGGTGCATCGGAATCTAATACTGGTCTCCCAGGAGCCGCTCAAAGCACAAACTCTTAGAAGATTCACTCTTCTTGTACTTAAGTCGGCATTGTGCCTTTTATATTCAATTCCGATGCGATTTCTGTGATTCATCGTCAATGTGAAGGTCCAAGGGATACAGTAAACCTGCACTGGTGCATCGGAATCTAATACTGGTCTCCCAGGAGCCGCTCAAAGCACAAACTCTTAGAAGATTCACTCTTCTTGTACTTAAGTCGGCACTGTGCATTTTGATATTCAATTCCGATGTGATTTTTGTGTTTCATCGTCAATGTGATGGTCCAAGGGATACAGTAAACCTGCACTGGTGCATCGGAATCTAATACTGGTCTCCCTGGAGCCACTCAAAGCAGAACTCTTAGAAGATTCACTCTTCTTGTACTTAAGTCGGCATTGTGCCTTTGATATTCAATACCGATGCGATTTCTGTGTTTCATCGTCAATGTGAAGGTCCAAGGGATACAGTAAACCTAAACTGGTGCATCGGAATCCAATACTGGTCTCCCAGGAGCCGCTCAAAGCACAAACTCTTAGAAGATTCACTCTTCTCGTACATAAGTCGGCATTGTGCCTTTCATATTCAATTCCGATGCGATTTCTTTGTTTCATTGTCAATGTGACGGTCCAAAGGATACATTAAACCTGCACTGGTGCATCGGAATCTAATACTGGTCTCCCAGGAGCCGCTCAAAGCACAAACTCTTAGGAGACTCTCTCTTCTTGTACTTACGTCGGCATTGTGCCTTTGATATTCAATTCCGATGCGATTTCTGTGTTTCATCATCAATGTGAAGGTCCAAGGGATACAGTAAACCTGCACTGGTGCATCGGAATATACTACTGGCCTCCCAGGAGCCACTCAAAGCAGAACTCTTAGAAGATTCACTCTTCTTGTACTTAGGTCGGCATTGTGCCTTTGATATTCAATACCGATGCGATTTCTGTGTTTCATCGTCAATGTGAAGGTCCAAGGGATACAGTAAACCTGCACTGGTGCATCGGAATCCAATACTGGCCTCCCAAGGAGCCGCTAAAAGAACAAACCCTTAGAAGATTCACTCTTCTTGTACATAAGTCGGCATTGTGCCTTTTATATTCAATTCCAATGCGATTTCTGTGTTTCATTGTCAATGTGACGGTCCAAGTGATACAGTAAACCTGCACTGGTGCATCGGAATCTAATTCTGGTCTCCCAGGAGCTGCTCAAAGCCGAACTCTTAGAAGATTCATTCTTGTACTTAAGTCGGCATTGTGCCTTTGATATTCAATTCCGATGCGATTTCTGTGTTTCATCGTCAATGTGAAATTCCAAGGGATACAGTAAACCTGCACTGGTGCATCGGAATCCGATACTGGCCTCCCAAGGTGCCGCTAAAAGCACAAACCCTTAGAAGATTCACTCTTCTTGTACATAAGTCGGCATTGTGCCTTCTATATTCAATTCCGATGCGATTTCTGTGTTTCATTGTCAATGTGACGGACCAAGTGATACAGTAAACCTGCACTGGTGCATCGGAATCTAATTCTGGTCTCCCAGGAGCCGCTCAAAGCAGAACTCTTAGAAGATTCACTCTTCTTGTACTTAAGTCGACATTGTGCATTTGATATTCAATTCCGATGCGATATCTGTGTTTCATCGTCAATGTGAAGGTCCAAGGGATACAGTAACCCTACACTGGTGCATCGGAATCCAATACTGGTCTCCCAGGAGCCGCTCAAAGCACAAACTCTTAGAAGATTCACACTTTTTGTACTTAAGTCGGAATTGTTCCTTTTATATTCAATTCCGATGCGATTTCTGTGTTTAATCGTCAATGTGACGGTCCAAGGGATGCATTAAACCTGCACTGGTGCATCGGAATCCAATACTGGTCTCCCAGCAGCCGCTCAAAACACAAACTCGTAGAAGATTCACTCTTCTTGTACTTAAGTCGGCACTGTGCCATTTATATTCAATTCCGATGCGATTTCTGTGTTTCATCGTCAATGTGAAGGTCCAAGGGATACAGTAAACCTGCACTGGTGCATCGGAATCCAATACTGGTCTCCCAGGAGCCACTCAAAGCAGAACTCTTAGAGGATTCACTCTTCTTGTACTTAAGTCGGCATTGTGCCTTTGATATTCAATTCCGATGCGATTTCTGTGTTTCATCGTCAATGTGAAGGTCCAAGGGATACAGTAAACCTGCACTGGTGCATCGGAATCTACTACTGGTCTCCCAGGAGCCACTCAAAGCAGAACTCTTAGAAGATTCACTCTTCTTGTACTTAAGTCGACATTGTGCCTTTGATATTCAATTCCGATGCGATTTCTGTGTTTCATCGTCAATGTGAAGGTCCAAGGCATACAGTAAACCAGCACTGGTGCATCGGAATCCAATACTGGTCTCCCAGGAGCCGCTTAAAGCACAAACTCTTAGAAGATTCACACTTCTTGTACTTAAGTCGGAATTGTGCCTTTTATATTCAATTCCGATGCGATTTCTGTGTTTCATCGTCAATGTGAAGGTCCAAGGGATACAGTAAACCTGCACTGGTGCATCGGAAACCAATACTGGTCTCCCAGGAGCCGCTCAAAGCACAAACTCGTAGAAGACCCACTCTTCTTGTACTTAAGTCGGCACTGTGCCTTTGATATTCAACTCCGATGCGATTTCTGTGTTTCATCGTCAATGTGAAGGTCCAAGGGATACAGTAAACCTGCACTGGTGCATCGGAATCCAATACTGGTCTCCCAGGTGCCACTCAAAGCAGAACTCTTAGAAGACTCACTCTTCTTGTACTTAAGTCGGCATTGTGCCTTTGATATTCAATTCCGATGCGATTTCTGTGTTTCATCGTCAATGTGAAGGTCCAAGGGATACAGTAAACCTGCACTGGTGCATCGGAATCCAATACTGGTCTCCCAGGTGCCGCTCAAAGCACCAATCCTTAGAAGATTCACTCTTCTTGTACATAAGTCGGCATTGTGCCTTTTATATTCAATTCTGATGCGATTTCTGTGTTTCATTGTCAATGTGAAGGTCCAAGGGATACAGTAAACCTGCACTGGTGCATCGGAATCTAATACTGGTCTCCCAGGAGCCGCTCAAAGCACAAACTCTTAGGAGACTCACTCTTCTTGTACTTAAGTCGGCATTGTGCTTTTTATATTCAATTCCTATGCGATTTCTGTGTTTCATCGTCAATGTGAAGGTCCATGGGATACAGTAAACCTGCACTGGTGCATCGGAATCTAATACTGGTCTCCCAGGAGCCGCTCAAAGCACAAACTCTTAGGAGACTCACTCTTCTTGTACTTAAGTCGGCATTGTGCCTTTGATATTCAATTCCGATGCGATTTCTGTGTTTCATCGTCAATGTGAAGGTCCAAGGGATACAGTAAACCTGCACTGGTGCATCGGAAATTAATACTGGTCTCCCAGGAGCCGCTCAAAGCACAAACTCTTAGAAGATTCACTCTTCTTGTACTTAAGTCGGCATTGTGCCTTTTATATTCAATTCCGACGCGATTTCTGTGTTTCATTGTCAATGTGAAGGTCCAAGGGATACAGTAAACCTGCACTGGTGCATCGGAATCCAATACTGGTCTCCCAGGAGCCGCTCAAAGCACAAACTCTTAGAAGATTCACTCTTCTTGTTCATAAGTCGGCATTGTGCCTTTCATATTCAATTCCGATGCGATTTCTTTGTTTCATTGTCAATGTGACGGTCCAAAGGATACAGTAAACCGGCACTGGTGCATCGGAATCTAATTCTGGTCTCCCAGGAGCCGCTCAAAGCAGAACTCTTAGAAGATTCACTCTTCTTGTACTTAAGACGACATTGTGCCATTGATATTCAATTGCGATGCGATATCTGTGTTTCATCGTCAATGTGAAGGTCCAAGGGATACAGTAAACCTAGACTGGTGCATCGGAATCCAATACTGGTCTCCCAGGAGCCGCTCAAAGCACAAACTCTTAGAAGATTCACACTTCTTGTACTTAAGTCGGAATTGTTCCTTTTATATTCAATTCCGATGCGATTTCTGTGTTTCATCGTCAATGTGAAGGTCCAAGGGATGCAGTAAACCTGCACTGGTGAATCGGAATCCAATACTGGTCTCCCAGGAGCCACTCAAAGCAGAACTCTTAGAAGATTCACTCTTCTTGTACTTAAGTCGGCATTGTGCCTTTGATATTCAATTCCGATGCGATTTCTGTGTTTCATCGTCAATGTGAAGGTCCAAGGGATACAGTAAACCTGCACTGGTGCATCGGAATCTACTACTGGTCTCCCAGGAGCCACTCAAAGCAGAACTCTTAGAAGATTCACTCTTCTTGTACTTAAGTCGACATTGTGCCTTTGATATTCAATTCCGATGCGATTTCTGTGTTTCATCGTCAATGTGAAGGTCCAAGGCATACAGTAAACCTGCACTGGTGCATCGGAATCCAATACTGGTCTCCCAGGAGCCGCTTAATGCACAAACTCTTAGAAGATAAACACTTCTTGTACTTAAGTCGGAATTGTGCCTTTTATATTCAATTCCGATGCGATTTCTGTGTTTCATCGTCAATGTGAAGGTCCAAGGGATACAGTAAACCTGCACTGGTTCATCGGAAACCAATACTGGTCTCCCAGGAGCCGCTCAAAGCACAAACTCGTAGAAGACTCACTCTTCTTGTACTTAAGTCGGCACTGTGCCTTTGATATTCAACTCCGATGCGATTTCTGTGTTTCATCGTCAATGTGAAGGTCCAAGGGATACAGTAAACCTGCACTGGTGCATCGGAATCCAATACTGGTCTCCCAGGAGCCACTCAAAGCAGAACTCTTAGAAGACTCACTCTTCTTGTACTTAAGTCGGCATTGTGCCTTTGATATTCAATTCCGATGCGATTTCTGTGTTTCATCGTCAATGTGAAGGTCCAAGGGATACAGTAAACCTGCACTGGTGCATCGGAATCCAATACTGGTCTCCCAGGTGCCGCTCAAAGCACCAACCCTTAGAAGATTCACTCTTCTTGTACATAAGTCGGCATTGTGCCTTTTATATTCAATTCTGATGCGATTTCTGTGTTTCATTGTCAATGTGAAGGTCCAAGGGATACAGTAAACCTGCACTGGTGCATCGGAATCTAATACTGGTCTCCCAGGAGCCGCTCAAAGCACAAACTCTTAGGAGACTCACTCTTCTTGTACTTAAGTCGGCATTGTGCTTTTTATATTCAATTCATATGCGATTTCTGTGTTTCATCGTCAATGTGAAGGTCCATGGGATACAGTAAACCTGCACTGGTGCATCGGAATCTAATACTGGTCTCCCAGGAGCCGCTCAAAGCACAAACTCTTAGAAGATTCACTCTTCTTGTACTTAAGTCGGCATTGTGCCTTTTATATTCAATTCCGACGCGATTTCTGTGTTTCATTGTCAATGTGAAGGTCCAAGGGATACAGTAAACCTACACTGGTGCATCGGAATCCAATACTGGTCTCCCAGGAGCCGCTCAAAGCACAAACTCTTAGAAGATTCACTCTTCTTGTTCATAAGTCGGCATTGTGCCTTTCATATTCAATTCCGATGCGATTTCTTTGTTTCATTGTCAATGTGACGGTCCAAAGGATACAGTAAAACTGCACTGGTGCATCGGAATCTAATACTGGTCTCCCAGGAGCCGCTCAAAGCACAAACTCTTAGGAGACTCACTCTTCTTGTACTTAAGTCGGCATTGTGCCTTTGATATTCAATTCCGATGCGATTTCTGTGTTTCATCATCAATGTGAAGGTCCAAGGGATACAGTAAACCTGCACTGGTGCATCGGAATCTACTACTGGCCTCCCAGGAGCCACTCAAAGCAGAACTCTTAGAAGATTCACTCTTCTTGTACTTAAGTCGACATTGTGCCTTTGATATTCAATTCCGATGCGATTTCTGTGTTTCATCGTCAATGTGAAGGTCCAAGGCATACAGTAAACCAGCACTGGTGCATCGGAATCCAATACTGGTCTCCCAGGAGCCGCTTAAAGCACAAACTCTTAGAAGATTCACACTTCTTGTACTTAAGTCGGAATTGTGCCTTTTATATTCAATTCCGATGCGATTTCTGTGTTTCATCGTCAATGTGAAGGTCCAAGGGATACAGTAAACCTGCACTGGTGCATCGGAAACCAATACTGGTCTCCCAGGAGCCGCTCAAAGCACAAACTCGTAGAAGACCCACTCTTCTTGTACTTAAGTCGGCACTGTGCCTTTGATATTCAACTCCGATGCGATTTCTGTGTTTCATCGTCAATGTGAAGGTCCAAGGGATACAGTAAACCTGCACTGGTGCATCGGAATCCAATACTGGTCTCCCAGGTGCCACTCAAAGCAGAACTCTTAGAAGACTCACTCTTCTTGTACTTAAGTCGGCATTGTGCCTTTGATATTCAATTCCGATGCGATTTCTGTGTTTCATCGTCAATGTGAAGGTCCAAGGGATACAGTAAACCTGCACTGGTGCATCGGAATCCAATACTGGTCTCCCAGGTGCCGCTCAAAGCACCAATCCTTAGAAGATTCACTCTTCTTGTACATAAGTCGGCATTGTGCCTTTTATATTCAATTCTGATGCGATTTCTGTGTTTCATTGTCAATGTGAAGGTCCAAGGGATACAGTAAACCTGCACTGGTGCATCGGAATCTAATACTGGTCTCCCAGGAGCCGCTCAAAGCACAAACTCTTAGGAGACTCACTCTTCTTGTACTTAAGTCGGCATTGTGCTTTTTATATTCAATTCCTATGCGATTTCTGTGTTTCATCGTCAATGTGAAGGTCCATGGGATACAGTAAACCTGCACTGGTGCATCGGAATCTAATACTGGTCTCCCAGGAGCCGCTCAAAGCACAAACTCTTAGGAGACTCACTCTTCTTGTACTTAAGTCGGCATTGTGCCTTTGATATTCAATTCCGATGCGATTTCTGTGTTTCATCGTCAATGTGAAGGTCCAAGGGATACAGTAAACCTGCACTGGTGCATCGGAAATTAATACTGGTCTCCCAGGAGCCGCTCAAAGCACAAACTCTTAGAAGATTCACTCTTCTTGTACTTAAGTCGGCATTGTGCCTTTTATATTCAATTCCGACGCGATTTCTGTGTTTCATTGTCAATGTGAAGGTCCAAGGGATACAGTAAACCTGCACTGGTGCATCGGAATCCAATACTGGTCTCCCAGGAGCCGCTCAAAGCACAAACTCTTAGAAGATTCACTCTTCTTGTTCATAAGTCGGCATTGTGCCTTTCATATTCAATTCCGATGCGATTTCTTTGTTTCATTGTCAATGTGACGGTCCAAAGGATACAGTAAACCGGCACTGGTGCATCGGAATCTAATTCTGGTCTCCCAGGAGCCGCTCAAAGCAGAACTCTTAGAAGATTCACTCTTCTTGTACTTAAGACGACATTGTGCCATTGATATTCAATTGCGATGCGATATCTGTGTTTCATCGTCAATGTGAAGGTCCAAGGGATACAGTAAACCTAGACTGGTGCATCGGAATCCAATACTGGTCTCCCAGGAGCCGCTCAAAGCACAAACTCTTAGAAGATTCACACTTCTTGTACTTAAGTCGGAATTGTTCCTTTTATATTCAATTCCGATGCGATTTCTGTGTTTCATCGTCAATGTGAAGGTCCAAGGGATGCAGTAAACCTGCACTGGTGAATCGGAATCCAATACTGGTCTCCCAGGAGCCACTCAAAGCAGAACTCTTAGAAGATTCACTCTTCTTGTACTTAAGTCGGCATTGTGCCTTTGATATTCAATTCCGATGCGATTTCTGTGTTTCATCGTCAAT
Source organism: Schistocerca nitens (assembly GCF_023898315.1). Taxonomy (NCBI): domain Eukaryota; kingdom Metazoa; phylum Arthropoda; class Insecta; order Orthoptera; family Acrididae; genus Schistocerca; species Schistocerca nitens. Next base: position 2,467,594 of record NW_026045908.1, on the reverse strand, counting down.
GTGAAGGTCCAAGGGATACAGTAAACCTGCACTGGTGCATCGGAATCTACTACTGGTCTCCCAGGAGCCACTCAAAGCAGAACTCTTAGAAGATTCACTCTTCTTGTACTTAAGTCGACATTGTGCCTTTGATATTCAATTCCGATGCGATTTCTGTGTTTCATCGTCAATGTGAAGGTCCAAGGCATACAGTAAACCTGCACTGGTGCATCGGAATCCAATACTGGTCTCCCAGGAGCCGCTTAATGCACAAACTCTTAGAAGATAAACACTTCTTGTACTTAAGTCGGAATTGTGCCTTTTATATTCAATTCCGATGCGATTTCTGTGTTTCATCGTCAATGTGAAGGTCCAAGGGATACAGTAAACCTGCACTGGTTCATCGGAAACCAATACTGGTCTCCCAGGAGCCGCTCAAAGCACAAACTCGTAGAAGACTCACTCTTCTTGTACTTAAGTCGGCACTGTGCCTTTGATATTCAACTCCGATGCGATTTCTGTGTTTCATCGTCAATGTGAAGGTCCAAGGGATACAGTAAACCTGCACTGGTGCATCGGAATCCAATACTGGTCTCCCAGGAGCCACTCAAAGCAGAACTCTTAGAAGACTCACTCTTCTTGTACTTAAGTCGGCATTGTGCCTTTGATATTCAATTCCGATGCGATTTCTGTGTTTCATCGTCAATGTGAAGGTCCAAGGGATACAGTAAACCTGCACTGGTGCATCGGAATCCAATACTGGTCTCCCAGGTGCCGCTCAAAGCACCAACCCTTAGAAGATTCACTCTTCTTGTACATAAGTCGGCATTGTGCCTTTTATATTCAATTCTGATGCGATTTCTGTGTTTCATTGTCAATGTGAAGGTCCAAGGGATACAGTAAACCTGCACTGGTGCATCGGAATCTAATACTGGTCTCCCAGGAGCCGCTCAAAGCACAAACTCTTAGGAGACTCACTCTTCTTGTACTTAAGTCGGCATTGTGCTTTTTATATTCAATTCATATGCGATTTCTGTGTTTCATCGTCAATGTGAAGGTCCATGGGATACAGTAAACCTGCACTGGTGCATCGGAATCTAATACTGGTCTCCCAGGAGCCGCTCAAAGCACAAACTCTTAGAAGATTCACTCTTCTTGTACTTAAGTCGGCATTGTGCCTTTTATATTCAATTCCGACGCGATTTCTGTGTTTCATTGTCAATGTGAAGGTCCAAGGGATACAGTAAACCTACACTGGTGCATCGGAATCCAATACTGGTCTCCCAGGAGCCGCTCAAAGCACAAACTCTTAGAAGATTCACTCTTCTTGTTCATAAGTCGGCATTGTGCCTTTCATATTCAATTCCGATGCGATTTCTTTGTTTCATTGTCAATGTGACGGTCCAAAGGATACAGTAAAACTGCACTGGTGCATCGGAATCTAATACTGGTCTCCCAGGAGCCGCTCAAAGCACAAACTCTTAGGAGACTCACTCTTCTTGTACTTAAGTCGGCATTGTGCCTTTGATATTCAATTCCGATGCGATTTCTGTGTTTCATCATCAATGTGAAGGTCCAAGGGATACAGTAAACCTGCACTGGTGCATCGGAATCTACTACTGGCCTCCCAGGAGCCACTCAAAGCAGAACTCTTAGAAGATTCACTCTTCTTGTGCTTAAGTCGGCATTGTGCCTTTGATATTCAATTCCGATGCGATTTCTGTGTTTCATCGTCAATGTGAAGGTCCAAGGGATACAGTAAACCTGCACTGGTGCATCGGAATCCAATACTGGCCTCCCAAGGTGCCGCTAAAAGAACAAACCCTTAGAAGATTCACTCTTCTTGTACATAAGTCGGCATTGTGCCTTTTATATTCAATTCCGATGCGATTTCTGTGTTTCATTGTCAATGTGACGGTCCAAGTGATACAGTAAACCTGCACTGGTGCATCGGAATCTAATTCTGGTCTCCCAGGAGCCGCTCAAAGCAGAACTCTTAGAAGATTCACTCTTCTTGTACTTAAGTCGACATTGTGCTTTTGATATTCAATTCCGATGCGATTTCTGTGTTTCATCATCAATGTGAAGGTCCAAGGGATACAATAAACCTGCACTGGTGCATCGGAATCTACTACTGGCCTCCCAGGAGCCACTCAAAGCAGAACTCTTAGAAGATTCACTCTTCTTGTACCTAAGTCGGCATTGTGCCTTTGATATTCAATTCCGATGCGATTTCTGTGTTTCATCGTCAATGTGAAGGTCCAAGGGATACAGTAAACCTGCACTGGTGCATCGGAATCCAATACTGGCCTCCCAAGGTGCCGCTAAAAGCACAAAGGCTTAGAAGATTCACTCTTCTTGTACATAAGTCGGCATTGTGCCTTTTATATTCAATTCCGATGCGATTTCTGTGTTTCATTGTCAATGTGACGGTCCAAGTGATACAGTAAACCTGCACTGGTGCATCGGAATCTAATTCTGGTCTCCCAGGAGCCGCTCAAAGCAGAACTCTTAGAAGATTCACTCTTCTTGTACTTAAGTCGACATTGTGCGTTTGATATTCAATTCCGATGCGATTTCTGTGTTTCATCGTCAATGTGAAGGTCCAAGGGATGCAGTAAACTTGCAGTGGTGCATCGGAATCCAATACTGGTCTCCCAGCAGCCGCTCAAAACACAAACTCGTAGAAGATTCACTCTTCTTGTACTTAAGTCGGCACTGTGCCTTTTATATTCAATTCCGATGCGATTTCTGTGTTTCATCGTCAATGTGAAGGTCCAAGGGATACAGTAAACCTGCACTGGTGCATCGGAATCCAATACTGGTCTCCCAGGAGCCACTCAAAGGAGAACTCTTAGAAGATTCACTCTTCTTGTACTTAAGTCGGCATTGTGCCTTTGATATTCAGTTCCGATGCGATTTCTGTGTTTCATCGTCAATGTGAAGGTCCAAGGGATACAGTAAACCTGCACTGGTGCATCGGAATCTACTACTGGTCTCCCAGGAGCCACTCAAAGCAGAACTCTTAGAAGATTCACTCTTCTTGTACTTAAGTCGACATTGTGCCTTTGATATTCAATTCCGATGCGATTTCTGTGTTTCATCGTCAATGTGAAGGTCCAAGGGATACAGTAAACCTGCACTGGTGCATCGGAATCCAATACTGGTCTCCCAGGAGCCGCTCAAAGCACAAACTCTTAGAAGATTCACACTTCTTGTACTTAAGTCGGAATTGTGCCTTTTATATTCAATTCCGATGCGATTTCTGTGTTTCATCGTCAATGTGAAGGTCCAAGGGATACAGTAAACCTGCACTGGTGCATCGGAAACCAATACTGGTCTCCCAGGAGCCGCTCAAAGCACAAACTCGTAGAAGACTCACTCTTCTTGTACTTAAGTCGGCACTGTGCCTTTGATATTCAACTCCGATGCGATTTCTGTGTTTCATCGTCAATGTGAAGGTCCAAGGGATACAGTAAACCTGCACTGGTGCATCGGAATCCAATACTGGTCTCCCAGGAGCCACTCAAAGCAGAACCCTTAGAAGACTCACTCTTCTTGTACTTAAGTCGGCATTGTGCCTTTGATATTCAATTCCGATGCGATTTCTGTGTTTCATCGTCAATGTGAAGGTCCAAGGGATACAGTAAACCTGCACTGGTGCATCGGAATCCAATACTGGTCTCCCAGGTGCCGCTCAAAGCACCAACCCTTAGAAGATTCACTCTTCTTGTACATAAGTCGGCATTGTGCCTTTTATATTCAATTCTGATGCGATTTCTGTGTTTCATTGTCAATGTGAAGGTCCAAGGGATACAGTAAACCTGCACTGGTGCATCGGAATCCAATACTGGTCTCCCAGCAGCCGCTCAAAGCAGAACTCTTAGAAGATTCACTCTTCTTGTACTTAAGTCGACATTGTGCCTTTGATATTCAATTCCGATGCGATTTCTGTGTTTCATCGTCAATGTGAAGGTCCAAGGGATACAGTAAACCTACACTGGTGCATCGGAATCCAATACTGGTCTCTCAGGAGCCGCTCAAAGCAAAAACTCTTAGAAGATTCACACTTCTTGTACTTAAGTCGGAATTGTTCCTTTTATATTCAATTCCGATGCGATTTCTGTGTTTCATCGTCAATGTGAAGGTCCAAGGGAAGCAGTAAACCTGCACTGGTGCATCGGAATCCAATACTGGTCTCCCAGCAGCCGCTCAAAACACAAACTCGTAGAAGATTCACTCTTCTTGTACTTAAGTCGGCACTGTGCCTTTTATATTCAATTCCGATGCGATTTCTGTGTTTCATCGTCAATGTGAAGGTCCAAGGGATACAGTAAACCTGCACTGGTGCATCGCAATCCAATACTGGTCTCCCGGGAGCCACTCAAAGCAGAACTCTTAGAAGATTCACTCTTCTTGTACTTAAGTCGGCATTGTGCCTTGATATTCATCTCCGATGCGATTTCTGTGTTTCATCGTCAATGTGAAGGTCCAAGGGATACAGTAAACCTGCACTGGTGCATCGGAATCTACTACTGGTCTCCCAGGAGCCACTCAAAGCAGAACTCTTAGAAGATTCACTCTTCTTGTACTTAAGTCGACATTGTGCCTTTGATATTCAATTCCGATGCGATTTCTGTGTTTCATCGTCAATGTGAAGGTCCAAGGGATACAGTAAACCTGCACTGGTGCATCGGAATCCAATACTGGTCTCCCAGGTGCCGCTCAAAACACCAACCCTTAGAAGATTCCCTCTTCTTGTACATAAGTCGGCATTGTGCCTTTTATATTCAATTCTGATGCTATTTCTGTGTTTCATTGTCAATGTGAAGGTCCAAGGGATACAGTAAACCTGCACTGGTGCATCGGAATCTAATACTGGTCTCCCAGGAGCCGCTCAAAGCACAAACTCTTAGGAGACTCACTCTTCTTGTACTTAAGTCGGCATTGTGCTTTTTATATTCAATTCCGATGCGATTTCTGTGTTTCATCGTCAATGTGAAGGTCCATGGGATACAGTAAACCTGCACTGGTGCATCGGAATCTAATACTGGTCTCCCAGGAGCCGCTCAAAGCACAAACTCTTAGGAGACTCACTCTTCTTGTACTTAAGTCGGCATTGTGCCTTTGATATTCAATTCCGATGCGATTTCTGTGTTTCATCGTCATTGTGAAGGTCCAAGGGATACAGTAAACCTGCACTGGTGCATCGGAATCTACTACTGGTCTCCCAGGAGCCACTCAAAGCAGAACTCTTAGAAGATTCACTCTTCTTGCACTTAAGTCGGCATTGTGCCTTTGATATTCAATTCCGATGCGATTTCTGTGTTTCATCGTAAATGTGAAGGTACAAGGGATACAGTAAACCTGCACGGTTCATCGGAATCCAATACTGGCCTCCCAAGGTGCCGCTCAAAGCACAAACCCTTAGAAGATTCACTCTTCTTGTACATAAGTCGGCATTGTGCCTTTTATATTCAATTCCGATGCGATTTCTGTGTTTCATTGTCAATGTGACGGTCCAAGGAACACAGTAAACCTGCACTGGTGCATCGGAATCTAATACTGGTCTCCCAGGAGCCGCTCAAAGCACAAACTCTTAGAAGATTCACTCTTCTTGTACTTAAGTCGGCATTGTGCATTTTATATTCAATTCCGATGCGCTTTCTGTGTGTCATCGTCAATGTGAAGGTCCAAGGGATACAGTAAACCTGCACTGGTGCATCGGAATCTAATACTGGTCTCCCAGGAGCCGCTCAAAGCACAAAATCTTAGAAAATTCACTCTTCTTGTACTTAAGTCGGCATTGTGCCTTTTATATTCAATTCCGATGCGCTTTCTGTGTGTCATCGTCAATGTGAAGGTCCAAGGGATACAGTAAACCTGCACTGGTGCATCGGAATCAACTACTGGACTCCCAGGAGCCACTCAAAGCAGAACTCTTAGAAGATTCACTCTTCTTGTACTTAAGTCGGCATTGTGCCTTTGATATTCAATTCCGACGCGATTTCTGTGTTTCATCGTCAATGTGAAGGTCCAAGGGATACAGTAAACCTGCACTGGTGCATCGGAAACCAATACTGGTCTCCCAGGAGCCGCTCAAATCACAAACTCGTAGAAGACTCACTCTTCTTTTACTTAAGTCGGCATTGTGCCTTTTATATTCAATTGTGATGCGATTTCTGTGTTTCATTGTCAATGTGAAGGTCCAAGGGATACAGTAAACCTGCACTGGTGCATCGGAATCCAATACTGGTCTCCCAGGAGCCACTCAAAGCAGAACTCTTAGGAGACTCACACTTCTTGTACTTAAGTCGGAATTGTGCCTTTTATATTCAATTCCGATGCGCTTTCTGTGTGTCATCGTCAATGTGAAGGTCCAAGGGATACAGTAAACCTGCACTGGTGCATCGGAATCTACTACTGGTCTCCCAGGAGCCACTCAAAACAGAACTCTTAGGAGACTCACACTTCTTGTACTTATGTCGGAATTGTGCCTTTTATATTCAACTCCGATGCGATTTCTTTGTTTCATCGTCAATGTGAAGGTCCAAGGGATACAGTAAACCTGCGCTGGTGCATCGGAATCCAATACTGGTCTCCCAGGAGCCACTCAAAGCAGAACTCTTAGAAGACTCACTCTTCTTGTACTTAAGTCGGCATTGTGCCTTTGATATTCAATTCCGATGCGATTTCTGTGTTTCATCGTCAATGTGAAGGTCCAAGGGATACAGTAAACCTGCACTGGTGCATCGGAATCGAATACTGGTCTCCCAGGTGCTGCTCAAAGCACCAACCCTTAGAAGATTCACTCTTCTTGTACATAAGTCGGCATTGTGCCTTTTATATTCAATTGTGATGCGATTTCTGTGTTTCATTGTCAATGTGAAGGTCCAAGGGATACAGTAAACCTGCACTGGTGCATCCGCATCTAATACTGGTCTCCCAGGAGCCGCTCAAAGCACAAACTCTTAGGAGACCCACTCTTCTTGTACTTAAGTCGGCATTGTGCTTTTTATATTCAATTCCGATGCGATTTCTGTGTTTCATCGTCAATGTGAAGGTCCATGGGATACAGTAAACCTGCACTGGTGCATCGGAATCTACTACTGGTCTCCCAGGAGCCGCTCAAAGCAGAACTCTTAGAAGATTCACTCTTCTTGTACTTAAGTCGGCATTGTGCCTTTGATATTCAATTCCGATGCGATTTCTGTGTTTCATCGTCAATGTGAAGGTCCAAGGGATACAGTAAACCTGCACTGGTGCATCGGAATCCAATACTGGTCTCCCAGGTGCCGCTCAAAGCACCAACCCTTAGAAGATTCACTCTTCTTGTACATAAGTCGGCATTGTGCCTTTTATATTCAATTGTGATGCGATTTCTGTGTTTCATTGTCAATGTGAAGGTCCAAGGGATACAGTAAACCTGCACTGGTGCATCGGAATCTAATACTGGTCTCCCAGGAGCCGCTCAAAGCACAAACTCTTAGGAGACCCACTCTTCTTGTACTTAAGTCGGCATTGTGCTTTTTATATTCAATTCCGATGCGATTTCTGTGTATCATCGTCAATGTGAAGGTCCATGGGATACAGTAAACCTGCACTGGTGCATCGGAATTAAATACTGGTCTCCCAGGAGCCGCTCAAAGCACAAACTCTTAGATGACTCACTCTTCTTGTACTTAAGTCGGCATTGTGCCTTTGATATTCAATTCCGATGCGATTTCTGTGTTTCATCGTCAATGTGAAGGTCCAAGGGATACAGCAAACCTGCACTGGTGCATCGGAATCTACTACTGGTCTCCCAGGAGCCACTCAAAGCAGAACTCTTAGAAGATTCACTCTTCTTGCACTTAAGTCGGCATTGTGCCTTTGATATTCAATTCCGATGCGATTTCTGTGTTTCATCGTCAATGTGAAGGTACAAGGGATACAGTAAACCTGCACTGGTTTATCGGAATCCAATACTGGCCTCCCAAGGTGCCGCTCAAAGCACAAACCCTTAGAAGATTCACTCTTCTTGTACATAAGTCGGCATTGTGCCTTTTATATTCAATTCCGATGCGATTTCTGTGTTTCATTGTCAATGTGACGGTCCAAGGGATACAGTAAACCTGCACTGGTGCATCGGAATCTAATACTGGTCTCCCAGGAGCCGCTCAAAGCACAAACTCTTAGAAAATTCACTCTTCTTGTACTTAAGTCGTCATTGTGCCTTTTATATTCAATTCCGATGCGCTTTCTGTGTGTCATCGTCAATGTGAAGGTCCAAGGGATACAGTAAACCTGCACTGGTGCATCGGAATCTACTACTGGTCTCCCAGGAGCCACTCAAAGCAGAACTCTTAGAAGATTCACTCTTCTTGTACTTAAGTCGGCATTGTGCCTTTGATATTCAATTCCGATGCGATTTCTGTGTTTCATCGTCAATGTGAAGGTCCATGGGATACAGTAAACCTGCACTGGTGCATCGGAATCTAATACTGGTCTCCTAGGAGGCGCTCAAAGCACAAACTCTTAGGAGACTCACTCTTCTTGTACTTAAGTCGGCATTGTGCCATTGATATTCAATTCCGATGCGATTTCTGTGTTTCATCGTCAATGTGAAGGTCCATGGGATACAGTAAACCTGCACTGGTGCATCGGAATCTAATACTGGTCTCCCAGGAGCCGCTCAAAGCACAAACTCTTAGGAGACTCACTCTTCTTGTACTTAAGTCGGCATTGTGCCTTTGATATTCAATTCCGATGCGATTTCTGTGTTTCATCGTCAATGTGAAGGTCCAAGGGATACAGTAAACCTGCACTGGTCCATCGGAATCCAATACTGGTCTCCCAGGAGCCACTCAAAGCAGAACTCTTAGAAGATTCACTCTTCTTGTACTTAAGTCGGCATTGTGCCTTTGATATTCAATTCCAATGCGATTTCTGTGTTTCATCGTCAATGTGAAGGTCCAAGGGATAGAGTAAACCTGCACTGGTGCATCGGAATCTACTACTGGTCTCCCAGGAGCCACTCAGAGCAGAACTCTTAGAAGATTCACTCTTCTTGTTCTTAAGTCGACATTGTGCCTTTGATATTCAATTCCGATGCGATTTCTGTGTTTCATCGTCAATGTGAAGGTCCAAGGGATACAGTAAACCTGCACTGGTGCATCGGAATCCAATACTGGTCTCCCAGGAGCCGCTCAAAGCACTAACTCTTAGAAGATTCACACTTCTTGTACTTAAGTCGGAATTGTGCCTTTTATATTCAATTCCGATGCGATCTCTGTGTTTCATCGTCAATGTGAAGGTCCAAGGGATACAGTAAACCTGCACTGGTGCATCGGAAACCAATACTGGTCTCCCAGGAGCCGCTCAAAGCACAAACTCGTAGAAGACTCACTCTTCTTGTACTTAAGACGGCACTGTGCCTTTGATATTCAACTGTGATGCGATTTCTGTGTTTCATCGTCAATGTGAAGGTCCAAGGGATACAGTAAACCTGCACTGGTGCATCGGAATTCAATACTGGTCTCCCAGGAGCCACTCAAAGCAGAACTCTTAGAAGACTCACTCTTCTTGTACTTAAGTCGGCATTGTGCTTTTGATATTCAATTCCGATGCGATTTCTGTGTTTCATCGTCAATGTGAAGGTCCAAGGGATACAGTAAACCTGCACTGGTGCATCGGAATCCAATACTGGTCTCCCAGGTGCCGCTCAAAGCACCAACCCTTAGAAGATTCACTCTTCTTGTACATAAGTCGGCATTGTGCCTTTTATATTCAATTCTGATGCGATTTCTGTGTTTCATTGTCAATGTGAAGGTCCAAGGGATACAGTAAACCTGCACTGGTGCATCGGAATCTAATACTGGTCTTCCAGCAGCCGCTCAAAACACAAACTCGTAGAAGATTCACTCTTCTTGTACTTAAGTCGGCACTGTGCCTTTTATATTCAATTCCGATGCGATTTCTGTGTTTCATCGTCAATGTGAAGGTCCAAGGGATACAGTAAACCTGCACTGGTGCATCGGAATCCATTACTGGTCTCCCAGGAGCCACTCAAAGCAGAACTCTTAGAAGATTCACTCTTCTTGTACTTAAGTCGGCATTGTGCCTTTGATATTCAATTCCGATGCGATTTCTGTGTTTCATCGTCAATGTGAAGGTCCAAGGGATACAGTAAACCTGCACTGGTGCATCGGAATCTACTACTGGTCTCCCAGGAGCCACTCAAAGCAGAACTCTTAGAAGATTCACTCTTCTTGTTCTTAAGTCGACATTGTGCCTTTGATATTCAATTCCGATGCGATTTCTGTGTTTCATCGTCAATGTGAAGGTCCAAGGGATACAGTAAACCTGCACTGGTGCATCGGAATCCAATACTGGTCTCCCAGGAGCCGCTCAAAGCACAAACTCGTAGAAGACTCACTCTTCTTGTACTTAAGTCGGCACTGTGCCTTTGATATTCAACTCCGATGCGATTTCTGTGTTTCATCGTCAATGTGAAGGTCCAAGGGATACAGTAAACCTGCACTGGTGCATCGGAATCCAATACTGGTCTCCCAGGAGCCACTCAAAGCAGAACTCTTAGAAGACTCACTCTTCTTGTACTTAAGTCGGCATTGTGCCTTTGATATTCAATTCCGATGCGATTTCTGTGTTTCATCGTCAATGTGAAGGTCCAAGGGATACAGTAAACCTGCACTGGTGCATCGGAATCCAATACTGGTCTCCCAGGTGCCGCTCAAAGCACCAACCCTTAGAAGATTCACTCTTCTTGTACATAAGTCGGCATTGTGCCTTTTATATTCAATTCTGATGCGATTTCTGTGTTTCATTGTCAATGTGAAGGTCCAAGGGATACAGTAAACCTGCACTGGTGCATCGGAATCTAATACTGGTCTCCCAGGAGCCGCACAAAGCACAAACCCTTAGGAGACTCACTCTTCTTGTACTTAAGTTGGCATTGTGCCTTTTATATTCAATTCCGATGCGATTTCTGTGTTTCATCGTCAATGTGAAGGTCCATGGGATACAGTAAACCTGCACTGGTGCATCGGAAACCAATACTGGTCTCCCAGGAGCCGCTCAAAGCACAAACTCGTAGAAGACTCACTCTTCTTGTACTTAAGTCGGCATTGTGCCCTTTATATTCAATTGTGATGCGATTTCTGTGTTTCATTGTCAATGTGAAGGTCCAAGGGATACAGTAAACCTGCACTGGTGCATCGGAATCTACTACTGGTCTCCCAGGAGCCGCTCAAAGCAGAACTCTTAGAAGATTCACTCTTCTTGTACTTAAGTCGGCATTGTGCCTTTTATATTCAATTCCGATGCGCTTTCTGTGTGTCATCGTCAATGTGAAGGTCCAAGGGATACAGTAAACCTGCACTGGTGCATCGGAATCTACTACTGGTCTCCCAGGAGCCGCTCAAAGCAGAACTCTTAGAAGATTCACTCTTCTTGTACTTAAGTCGGCATTGTGCCTTTTATATTCAATTCCGATGCGCTTTCTGTGTGTCATCGTCAATGTGAAGGTCCAAGGGATACAGTAAACCTGCACTGGTGCATCGGAATCTACTACTGGTCTCCCAGGAGCCACTCAAAGCAGAACTCTTAGGAGACTCACACTTCTTGTACTTAAGTCGGCACTGTGCCTTTGATATTCAACTCCGATGCGATTTCTGTGTTTCATCGTCAATGTGAAGGTCCAAGGGATACAGTAAACCTGCACTGGTGCATCGGAATCCAATACTGGTCTCCCAGGAGCCACTCAAAGCAGAACTCTTAGAAGACTCACTCTTCTTGTACTTAAGTCGGCATTGTGCCTTTGATATTCAATTCCGATGCGATTTCTGTGTTTCATCGTCAATGTGAAGGTCCAAGGGATACAGTAAACCTGCACTGGTGCATCGGAATCCAATACTGGTCTCCCAGGTGCCGCTCAAAGCACCAACCCTTAGAAGATTCACTCTTCTTGTACATAAGTCGGCATTGTGCCTTTTATATTCAATTCTGATGCGATTTCTGTGTTTCATTGTCAATGTGAAGGTCCAAGGGATACAGTAAACCTGCACTGGTGCATCGGAATCTAATACTGGTCTCCCAGGAGCCGCTCAAAGCACAAACCCTTAGGAGACTCACTCTTCTTGTACTTAAGTTGGCATTGTGCCTTTTATATTCAATTCCGATGCGATTTCTGTGTTTCATCGTCAATGTGAAGGTCCATGGGATACAGTAAACCTGCACTGGTGCATCGGAAACCAATACTGGTCTCCCAGGAGCCGCTCAAAGCACAAACTCGTAGAAGACTCACTCTTCTTGTACTTAAGTCGGCATTGTGCCCTTTATATTCAATTGTGATGCGATTTCTGTGTTTCATTGTCAATGTGAAGGTCCAAGGGATACAGTAAACCTGCACTGGTGCATCGGAATCTACTACTGGTCTCCCAGGAGCCGCTCAAAGCAGAACTCTTAGAAGATTCACTCTTCTTGTACTTAAGTCGGCATTGTGCCTTTTATATTCAATTCCGATGCGCTTTCTGTGTGTCATCGTCAATGTGAAGGTCCAAGGGATACAGTAAACCTGCACTGGTGCATCGGAATCTACTACTGGTCTCCCAGGAGCCGCTCAAAGCAGAACTCTTAGAAGATTCACTCTTCTTGTACTTAAGTCGGCATTGTGCCTTTTATATTCAATTCCGATGCGCTTTCTGTGTGTCATCGTCAATGTGAAGGTCCAAGGGATACAGTAAACCTGCACTGGTGCATCGGAATCTACTACTGGTCTCCCAGGAGCCACTCAAAGCAGAACTCTTAGGAGACTCACACTTCTTGTACTTAAGTCGGAATTGTGCCTTTTATATTCAATTCCGATGCGATTTCTGTGTTTCATCGTCAATGTGAAGGTCCAAGGGATACAGTAAACCTGCACTGGTGCATCGGAAACCAATACTGGTCTCCCAGGAGCCGCTCAAAGCACAAACTCGTAGAAGACTCACTCTTCTTGTACTTAAGTCGGCACTGTGCCTTTGATATTCAACTCCGATGCGATTTCTTTGTTTCATCGTCAATGTGAAGGTCCAAGGGATACAGTAAACCTGCACTGGTGCATCGGAATCCAATACTGGTCTCCCAGGAGCCACTCAAAGCAGAACTCTTAGAAGACTCACTCTTCTAGTACTTAAGTCGGCATTGTGCCTTTGATATTCAATTCCGATGCGATTTCTGTGTTTCATCGTCAATGTGAAGGTCCAAGGGATACAGTAAACCTGCACTGGTGCATCGGAATCCAATACTGGTCTCCCAGGTGCCGCTCAAAGCACCAACCCTTAGAAGATTCACTCTTCTTGTACATAAGTCGGCATTGTGCCTTTTATATTGAATTGTGATGCGATTTCTGTGTTTCATTGTCAATGTGAAGGTCCAAGGGATACAGTAAACCTGCACTGGTGCATCGGAATCTAATACTGGTCTCCCAGGAGCCGCTCAAAGCACAAACTCTTAGGAGACCCACTCTTCTTGTACTTAAGTCGGCATTGTGCTTTTTATATTCAATTCCGATGCGATTTCTGTGTTTCATCGTCAATGTGAAGGTCCATGGGATACAGTAAACCTGCACTGGTGCATCGGAATCCAATACTGGTCTCCCAGGAGCCGCTCAAAGCACAAACTCTTAGATGACTCACTCTTCTTGTACTTAAGTCGGCATTGTGCCTTTGATATTCAATTCCGATGCGATTTCTGTGTTTCATCGTCAATGTGAAGGTCCAAGGGATACAGTAAACCTGCACTGGTGCATCGGAATCTACTACTGGTCTCCCAGGAGCCACTCAAAGCAGAACTCTTAGAAGATTCACTCTTCTTGCACTTAAGTCGGCATTGTGCCTTTGATATTCAATTCCGATGCGATTTCTGTGTTTCATCGTCAATGTGAAGGTACAAGGGATACAGTAAACCTGCACTGGTTTATCGGAATCCAATACTGGCCTCCCAAGGTGCCGCTCAAAGCACAAACCCTTAGAAGATTCACTCTTCTTGTACATAAGTCGGCATTGTGCCTTTTATATTCAATTCCGATGCGATTTCTGTGTTTCATTGTCAATGTGACGGTCCAAGGGATACAGTAAACCTGCACTGGTGCATCGGAATCTAATACTGGTCTCCCAGGAGCCGCTCAAAGCACAAACTCTTAGAAAATTCACTCTTCTTGTACTTAAGTCGGCATTGTGCCTTTTATATTCAATTCCGATGCGCTTTCTGTGTGTCATCGTCAATGTGAAGGTCCAAGGGATACAGTAAACCTGCACTGGTGCATCGGAATCTACTACTGGTCTCCCAGGAGCCACTCAAAGCAGAACTCTTAGAAGATTCACTCTTCTTGTACTTAAGTCGGCATTGTGCCTTTGATATTCAATTCCGATGCGATTTCTGTGTTTCATCGTCAATGTGAAGGTCCATGGGATACAGTAAACCTGCACTGGTGCATCGGAATCTAATACTGGTCTCTTAGGAGGCGCTCAAAGCACAATCTCTTAGGAGACTCACTCTTCTTGTACTTAAGTCGGCATTGTGCCTTTGATATTCAATTCCGATGCGATTTCTGTGTTTCATCGTCAATGTGAAGGTCCATGGGATACAGTAAACCTGCACTGGTGCATCGGAATCTAATACTGGTCTCCCAGGAGCCGCTCAAAGCACAAACTCTTAGGAGACTCACTCTTCTTGTACTTAAGTCGGCATTGTGCCTTTGATATTCAATTCCGATGCGATTTCTGTGTTTCATCGTCAATGTGAAGGTCCAAGGGATACAGTAAACCTGCACTGGTCCATCGGAATCCAATACTGGTCTCCCAGGAGCCACTCAAAGCAGAACTCTTAGAAGATTCACTCTTCTTGTACTTAAGTCGGCATTGTGCCTTTGATATTCAATTCCAATGCGATTTCTGTGTTTCATCGTCAATGTGAAGGTCCAAGGGATAGAGTAAACCTGCACTGGTGCATCGGAATCTACTACTGGTCTCCCAGGAGCCACTCAGAGCAGAACTCTTAGAAGATTCACTCTTCTTGTTCTTAAGTCGACATTGTGCCTTTGATATTCAATTCCGATGCGATTTCTGTGTTTCATCGTCAATGTGAAGGTCCAAGGGATACAGTAAACCTGCACTGGTGCATCGGAATCCAATACTGGTCTCCCAGGAGCCGCTCAAAGCACTAACTCTTAGAAGATTCACACTTCTTGTACTTAAGTCGGAATTGTGCTTTTTATATTCAATTCCGATGCGATTTCTGTGTTTCATCGTCAATGTGAAGGTCCAAGGGATACAGTAAACCTGCACTGGTGCATCGGAAACCAATACTGGTCTCCCAGGAGCCGCTCAAAGCACAAACTCGTAGAAGACTCACTCTTCTTGTACTTAAGACGGCACTGTGCCTTTGATATTCAACTGTGATGCGATTTCTGTGTTTCATCGTCAATGTGAAGGTCCAGGGGATACAGTAAACCTGCACTGGTGCATCGGAATTCAATACTGGTCTCCCAGGAGCCACTCAAAGCAGAACTCTTAGAAGACTCACTCTTCTTGTACTTAAGTCGGCATTGTGCTTTTGATATTCAATTCCGATGCGATTTCTGTGTTTCATCGTCAATGTGAAGGTCCAAGGGATACAGTAAACCTGCACTGGTGCATCGGAATCCAATACTGGTCTCCCAGGTGCCGCTCAAAGCACCAACCCTTAGAAGATTCACTCTTCTTGTACATAAGTCGGCATTGTGCCTTTTATATTCAATTCTGATGCGATTTCTGTGTTTCATTGTCAATGTGAAGGTCCAAGGGATACAGTAAACCTGCACTGGTGCATCGGAATCTAATACTGGTCTTCCAGCAGCCGCTCAAAACACAAACTCGTAGAAGATTCACTCTTCTTGTACTTAAGTCGGCACTGTGCCTTTTATATTCAATTCCGATGCGATTTCTGTGTTTCATCGTCAATGTGAAGGTCCAAGGGATACAGTAAACCTGCACTGGTGCATCGGAATCCAATACTGGTCTCCCAGGAGCCACTCAAAGCAGAACTCTTAGAAGATTCACTCTTCTTGTACTTAAGTCGGCATTGTGCCTTTGATATTCAATTCCGATGCGATTTCTGTGTTTCATCGTCAATGTGAAGGTCCAAGGGATACAGTAAACCTGCACTGGTGCATCGGAATCTACTACTGGTCTCCCAGGAGCCACTCAAAGCAGAACTCTTAGAAGATTCACTCTTCTTGTTCTTAAGTCGACATTGTGCCTTTGATATTCAATTCCGATGCGATTTCTGTGTTTCATCGTCAATGTGAAGGTCCAAGGGATACAGTAAACCTGCACTGGTGCATCGGAATCCAATACTGGTCTCCCAGGAGCCGCTCAAAGCACAAACTCTAAGAAGATTCACACTTCTTGTACTTAAGTCGCAATTGTGCCTTTTATATTCACTTCCGATGCGATTTCTGTGTTTCATCGTCAATGTGAAGGTCCAAGGGATACAGTAAACCTGCACTGGTGCATCGGAAACCAATACTGGTCACCCAGGAGCCGCTCAAAGCACAAACTCGTAGAAGACTCACTCTTCTTGTACTTAAGTCGGCACTGTGCCTTTGATATTCAACTCCGATGCGATTTCGGTGTTTCATCGTCAATGTGAAGGTCCAAGGGATACAGTAAACCTGCACTGGTGCATCGGAATCCAATACTGGTCTCCCAGGAGCCACTCAAAGCAGAACTCTTAGAAGACTCACTCTTCTTGTACTTAAGTCGGCATTGTGCCTTTGATATTCAATTCCGATGCGATTTCTGTGTTTCATCGTCAATGTGAAGGTCCAAGGGATACAGTAAACCTGCACTGGTGCATCGGAATCCAATACTGGTCTCCCAGGTGCCGCTCAAAGCACCAACCCTTAGAAGATTCACTCTTCTTGTACATAAGTCGGCATTGTGCCTTTTATATTCAATTCTGATGCGATTTCTGTGTTTCATTGTCAATGTGAAGGTCCAAGGGATACAGTAAACCTGCACTGGTGCATCGGAATCTAATACTGGTCTCCCAGGAGCCGCTCAAAGCACAAACCCTTAGGAGACTCACTCTTCTTGTACTTAAGTTGGCATTGTGCTTTTTATATTCAATTCCGATGCGATTTCTGTGTTTCATCGTCAATGTGAAGGTCCATGGGATACAGTAAACCTGCACTGGTGCATCGGAATCTAATACTGGTCTCCCAGGAGCCGCTCATAGCACAAACTCTTAGATGACTCACTCTTCTTGTACTTAAGTCGGCATTGTGCCTTTGATATTCAATTCCGATGCGATTTCTGTGTTTCATCGTCAATGTGAAGGTCCAAGGGATACAGTAAACCTGCACTGGTGCATCGGAATCTACTACTGGTCTCCCAGGAGCCACTCAAAGCAGAACTCTTAGAAGATTCACTCTTCTTGCACTTAAGTCGGCATTGTGCCTTTGATATTCAATTCCGATGCGATTTCTGTGTTTCATCGTCAATGTGATGGTACAAGGGATACAGTAAACCTGCACTGGTTCATCGGAATCCAATACTGGCCTCCCAAGGTGCCGCTCAAAGCACAAACCCTTAGAAGATTCACTCTTCTTGTACATAAGTCGGCATTGTGCCTTTTATATTCAATTCCGATGCGACTTCTGTGTTTCATTGTCAATGTGACGGTCCAAGGGATACAGTAAACCTGCACTGGTGCATCGGAATCTAATACTGGTCTCCCAGGAGCCGCTCAAAGCACAAACTCTTAGAAAATTCACTCTTCTTGTACTTAAGTCGGCATTATGCCTTTTATATTCAATTCCGATGCGCTTTCTGTGTGTCATCGTCAATGTGAAGGTCCAAGGGATACAGTAAACCTGCACTGGTGCATCGGAATCTACTACTGGTCTCCCAGGAGCCACTCAAAGCAGAACTCTTAGAAGATTCACTCTTCTTGTACTTTAGTCGGCATTGTGCCTTTGATATTCAATTCCGATGCGATTTCTGTGTTTCATCGTCAATGTGAAGGTCCATGGGATACAGTAAACCTGCACTGGTTCATCGGAATCTAATACTGGTCTCCCAGGAGCCGCTCAAAGCACAAACTCTTAGGAGACTCACTCTTCTTGTACTTAAGTCGGCATTGTGCCTTTGATATTCAATTCCGATGCGATTTCTGTGTTTCATCGTCAATGTGAAGGTCCAAGGGATACAGTAAACCTGCACTGGTGCATCGGAATCTACTACTGGTCTCCCAGGAGCCACTCAAAGCAGAACTCTTAGAAGATTCACTCTTCTTGTACTTAAGTCGGCATAGTGCTTTTGATATTCAATTCCGATGCGATTTCTGTGTTTCATCGTCAATGTGAAGGTACAAGGGATACAGTAAACCTGCACTGGTTCATCGGAATCCAATACTGGCCTCCCAAGGTGCCGCTCAAAGCACAAACCCTTAGAAGATTCACTCTTCTTGTACATAAGTCGGCATTGTGCCTTTTATATTCAATTCCGATGCGATTTCTGTGTTTCATTGTCCATGTGACGGTCCAAGGGATACAGTAAACCTGCACTGGTGCATCGGAATCTAATACTGGTCTCCCAGGAGCCGCTCAATGCACAACTCTTAGAAAATTCACTCTTATTGTACTTAAGTCGGCATTGTGCCTTTTATATTCAATTCCGATGCGATTTCTGTGTTTCATCGTCAATGTGAAGGTCCAAGGGATACAGTAAACCTGCACTGGTGCATAGGAATCTAATACTGGTCTCCCAGGAGCCGCTCAAAGCACAAACTCTTAGAAGATTCACTCTTCTTGTACTTAAGTCGGCATTGTGCATTTTATATTCAATTCCGATGCGCTTTCTGTGTGTCATCGTCAATGTGAAGGTCCAAGGGATACAGTAAACCTGCACTGGTGCATCGGAATCTAATACTGGTCTCCCAGGAGCCACTCAAAGCACAAACTCTTAGAAGATTCACTCTTCTTGTACTTAAGTCGGCATTGTGCCTTTTATATTCAATTCCGATGCGATTTCTGTGTTTCATCGTCAATGTGAAGGTCCAAGGGATACAGTAAACCTGCACTGGTGCATCGCAATCTAATACTGGTCTCCCAGGAGCCGCTCAAAGCACAAACTCTTAGGAGATTCACTCTTCTTGTACTTAAGTCGGCATTGTGCCTTTTATATTCAATTCCGATGCGATTTCTGTGTTTCATCGTCAATGTGAAGGTCCAAGGGATACAGTAAACCTTCACTGGTGCTTCGGGATCTCATACTGGTCTCCCAGGAGCCGCTCAAAGTACAAACTCTTAGAAGATTCACTCTTCTTGTACTTAAGTCGGCATTGTGCCTTTTATATTCAATTCCGATGCGATTTCTGTGTTTCATCGTCAATGTGAAGGTCCATAGGATACAGTAAAGCTGCACTGGTGCATCGGAATCTAATACTGGTCTCCCAGGAGCCGCTCAAAGCACAAACTCTTAGGAGACTCACTCTTCTTGTACTTAAGTCGGCATTGTGCCTTTGATATTCAATTCCGATGCGTTTTCTGTGTTTCATCGTCAATGTGAAGGTCCAAGGGATACAGTAAACCTGCAGTGGTGCATCGGAATCTACTACTGGTCTCCCAGGAGCCACACAAAGCAGAACTCTTAGAAGAATCACTCTTCTTGTACTTAAGTCGGCATAGTGCCTTTGATATTCAATTCCGATGCGATTTCTGTGTTTCATCGTCAATGTGAAGGTACAAGGGATACAGTAAACCTGCACTGGTTCATCGGAATCCAATACTGGCCTCCCAAGGTGCCGCTGAAAGCACAAACCCTTAGAAGATTCACTCTTCTTGTACATAAGTCGGCATTGTGCCTTTTATATTCAATTCCGATGCGATTTCTGTGTTTCATTGTCCATGTGACGGTCCAAGGGATACAGTAAACCTGCACTGGTGCATCGGAATCTAATACTGGTCTCCCAGGAGCCGCTCAATGCACAACTCTTAGAAAATTCACTCTTCTTGTACTTAAGTCGGCATTGTGCCTTTTATATTCAATTCCGATGCGATTTCTGTGTTTCATCGTCAATGTGAAGGTCCAAGGGATACAGTAAACCTGCACTGGTGCATAGGAATCTAATACTGGTCTCCCAGGAGCCGCTCAAAGCACAAACTCTTAGAAGATTCACTCTTCTTGTACTTAAGTCGGCATTGTGCATTTTATATTCAATTCCGATGCGCTTTCTGTGTGTCATCGTCAATGTGAAGGTCCAAGGGATACAGTAAACCTGCACTGGTGCATCGGAATCTAATACTGGTCTCCCAGGAGCCACTCAAAGCACAAACTCTTAGAAGATTCACTCTTCTTGTACTTAAGTCGGCATTGTGCCTTTTATATTCAATTCCGATGCGATTTCTGTGTTTCATCGTCAATGTGAAGGTCCAAGGGATACAGTAAACCTGCACTGGTGCATCGCAATCTAATACTGGTCTCCCAGGAGCCGCTCAAAGCACAAACTCTTAGGAGATTCACTCTTCTTGTACTTAAGTCGGCATTGTGCCTTTGATATTCAATTCCGATGCGATTTCTGTGTTTCATCGTCAATGTGAAGGTCCAAGGGATACAGTAAACCTTCACTGGTGCTTCGGGATCTCATACTGGTCTCCCAGGAGCCGCTCAAAGCACAAACTCTTAGAAGATTCACTCTTCTTGTACTTAAGTCGGCATTGTGCCTTTTATATTCAATTCCGATGCGATTTCTGTGTTTCATCGTCAATGTGAAGGTCCATGGGATACAGTAAAGCTGCACTGGTGCATCGGAATCTAATACTGGCCTCCCAGGAGCCGCTCAAAGCACAAACTCTTAGGAGACTCACTCTTCTTGTACTTAAGTCGGCATTGTGCCTTTGATATTCAATTCCGATGCGTTTTCTGTGTTACATCGTCAATGTGAAGGTCCAAGGGATACAGTAAACCTGCAGTGGTGCATCGGAATCTACTACTGGTCTCCCAGGAGCCACTCAATGCAGAACTCTTAGAAGATTCACTCTTCTTGTACTTAAGTCGGCATTGTGCCTTTGATATTCAATTCCGATGCGATTTCTGTGTTTCATCGTCAATGTGAAGGTCCAAGGGATACAGTAAACCTGCACTGGTGCATCGGAATCTACTACTGGTCTCCCAGGAGCCACTCAAAGCAGAACTCTTAGAATATTCACTCTTCTTGTACTTAAGTCGGCATAGTGCTTTTGATATTCAATTCCGATGCGATTTCTGTGTTTCATCGTCAATGTGAAGGTACAAGGGATACAGTAAACCTGCACTGGTTCATCGGAATCCAATACTGGCCTCCCAAGGTGCCGCTCAAAGCACAAACCCTTAGAAGATTCACTCTTCTTGTACATAAGTCGGCATTGTGCCTTTTATATTCAATTCCGATGCGATTTCTGTGTTTCATTGTCCATGTGACGGTCCAAGGGATACAGTAAACCTGCACTGGTGCATCGGAATCTAATACTGGTCTCCCAGGAGCCGCTCAATGCACAACTCTTAGAAAATTCACTCTTCTTGTACTTAAGTCGGCATTGTGCCTTTTATATTCAATTCCGATGCGATTTCTGTGTTTCATCGTCAATGTGAAGGTCCAAGGGATACAGTAAACCTGCACTGGTGCATAGGAATCTAATACTGGTCTCCCAGGAGCCGCTCAAAGCACAAACTCTTAGAAGATTCACTCTTCTTGTACTTAAGTCGGCATTGTGCATTTTATATTCAATTCCGATGCGCTTTCTGTGTGTCATCGTCAATGTGAAGGTCCAAGGGATACAGTAAACCTGCACTGGTGCATCGGAATCTAATACTGGTCTCCCAGGAGCCACTCAAAGCACAAACTCTTAGAAGATTCACTCTTCTTGTACTTAAGTCGGCATTGTGCCTTTTATATTCAATTCCGATGCGATTTCTGTGTTTCATCGTCAATGTGAAGGTCCAAGGGATACAGTAAACCTGCACTGGTGCATCGCAATCTAATACTGGTCTCCCAGGAGCCGCTCAAAGCACAAACTCTTAGGAGATTCACTCTTCTTGTACTTAAGTCGGCATTGTGCCTTTTATATTCAATTCCGATGCGATTTCTGTGTTTCATCGTCAATGTGAAGGTCCAAGGGATACAGTAAACCCTCACTGGTGCTTCGGGATCTCATACTGGTCTCCCAGGAGCCGCTCAAAGTACAAACTCTTAGAAGATTCACTCTTCTTGTACTTAAGTCGGCATTGTGCCTTTTATATTCAATTCCGATGCGATTTCTGTGTTTCATCGTCAATGTGAAGGTCCATGGGATACAGTAAAGCTGCACTGGTGCATCGGAATCTAATACTGGTCTCCCAGGAGCCGCTCAAAGCACAAACTCTTAGGAGACTCACTCTTCTTGTACTTAAGTCGGCATTGTGCCTTTGATATTCAATTCCGATGCGTTTTCTGTGTTTCATCGTCAATGTGAAGGTCCAAGGGATACAGTAAACCTGCAGTGGTGCATCGGAATCTACTACTGGTCTCCCAGGAGCCACTCAAAGCAGAACTCTTAGAAGATTCACTCTTCTTGTACTTAAGTCGGCATAGTGCCTTTGATATTCAATTCCGATGCGATTTCTGTGTTTCATCGTCAATGTGAAGGTACAAGGGATACAGTAAACCTGCACTGGTTCATCGGAATCCAATACTGGCCTCCCAAGGTGCCGCTCAAAGCACAAACCCTTAGAAGATTCACTCTTCTTGTACATAAGTCGGCATTGTGCCTTTTATAGTCAATTCCGATGCGATTTCTGTGTTTCATTGTCCATGTGACGGTCCAAGGGATACAGTAAACCTGCACTGGTGCATCGGAATCTAATACTGGTCTCCCAGGAGCCGCTCAATGCACAACTCTTAGAAAATTCACTCTTCTTGTACTTAAGTCGGCATTGTGCCTTTTATATTCAATTCCGATGCGATTTCTGTGTTTCATCGTCAATGTGAAGGTCCAAGGGATACAGTAAACCTGCACTGGTGCATAGGAATCTAATACTGGTCTCCCAGGAGCCGCTCAAAGCACAAACTCTTAGAAGATTCACTCTTCTTGTACTTAAGTCGGCATTGTGCATTTTATATTCAATTCCGATGCGCTTTCTGTGTGTCATCGTCAATGTGAAGATCCAAGGGATACAGTAAACCTGCACTGGTGCATCGGAATCTAATACTGGTCTCCCAGGAGCCACTCAAAGCACAAACTCTTAGAAGATTCACTCTTCTTGTACTTAAGTCGGCATTGTGCCTTTTATATTCAATTCCGATGCGATTTCTGTGTTTCATCGTCAATGTGAAGGTCCAAGGGATACAGTAAACCTGCACTGGTGCATCGCAATCTAATACTGGTCTCCCAGGAGCCGCTCAAAGCACAAACTCTTAGGAGATTCACTCTTCTTGTACTTAAGTCGGCATTGTGCCTTTGATATTCAATTCCGATGCGATTTCTGTGTTTCATCGTCAATGTGAAGGTCCAAGGGATACAGTAAACCTTCACTGGTGCTTCGGGATCTCATACTGGTCTCCCAGGAGCCGCTCAAAGCACAAACTCTTAGAAGATTCACTCTTCTTGTACTTAAGTCGGCATTGTGCCTTTTATATTCAATTCCGATGCGATTTCTGTGTTTCATCGTCAATGTGAAGGTCCATGGGATACAGTAAAGCTGCACTGGTGCATCGGAATCTAATACTGGTCTCCCAGGAGCCGCTCAAAGCACAAACTCTTAGGAGACTCACTCTTCTTGTACTTAAGTCGGCATTGTGCCTTTGATATTCAATTCCGATGCGTTTTCTGTGTTACATCGTCAATGTGAAGGTCCAAGGGATACAGTAAACCTGCAGTGGTGCATCGGAATCTACTACTGGTCTCCCAGGAGCCACTCAAAGCAGAACTCTTAGAAGATTCACTCTTCTTGTACTTAAGTCGGCATTGTGCCTTTGATATTCAATTCCGATGCGATTTCTGTGTTTCATCGTCAATGTGAAGGTCCAAGGGATACAGTAAACCTGCACTGGTGCATCGGAATCCAATACAGGTCTCCCAGGAGCCGCTCAACGCACAAACTCTTAGAAGATTCACTCTTCTTGTACTTAAGTCGGCATTGTGCCTTTTATATTCAATTCCGATGCGATTTCTGTGTTTCATCGTCAATGTGAAGGTCCAAGGGATACAGTAAACCTGCACTGGTGCATCGGAATCTACTACAGGTGTCCCAGGAGCCACTCAAAGCAGAACTCTTAGAAGATTCACTCTTCTTGTACTTAAGTCGGCATTGTACCTTTGATATTCAATTCCGATGCGATTTCTGTGTTTCATCGTCACTGTGAAGGTACAAGGGATACAGTAAACCTGCACTGGTTCATCCGAATCCAATACTGGCCTCCCAAGGTGCCGCTCAAAGCACAAACCCTTAGAAGGTTCACTCTTCTTGTACATAAGTCGGCATTGTGCCTTTTATATTCAATTCCGATGAGATTTCTGTGTTTCATCGTCAATGTGAAGGTCCAAGGGATACAGTAAACCTGCACTGGTGCATAGGAATCTAATACTGGTCTCCCAGGAGCCGCTCAAAGCACAAACTCTTAGAAGATTCACTCTTCTTGTACTTAAGTCGGCATTGTGCCTTTTATATTTAATTCCGATGCGATTTCTGTGTTTCATCATCAATGTGAAGGTCCAAGGGATACAGTAAACCTGCACTGGTGCATAGGAATCTAATACTGGTCTCCCAGGAGCCGCTCAAAGCACAAACTCTTAGAAGATTCACTCTTCTTGTACTTAAGTCGGCATTGTGCATTTTATATTCAATTCCGATGCGCTTTCTGTGTGTCATCGTCAATGTGAAGGTCCAAGGGATACAGTAAACCTGCACTGGTGCATCGCAATCTAATACTGGTCTCCCAGGAGCCGCTCAAAGCACAAACTCTTAGGAGATTCACTCTTCTTGTACTTAAGTCGGCATTGTGCCTTTTATATTCAATTCCGATGCGATTTCTGTGTTTCATCGTCAATGTGAAGGTCCAAGGGATACAGTAATCCTGCACTGGTGCATCGGAATCCAATACTGGTATCCCAGGAGCCGCTCAAAGCACAAACTCTTAGAAGATTCACTCTTCTTGTACTTAAGTCGGCATTGTGCCATTTATATTCAATTCCGATGCGATTTCTGTGTTTCATCGTCAATGTGAAGGTCCAAGGGATACAGTAAACCTTCACTGGTGCTTCGGGATCTCATACTGGTCTCCCAGGAGCCGCTCAAAGCACAAACTCTTAGAAGATTCACTCTTCTTGTACTTAAGTCGGCATTGTGCCTTTTATATTCAATTCCGATGCGATTTCTGTGATTCATCGTCAATGTGAAGGTCCATGGGATACAGTGAAGCTGCACTGGTGCATCAGAATCTAATACTGGTCTCCCAGGAGCCGCTCAAAGCACAAACTCTTAGTGACTCACTCTTCTTGTACTTAAGTCGGCATTGTGCCTTTGATATTCAATTCCGATGCGATTTCTGTGTTTCATCGTCAATGTGAAGGTCCAAGGGATACAGTAAACCTGCACTGGTGCATCGGAATCCAATACTGATCTCCCAGGAGCCGCTCAAAGCACAAACTCTTAGAAGATTCACTCTTCTTGTACTTAAGTCGGCATTGTGCCTTTGATATTCAATTCCGATGCGATTTCTGTGTTTCATCGACAATGTGAAGGTCCAAGGGATACAGTAAACCTGCACTGGTGCATCGGAATCTACTACTGGTCTCCCAGGAGCCACTCAAAGCAGAACTCTTAGAAGATTCACTCTTCTTGTACTTAAGTCGGCATTGTGCCTTTGATATTCAATTCCGATGCGATTTCTGTGTTTCATCGTCACTGTGAAGGTACAAGGGATACAGTAAACCTGCACTGGTTCATCGGGATCCAATACTGGCCTCCCAAGGTGCCGCTCAAAGCACAAACCCTTAGAAGGTTCACTCTTCTTGTACATAAGTCGGCATTGTGCCTTTTATATTCAATTCCGATGAGATTTCTGTGTTTCATTGTCAATGTGACGGTCCAAGGGATACAGTAAACCTGCACTGGTGCATCGGAATCTACTACCGGTCTCCCAGGAGCCGCTCAATGCACAACTCTTAGAAAATTCACTCTTCTTGTACTTAAGTCGGCATTGTGCCATTTATATTCAATTCCGATGCGATTTCTGTGTTTCATCGTCAATGTGAAGGTCCAAGGGATACAGTAAACCTGCACTGGTGCATAGGAATCTAATACTGGTCTCCCAGGAGCCGCTCAAAGCACAAACTCTTAGAAGATTCACTCTTCTTGTACTTAAGTCGGCATTGTGCATTTTATATTCAATTCCGATGCGCTTTCTGTGTGTCATCGTCAATGTGAAGGTCCAAGGGATACAGTAAACCTGCACTGGTGCATCGGAATCTAATACTGGTCTCCCAGGAGCCACTCAAAGCACAAACTCTTAGAAGATTCACTCTTCTTGTACTTAAGTCGGCATTGTGCCTTTTATATTCAATTCCGATGCGATTTCTGTGTTTCATCGTCAATGTGAAGGTCCAAGGGATACAGTAAACCTGCACTGGTGCATCGGAATCTAATACTGGTCTCCCAGGAGCCGCTCAAAGCACAAACTCTTAGGAGATTCACTCTTCTTGTACTTAAGTCGGCATTGTGCCTTTGATATTCAATTCCGATGCGATTTCTGTGTTTCATCGTCAATGTGAAGGTCCAAGGGATACAGTAAACCTGCACTGGTGCATCGGAATCCAATACTGGTCTCCTAGGAGCCGCTCAAAGCACAAACTCTTAGAAGATTCACTCTTCTTGTACTTAAGTCGGCATTGTGCCTTTTATATTCAATTCCGATGCGATTTCTGTGTTTCATCGTCAATGTGAAGGTCCAAGGGATACAGTAAACCTGCACTGGTGCATCGGAATCCAATACTGATCTCCCAGGAGCCGCTCAAAGCACAAACTCTTAGAAGATTCACTCTTCTTGTACTTAAGTCGGCATTGTGCCTTTGATATTCAATTCCGATGCGATTTCTGTGTTTCATCGACAATGTGAAGGTCCAAGGGATACAGTAAACCTGCACTGGTGCATCGGAATCTACTACTGGTCTCCCAGGAGCCACTCAAAGCAGAACTCTTAGAAGATTCACTCTTCTTATACTTAAGTCGGCATTGTGGCTTTGATATTCAATTCCGATGCGATTTCTGTGTTTCATCGTCACTGTGAAGGTACAAGGGATACAGTAAACCTGCACTGGTTCATCGGGATCCAATACTGGCCTCCCAAGGTGCCGCTCAAAGCACAAACCCTTAGAAGGTTCACTCTTCTTGTACATAAGTCGGCATTGTGCCTTTTATATTCAATTCCGATGAGATTTCTGTGTTTCATTGTCAATGTGACGGTCCAAGGGATACAGTAAACCTGCACTGGTGCATCGGAATCTACTACCGGTCTCCCAGGAGCCGCTCAATGCACAACTCTTAGAAAATTCACTCTTCTTGTACTTAAGTCGGCATTGTGCCTTTTATATTCAATTCCGATGCGATTTCTGTGTTTCATCGTCAATGTGAAGGTCCAAGGGATACAGTAAACCTGCACTGGTGCATAGGAATTTAATACTGGTCTCCCAGGAGCCGCTCAAAGCACAAACTCTTAGAAGATTCACTCTTCTTGTACTTAAGTCGGCATTGTGCATTTTATATTCAATTCCGATGCGCTTTCTGTGTGTCATCGTCAATGTGAAGGTCCAAGGGATACAGTAAACCTGCACTGGTGCATCGGAATCTAATACTGGTCTCCCAGGAGCCACTCAAAGCACAAATTCTTAGAAGATTCACTCTTCTTGTACTTAAGTCGGCATTGTGCCTTTTATATTCAATTCCGATGCGATTTCTGTGTTTCATCGTCAATGTGAAGGTCCAAGGGATACAGTAAACCTGCACTGGTGCATCGGAATCTAATACTGGTCTCCCAGGAGCCGCTCAAAGCACAAACTCTTAGGAGATTCACTCTTCTTGTACTTAAGTCGGCATTGTGCCTTTGATATTCAATTCCGATGCGATTTCTGTGTTTCATCGTCAATGTGAAGGTCCAAGGGATACAGTAAACCTGCACTGGTGCATCGGAATCCAATACTGGTCTCCTAGGAGCCGCTCAAAGCACAAACTCTTAGAAGATTCACTCTTCTTGTACTTAAGTCGGCATTGTGCCTTTTATATTCAATTCCGATGCGATTTCTGTGTTTCATCGTCAATGTGAAGGTCCAAGGGATACAGTAAACCTGCACTGGTGCATAGGAATCTAATACTGGTCTCCCAGGAGCCGCTCAAAGCAAAAAACTCTTAGAAGATTCACTCTTCTTGTACTTAAGTCGGCATTGTGCATTTTATATTCAATTCCGATGCGCTTTCTGTGTGTCATCGTCAATGTGAAGGTCCAAGGGATACAGTAAACCTGCACTGGTGCATCGGAATCTAATACTGGTCTCCCAGGAGCCACTCAAAGCACAAACTCTTAGAAGATTCACTCTTCTTGTACTTAAGTCGGCATTGTGCCTTTTATATTCAATTCCGATGCGATTTCTGTGTTTCATCGTCAATGTGAAGGTCCAAGGGATACAGTAAACCTGCACTGGTGCATCGGAATCTAATACTGGTCTCCCAGGAGCCGCTCAAAGCACAAACTCTTAGGAGATTCACTCTTCTTGTACTTAAGTCGGCATTGTGCCTTTTATATTCAATTCCGATTCGATTTCTGTGTTTCATCGTCAATGTGAAGGTCCAAGGGATACAGTAAACCTGCACTGGTGCATCGGAATCCAATACTGGTCTCCCAGGAGCCGCTCAAAGCACAAACTCTTAGAAGATTCACTCTTCTTGTACTTAAGTCGGCATTGTGCCTTTTATATTCAATTCCGATGCGATTTCTGTGTTTCATCGTCAATATGAAGGTCCAAGGGATACAGTAAACCTTCACTGGTGCTTCGGGATCTCATACTGGTCTCCCAGGAGCCGCTCAAAGCACAAACTCTTAGAAGATTCACTCTTCTTGTACTTAAGTCGGCATTGTGCCTTTTATATTCAATTCCGATGCGATTTCTGTGTTTCATCGTCAATGTGAAGGTCCATGGGATACAGTAAAGCTGCTCTGGTGCATCGGAATCTAATACTGGTCTCCCAGGAGCCGCTCAAAGCACAAACTCTTAGGAGACTCACTCTTCTTGTACTTAAGTCGGCATTGTGCCTTTGATATTCAATTCCGATGCGATTTCTGTGTTTCATCGTCAATGTGAAGGTCCAAGGGATACAGTAAACCTGCACTGGTGCATCGGAATCCAATACTGGTCTCCCAGGAGCCGCTCAAAGCACAAACTCTTAGAAGATTCACTCTTCTTGTACTTAAGTCGGCATTGTGCCTTTGATATTCAATTCCGATGCGATTTCTGTGTTTCATCGTCAATGTGAAGGTCCAAGGGATACAGTAAACCTGCACTGGTGCATCGGAATCTAATACTGGTCTCCCAGGTGCCGCTCAAAGCACAAACTCTTAGAAGATTCACTCTTCTTGTACTTAAGTCGGCATTGTGCCTTTTATATTCAATTCCGATGCGATTTCTGTGTTTCATCGTCAATGTGAAGGTCCAAGGGATACAGTAAACCTGCACTGGTGCATCGGAATCTAATACTGGTCTCCCAGGAGCCGCTCAAAGCACAAACTCTTAGGAGATTCACTCTTCTTGTACTTAAGTCGGCATTGTGCCTTTTATATTCAATTCCGATGCGATTTCTGTGTTTCATCGTCAATGTGAAGGTCCAAGGGATACAGTAAACCTGCACTGGTGCATCGGAATCCAATACTGGTCTCCCAGGAGCCGCTCAAAGCACAAACTCTTAGAAGATTCAATCTTCTTGTACTTAAGTCGGCATTGTGCCTTTTATATTCAATTCCGATGCGATTTCTGTGTTTCATCGTCAATGTGAAGGTCCATGGGATACAGTAAACATGGACTGGTGCATCGGAATCTAATACTGGTCTCCCAGGAGCCACTCAAAGCACAAACTCTTAGAAGATTCACTCTTCTTGTACTTAAGTCGGCATTGTGCCTTTTATATTCAATTCCGATGCGATTTCTGTGTTTCATCGTCAATGTGAAGGTCCAAGGGATACAGTAAACCTGCACTGGTGCATCGGAATCTAATACTGGTCTCCCAGGAGCCGCTCACAGCACAAACTCTTAGGAGATTCATTCTTCTTGTACTTATGTCGGCATTGTGCCTTTTATATTCAATTCCGATGCGATTTCTGTGTTTCATCGTCAATGTGAAGGTCCAAGGGATACAGTAAACCTGCACTGGTGCATCGGAATCCAATACTGGTCTCCCAGGAGCCGCTCAAAGCACAAACTCTTAGAAGATTCAATCTTCTTGTACTTAAGTCGGCATTGTGCCTTTTATATTCAATTCCGATGCGATTTCTGTGTTTCATCGTCAATGTGAAGGTCCATGGGATACAGTAAACCTGCACTGGTGCATCGGAATCTAATACTGGTCTCCCAGGAGCCGCTCAAAGCACAAACTCTTAGGAGACTCACTCTTCTTGTACTTAAGTCGGCATTGTGCCTTTGATATTCAATTCCGATGCGATTTCTGTGTTTCATCGTCAATGTGAAGGTCCAAGGGATACAGTAAACCTGCACTGGTGCATAGGAATCTAATACTGGTCTCCCAGGAGCCGCTCAAAGCACAAACTCTTAGAAGATTCACTCTTCTTGTACTTAAGTCGGCATTGTGCATTTTATATTCAATTCCGATGCGCTTTCTGTGTGTCATCGTCAATGTGAAGGTCTAAGGGATACAGTAAACCTGCACTGGTGCATCGGAATCTAATACTGGTCTCCCAGGAGCCACTCAAAGCACAAACTCTTAGAAGATTCACTCTTCTTGTACTTAAGTCGGCATTGTGCCTTTTATATTCAATTCCGATGCGATTTCTGTGTTTCATCGTCAATGTGAAGGTTCAAGGGATACAGTAAACCTGCACTGGTGCATCGGAATCTAATACTGGTCTCCCAGGAGCCGCTCAAAGCACAAACTCTTAGGAGATTCACTCTTCTTGTACTTAAGTCGGCACTGTGCCTTTTATATTCAATTCCGATGCGATTTCTGTGTTTCATCGTCAATGTGAAGGTCCAAGGGATACAGTAAACCTGCACTGGTGCATCGGAATCCAATACTGGTCTCCCAGGAGCCACTCAAAGCACAAACTCTTAGAAGATTCACTCTTCTTGTACTTAAGTCGGCATTGTGCCTTTTATATTCAATTCCGATGCGATTTCTGTGTTTCATCGTCAATGTGAAGGTCCAAGGGATACAGTAAACCTTCACTGGTGCTTCGGGATCTCATACTGGTCTCCCAGGAGCCGCTCAAAGCACAAACTGTTAGAAGATTCACTCTTCTTGTACTTAATTGGCATTGTGCCTTTTATATTCAATTCCGATGCGATTTCTGTGTTTCATCGTCAATGTGAAGGTCCATGGGATACAGTAAAGCTGCACTAGTGCATCGGAATCTAATACTGGTCTCCCAGGAGCCGCTCAAAGCACAAACTCTTAGGGGACTCACTCTTCTTGTACTTAAGTCGGCATTGTGCCTTTGATATTCAATTCCGATGCGTTTTCTGTGTTTCATCGTCAATGTGAAGGTCCAAGGGATACAGTAAACCTGCAGTGGTGCATCGGATTCTACTACTGGTCTCCCAGGAGCCACTCAAAGCAGAACTCTTAGAAGATTCACTCTTCTTGTACTTAAGCCGGCATTGTGCCTTTGATATTCAATTCCGATGCGATTTCTGTGTTTCATCGTCAGTGTGAAGGTCCAAGGGATACAGTAAACCTGCACTGGTGCATCGGAATCCAATACTGGTCTCCCAGGTGCCGCTCAAAGCACAAACTCTTAGAAGATTCACTCTTCTTGTACTTAAGTCGGCATTGTGCCTTTGATATTCAATTCCGATGCGATTTCTGTGTTTCATCGTCAATGTGAAGGTCCAAGGGATACAGTAAACCTGCACTGGTGCATCGGAATCTAATACTGGTCTCCCAGGTGCCGCTCAAAGCACAAACTCTTAGAAGATTCACTCTTCTTGTACTTAAGTCGGCATTGTGCCTTTTATATTCAATTCCGATGCGATTTCTGTGTTTCATCGTCAATGTGAAGGTCCAAGGGATACAGTAAACCTGCACTGGTGCATCGGAATCTAATACTGGTCTCCCAGGAGCCGCTCAAAGCACAAACTCTTTGGAGATTCACTCTTCTTGTACTTAAGTCGGAATTGTGCCTTTTATATTCAATTCCGATGCGATTTCTGTGTTTCATCGTCAATGTGAAGGTCCAAGGGATACAGTAAACCTGCACTGGTGCATCGGAATCCAATACTGGTCTCCCAGGAGCCGCTCAAAGCACAAACTCTTAGAAGATTCAATCTTCTTGTACTTAAGTCGGCATTGTGCCTTTTATATTCAATTCCGATGCGATTTCTGTGTTTCATCGTCAATGTGAAGGTCCATGGGATACAGTAAACCTGCACTGGTGCATCGGAATCTAATACTGGCCTCCCAAGGTGCCGCTCAAAGCACAAACCCTTAGAAGATTCACTCTTCTTGTACTTAAGTCGGCATTGTGCCTTTGATATTCAATTCCGATGCGATTTCTGTGTTTCATCGTCAATGTGAAGGTCCAAGGGATACAGTTAACCTGCACTGGTGCATCGGAATCCAATACTGGTCTCCCAGGTGCCGCTCAAAGCACAAACCCTTAGAAGAGTCACTCTTCTTGTATTTAAGTCGGCATTGTGCCTTTTATATTCAATTCCGATGCGATTTCTGTGTTTCATCGTCAATGTGAAGGTCCAAGGGATACAGTAAACCTGCACTGGTGCATCGGAATCTAATACTGGTCACCCAGGAGCCGCTCAAAGCACAAACTCTTAGGAGACTCACTCTTCTTGTACTTAAGTCGGCATTGTGCCTTTGATATTCAATTCCGATGCGATTTCTGTGTTTCATCGTCAATGTGTAGGTCCAAGGGATACAGTAAACCTGCACTGGTGCATCGGAATCTAATACTGGTCTCCCAGGTGCCGCTCAAAGCACAACTCTTAGAAGATTCACTTTTCTTGTACTTAAGTCGGCATTGTGCCTTTGATATTCAATTCCGATGCGATTTCTGTGTTTCATCGTCAATGTGAAGGTCCAAGGGATACAGTAAACCTGCACTGGTGCATCGGAATCCAATACTGGTCTCCCAGGTGCCGCTCAAAGCACACCCCCTTAGAAGAGTCACTCTTCTTGTATTTAAGTCGGCATTGTGCCTTTTATATTCAATTCCGATGCGATTTCTGTGTTTCATCGTCAATGTGAAGGTCCAAGGGATACAGTAAACCTGCACTGGTGCATCGGAATCAAATACTGGTCTCCCAGGAGCCGCTCAAAGCACAAACTCTTAGGAGACTCACTCTTCTTGTACTTAAGTCGGCATTGTGCCTTTGATATTCAATTCCGATGCGATTTCTGTGTTTCATCGTCAATGTGAAGGTCCAAGGGATACAGTAAACCTGCACTGGTGCATCGGAATCTAATACTGGGCTCCCAGGTGCCGCTCAAAGCACAACTCTTAGAAGATTCACTTTTCTTGTACTTAAGTCGGCATTGTGCCTTTGATATTCAATTCCGATGCGATTTCTGTGTTTCATCGTCAATGTGAAGGTCCAAGGGATACAGTAAACCTGCACTGGTGCATCGGAATCTAATACTGGTCTCCCAGGAGCCGCTCAAAGCACAAACTCTTAGGAGACTCACTCTTCTTGTACTTAAGTCGGCATTGTGCATTTTATATTCAATTCCGATGCGATTTCTGTGTTTCATCGTCAATGTGAAGGTCCATGGGATACAGTAAACCTGCACTGGTGCATCGGAATCTAATACTGGTCTCCCAGGAGCCGCTCAAAGCACAAACTCTTAGGAGACTCACTCTTCTTGTACTTAAGTCGGCATTGTGCCTTTGATATTCAATTCCGATGCGATTTCTGTGTTTCATCATCAATGTGAAGGTCCAAGGGATACAGTAAACCTGCACTGGTGCATCGGAATCTACTACTGGTCTCCCAGGAGCCACTCAAAGCAGTACTCTTAGAAGATTCACTCTTCTTGTACTGAAGTCGGCATTGTGCCTTTGATATTCAATTCCGATGCGATTTCTGTGTTTCATCGTCAATGTGAAGGTCCAAGGGATACAGTAAACCTGCACTGGTGCATCGGAATCCAATACTGGTCTCCCAGGTGCCGCTCAAAGCACAAACCCTTAGAAGAGTCACTCTTCTTGTATTTAAGTCGGCATTGTGCCTTTTATTTTCAATTCCGATGCGATTTCTGTGTTTCATCGTCAATGTGAAGGTCCAAGGGATACAGTAAACCTGCACTGGTGCATCGGAATCTAATACTGGTCTCCCAGGAGCCGCTCAAAGCACAAACTCTTAGGAGACTCACTCTTCTTGTACTTAAGTCGGCATTGTGCCTTTGATATTCAATTCCGATGCGATTTCTGTGTTTCATCGTCAATGTGTAGGTCCAAGGGATACAGTAAACCTGCACTGGTGCATCGGAATCTAATACTGGTCTCCCAGGTGCCGCTCAAAGCACAACTCTTAGAAGATTCACTTTTCTTGTACTTAAGTCGGCATTGTGCCTTTGATATTCAATTCCGATGCGATTTCTGTGTTTCATCGTCAATGTGAAGGTCCATGGGATACAGTAAACCTGCACTGGTGCATCGGAATCTAATACTGGTCTCCCAGGAGCCGCTCAAAGCACAAAATCTTAGGAGACTCACTCTTCTTGTACTTATGTCGGCATTGTGCCTTTGATATTCAATTCCGATGCGATTTCTGTGTTTCATCGTCAATGTGAAGGTCCAAGGGATACAGTAAACCGGCACTGGTGCATCGGAATCTACTACTGGTCTCCCAGGAGCCACTCAAAGCAGAACTCTTTGAAGATTCACTCTTCTTGTACTTAAGTCGGCATTGTGCCTTTGATATTCAATTCCGATGCGATTTCTGTGTTTCATCGTTTAATGTGAAGGTAAAAGGGATACAGTAAACCTGCACTGGTGCATCGGAATCCAATACTGGCCTCCCAAGGTGCCGCTCAAAGCACAAACCCTTAGAAGATTCACTCTTCTTGTACATAAGTCGGCATTGTGCCTTTTATATTCAATTCCGATGCGCTTTCTGTGTGTCATCGTCAATGTGAAGGTCCAAGGGATACAGTAAACCTGCACTGGTGCATCGGAATCTAATACTGGTCTCCCAGGAGCCACTCAAAGCACAAACTCTTAGAAGATTCACTCTTCTTGTACTTAAGTCGGCATTGTGCCTTTTATATTCAATTCCGATGCGATTTCTGTGTTTCATCGTCAATGTGAAGGTCCAAGGGATACAGTAAACCTGCACTGGTGCATCGGAATCTAATACTGGTCTCCCAGGAGCCGCTCACAGCACAAACTCTTAGGAGATTCATTCTTCTTGTACTTAAGTCGGCATTGTGCCTTTTATATTCAATTCCGATGCGATTTCTGTGTTTCATCGTCAATGTGAAGGTCCAAGGGATACAGTAAACCTGCACTGGTGCATCGGAATCCAATACTGGTCTCCCAGGAGCCGTTCAAAGCACAAACTCTTAGAAGATTCAATCTTCTTGTACTTAAGTCGGCATTGTGCCTTTTATATTCAATTCCGATGCGATTTCTGTGTTTCATCGTCAATGTGAAGGTCCATGGGATACAGTAAACCTGCACTGGTGCATCGGAATCTAATACTGGTCTCCCAGGAGCCGCTCAAAGCACAAACTCTTAGGAGACTCACTCTTCTTGTACTTAAGTCGGCATTGTGCCTTTGATATTCAATTCCGATGCGATTTCTGTGTTTCATCATCAATGTGAAGGTCCAAGGGATACAGTAAACCTGCACTGGTGCATCGGAATCTACTACTGGCCTCCCAGGAGCCACTCAAAGCAGAACTCTTAGAAGGTTCACTCTTCTTCTACTTAAGTCGGCATTGTGCCTTTGATATTCAATTCCGATGCGATTTCTGTGTTTCATCGTCAATGTGAAGGTCCAAGGGATACAGTAAACCTGCACTGGTGCATCGGAATCCAATACTGGCCTCCCAAGGTGCCGCTCAAAGCACAAACCCTTAGAAGATTCACTCTTCTTGTACTTAAGTCGGCATTGTGCCTTTTATATTCAATTCCGATGCGATTTCTGTGTTTCATTGTCAATGTGACGGTCCAAGGGATACAGTAAACCTGCACTGGTGCATCGGAATCTAATTCTGGTCTCCCAGGAGCCGCTCAAAGCACAACTCTTGGAAAAATTCACTCTTCTTGTACTTAAGTCGGCATTGTGCCTTTTATATTCAATTCCGATACGATTTCTGTGTTTCATCGTCAATGTGAAGGTCCAAGGGATACAGTAAACCTGCACTGGTGCATCGGAATCCAATACTGGTCTCCCAGGTGCCGCTCAAAGCACAACTCTTAGAAGATTCACTTTTCTTGTACTTAAGTCGGCATTGTGCCTTTGATATTCAATTCCGATGCGATTTCTGTGTTTCATCGTCAATGTGAAGGTCCAAGGGATACAGTAAACCTGCACTGGTGCATCGGAATCTAATACTGGTCTCCCAGGAGCCACTCAGAGCAGAACTCTTAAAGGATTCACTCTTCTTGTACTTAAGTCGGCATTGTGCCTTTGATATTCAATTCCGATGCGATTTCTGTGTTTCATCGTCAATGTGAAGGTCCAAGGGATACAGTAAACGTGCACTGGTGCATCGGAATCCAATACTGGTCTCCTAGGTGCCGCTCAAAGCACAAACCCTTAGAAGAGTCACTCTTCTTGTATTTAAGTCGGCATTGTGCCTTTTATATTCAATTCCGATGCGATTTCTGTGTTTCATCGTCAATGTGAAGGTCCAAGGGATACAGTAAACCTGCACTGGTGCATCGGAATCTAATACTGGTCTCCCAGGTGCCGCTCAAAGCACAACTCTTAGAAGATTCACTTTTCTTGTACTTAAGTCGGCATTGTGCCTTTGATATTCAATTCCGATGCGATTTCTGTGTTTCATCGTCAATGTGAAGGTCCAAGGGATACAGTAAACCTGCACTGGTGCATCGGAATCCAATACTGGTCTCCCAGGTGCCGCTCAAAGCACAAACCCTTAGAAGAGTCACTCTTCTTGTATTTAAGTCGGCATTGTGCCTTTTATATTCAATTCCGATGCGATTTCTGTGTTTCATCGTCAATGTGAAGGTCCAAGGGATACAGTAAACCTGCACTGGTGCATCGGAATCTAATACTGGTCTCCCAGGAGCCACTCAAAGCACAAACTCTTAGGAGACTCACTCTTCTTGTACTTAAGTCGGCATTGTGCCTTTGATATTCAATTCCGATGCGATTTCTGTGTTTCATCGTCAATGTGAAGGTCCAAAGGATACAGTAAACCTGCACTGGTGCATCGGAATCGAATACTGGGCTCCCAGGTGCCGCTCAAAGCACAACTCTTAGAAGATTCACTTTTCTTGTACTTAAGTCGGCATTGTGCCTTTGATATTCAATTCCGATGCGATTTCTGTGTTTCATCGTCAATGTGAAGGTCCAAGGGATACAGTAAACCTGCACTGGTGCATCGGAATCTAATACTGGTCTCCCAGGAGCCGCTCAAAGCACAAACTCTTAGGAGACTCACTCTTCTTGTACTTAAGTCGGCATTGTGCCTTTTATATTCAATTCCGATGCGATTTCTGTGTTTCATCATCAATGTGAAGGTCCAATGGATACAGTAAACCTGCACTGGTGCATCGGAATCTACTACTGGCCTCCCAGGAGCCACTCAAAGCAGAACTCTTAGAAGATTCACTCTTCTTGTACTTAAGTCGGCTTTGTGCCTTTGATATTCAATTCCGATGCGATTTCTGTGTTTCATCGTCAATGTGAAGGTCCAAGGGATACAGTAAACCTGCACTGGTGCATCGGAATCCAATACTGGCCTCCCAAGGTGCCGCTCAAAGCACAAACCCTTAGAAGATTCACTCTTCTTGTACATAAGTCGGCATTGTGCCTTTTATATTCAATTCCGATGCGATTTCTGTGTTTCATTGTCAATGTGACGGTCCAAGGGATACAGTAAACCTGCACTGGTGCATCGGAATCCAATACTGGTCTCCCAGGAGCCGCTCAAAGCACAAACTCTTAGAAGATTCAATCTTCTTGTACTTAAGTCGGCATTGTGCCTTTTATATTCAATTCCGATGCGATTTCTGTGTTTCATCGTCAATGTGAAGGTCCATGGGATACAGTAAACCTGCACTGGTGCATCGGAATCTAATACTGGTCTCCCAGGAGCCGCTCAAAGCACAAACTCTTAGGAGACTCACTCTTCTTGTACTTAAGTCGGCATTGTGCCTTTGATATTCAATTCCGATGCGATTTCTGTGTTTCATCATCAATGTGAAGGTCCAAGGGATACAGTAAACCTGCACTGGTGCATCGGAATCTACTACTGGCCTCCCAGGAGCCACTCAAAGCAGAACTCTTAGAAGGTTCACTCTTCTTCTACTTAAGTCGGCATTGTGCCTTTGATATTCAATTCCGATGCGATTTCTGTGTTTCATCGTCAATGTGACGGTCCAAGGGATACAGTAAACCTGCACTGGTGCATCGGAATCTAATTCTGGTCTCCCAGGAGCCGCTCAAAGCACAACTCTTGGAAAAATTCACTCTTCTTGTACTTAAGTCGGCATTGTGCCTTTTATATTCAATTCCGATACGATTTCTGTGTTTCATCGTCAATGTGAAGGTCCAAGGGATACAGTAAACCTGCACTGGTGCATCGGAATCTAATACTGGTCTCCCAGGTGCCGCTCAAAGCACAACTCTTAGAAGATTCACTTTTCTTGTACTTAAGTCGGCATTGTGCCTTTGATATTCAATTCCGATGCGATTTCTGTGTTTCATCGTCAATGTGAAGGTCCAAGGGATACAGTAAACCTGCACTGGTGCATCGGAATCTAATACTGGTCTCCCAGGAGCCACTCAAAGCAGAACTCTTAAAGGATTCACTCTTCTTGTACTTAAGTCGGCATTGTGCCTTTGATATTCAATTCCGATGCGATTTCTGTGTTTCATCGTCAATGTGAAGGTCCAAGGGATACAGTAAACCTGCACTGGTGCATCGGAATCCAATACTGGCCTCCCAAGGTGCCGCTCAAAGCACAAACCCTTAGAAGATTCACTCTTCTTGTACATAAGTCGGCATTGTGCCTTTTATATTCAATTCCGATGCGATTTCTGTGTTTCATTGTCAATGTGACGGTCCAAGGGATACAGTAAACCTGCACTGGTGCATCGGAATCTAACTCTGGTCTCCCAGGAGCCGCTCAAAGCACAACTCTTAGAAAATTCACTCTTCTTGTACTTAAGTCGGCATTGTGCCTTTTATATTCAATTCCGATGCGATTTCTGTGTTTCATCGTCAATGTGAAGGTCCAATGGATACAGTAAACCTGCACTGGTGCATCGGAATCTAATACTGGTCTCCCAGGAGCCGCTCAAAGCACAAATTCTCAGGAGACTCACTCTTCTAGTACTTAAGTCGGCATTGTGCCTTTTATATTCAATTCTGATGCGATTTCTGTGTTTCATTGTCAATGTGAAGGTCCAAGGGATACAGTAAACCTGCACTGGTGCATCGGAATCTAATACTGGTCTCCCAGGAGCCGCTCAAAGCACAAACTCTTAGGAGACTCACTCTTCTTGTACTTAAGTCGGCATTCTGCCTTTTATATTCAATTCCGATGCGATTTCTGTGTTTCATCGTCAATGTGAAGGTCCATGGGATACAGTAAACCTGCACTGGTGCATCGGAATCTAATACTGGTCTCCCAGGAGCCGCTCAAAGCACAAAATCTTAGGAGACTCACTCTTCTTGTACTTATGTCGGCATTGTGCCTTTGATATTAATTTCCGATGCGATTTCTGTGTTTCATCGTCAATGTGAAGGTCCAAGGGATACAGTAAACCGGCACTGGTGCATCGGAATCTACTACTGGTCTCCCAGGAGCCACTCAAAGCAGAACTCTTTGAAGATTCACTCTTCTTGTACTTAAGTCAGCATTGTGCCTTTGATATTCAATTCCGATGCGATTTCTGTGTTTCATCGTTTAATGTGAAGGTAAAAGGGATACAGTAAACCTGCACTGGTGCATCGGAATCCAATACTGGCCTCCCAAGGTGCCGCTCAAAGCACAAACCCTTAGAAGATTCACTCTTCTTGTACATAAGTCGGCATTGTGCCTTTTATATTCAATTCCGATGCGCTTTCTGTGTGTCATCGTCAATGTGAAGGTCCAAGGGATACAGTAAACCGGCACTGGTGCATCGGAATCTAATACTGGTCTCCCAGGAGCCACTCAAAGCACAAACTCTTAGAAGATTCACTCTTCTTGTACTTAAGTCGGCATTGTGCCTTTGATATTCAATTCCGATGCGATTTCTGTGTTTCATCGTCAATGTGAAGGTCCAAGGGATACAGTAAACCTGCACTGGTGCATCGGAATCTAATACTGGTCTCCCAGGAGCCGCTCACAGCACAAACTCTTAGGAGATTCATTCTTCTTGTACTTAAGTCGGCATTGTGCCTTTTATATTCAATTCCGATGCGATTTCTGTGTTTCATCGTCAATGTGAAGGTCCAAGGGATACAGTAAACCTGCACTGGTGCATCGGAATCCAATACTGGTCTCCCAGGAGCCGTTCAAAGCACAAACTCTTAGAAGATTCAATCTTCTTGTACTTAAGTCGGCATTGTGCCTTTTATATTCAATTCCGATGCGATTTCTGTGTTTCATAGTCAATGTGAAGGTCCATGGGATACAGTAAACCTGCACTGGTGCATCGGAATCTAATACTGGTCTCCCAGGAGCCGCTCAAAGCACAAACTCTTAGGAGACGCACTCTTCTTGTACTTAAGTCGGCATTGTGCCTTTGATATTCAATTCCGATGCGATTTCTGTGTTTCATCATCAATGTGAAGGTCCAAGGGATACAGTAAACCTGCACTGGTGCATCGGAATCTACTACTGGCCTCCCAGGAGCCACTCAAAGCAGAACTCTTAGAAGGTTCACTCTTCTTCTACTTAAGTCGGCATTGTGCCTTTGATATTCAATTCCGATGCGATTTCTGTGTTTCATCGTCAATGTGAAGGTCCAAGGGATACAGTAAACCTGCACTGGTGCATCGGAATCCAATACTGGCCTCCCAAGGTGCCGCTCAAAGCACAAACCCTTAGAAGATTCACTCTTCTTGTACTTAAGTCGGCATTGTGCCTTTTATATTCAATTCCGATGCGATTTCTGTGTTTCATTGTCAATGTGACGGTCCAAGGGATACAGTAAACCTGCACTGGTGCATCGGAATCTAATTCTGGTCTCCCAGGAGCCGCTCAAAGCACAACTCTTGGAAAAATTCACTCTTCTTGTACTTAAGTCGGCATTGTGCCTTTTATATTCAATTCCGATACGATTTCTGTGTTTCATCGTCAATGTGAAGGTCCAAGGGATACAGGAAACCTGCACTGGTGCATCGGAATCTAATACTGGTCTCCCAGGTGCCGCTCAAAGCACAACTCTTAGAAGATTCACTTTTCTTGTACTTAAGTCGGCATTGTGCCTTTGATATTCAATTCCGATGCGATTTGTGTGTTTCATCGTCAATGTGAAGGTCCAAGGGATACAGTAAACCTGCACTGGTGCATCGGAATCTAATACTGGTCTCCCAGGAGCCACTCAAAGCAGAACTCTTAAAGGATTCACTCTTCTTGTACTTAAGTCGGCATTGTGCCTTTGATATTCAATTCCGATGCGATTTCTGTGTTTCATCGTCAATGTGAAGGTCCAAGGGATACAGTAAACCTGCACTGGTGCATCGGAATCCAATACTGGTCTCCTAGGTGCCGCTCAAAGCACAAACCCTTAGAAGAGTCACTCTTCTTGTATTTAAGTCGGCATTGTGCCTTTTATATTCAATTCCGATGCGATTTCTGTGTTTCATCGTCAATGTGAAGGTCCAAGGGATACAGTAAACCTGCACTGGTGCATCGGAATCTAATACTGGTCTCCCAGGTGCCGCTCAAAGCACAACTCTTAGGAGATTCACTTTTCTTGTACTTAAGTCGGCATTGTGCCTTTGATATTCAATTCCGATGCGATTTCTGTGTTTCATCGTCAATGTGAAGGTCCAAGGGATACAGTAAACCTGCACTGGTGCATCGGAATCCAATACTGGTCTCCCAGGTGCCGCTCAAAGCACAAACCCTTAGAAGAGTCACTCTTCTTGTATTTAAGTCGGCATTGTGCCTTTTATATTCAATTCCGATGCGATTTCTGTGTTTCATCGTCAATGTGAAGGTCCAAGGGATACAGTAAACCTGCACTGGTGCATCGGAATCTAATACTGGTCTCCCAGGAGCCACTCAAAGCACAAACTCTTAGGAGACTCACTCTTCTTGTACTTAAGTCGGCATTGTGCCTTTGATATTCAATTCCGATGCGATTTCTGTGTTTCATCGTCAATGTGAAGGTCCAAAGGATACAGTAAACCTGCACTGGTGCATCGGAATCGAATACTGGGCTCCCAGGTGCCGCTCAAAGCACAACTCTTAGAAGATTCACTTTTCTTGTACTTAAGTCGGCATTGTGCCTTTGATATTCAATTCCGATGCGATTTCTGTGTTTCATCGTCAATGTGAAGGTCCAAGGGATACAGTAAACCTGCACTGGTGCATCGGAATCTAATACTGGTCTCCCAGGAGCCGCTCAAAGCACAAACTCTTAGGAGACTCACTCTTCTTGTACTTAAGTCGGCATTGTGCCTTTTATATTCAATTCCGATGCGATTTCTGTGTTTCATCATCAATGTGAAGGTCCAAGGGATACAGTAAACCTGCACTGGTGCATCGGAATCTACTACTGGCCTCCCAGGAGCCACTCAAAGCAGAACTCTTAGAAGATTCACTCTTCTTGTACTTAAGTCGGCTTTGTGCCTTTGATATTCAATTCCGATGCGATTTCTGTGTTTCATCGTCAATGTGAAGGTCCAAGGGATACAGTAAACCTGCACTGGTGCATCGGAATCCAATACTGGCCTCCCAAGGTGCCG